>NC_048436.1:10079203-10425520 GCF_004353265.1 Vitis riparia
TAGCAAAGCTACTATAGTATAGTGGCTCTAGGGTCGAACTCTGGGATGGGTTTTCATTCTACCAGTGATATACTCATGATTAGAAATTAAATTTAGTGATTTCCTTTATCAAAAACTTAAAGCTTAAAAAGAAAATAAAATTTGTTTTGAAAGTATTTGAACCTAAATTAACATAAACTAATTAAAAATGGAAGAAAGAAAGTTTCTCGAAGCTAAGGATTGCTAGGATCAAGTTTAAAATGCAAAGTGGAAAATTCCGGATTTTTCTCCTCGCATTGGGGATTTAACCTATAGTTATTTCCCGAACCGGTGTAGGTTTGACAATGAAGATTTAATCCATAAAAATCAATAGAAATGGTAGTCAAGGTCCATTAATGGCTTTAGACACTATATAGGTCTTCACCTTGAACCACTTTCCAATGGCTCGTACATGATAACTAATGGACTAATATGGATCTAGCAATAAGCATCCATAAAGACCTGAAGCTTACCATGTATTGGCCATTCAAAGTGATTCTAAGGGATTTAAAGCAAAACTTTAGATTAAAAAGCCATTTATGAACTTCAACTACCTGAATTTAATGCACGAGCGTTTTCCAACTTTTCATCTGGACTTTTCACCTAGCTTCCTTCACTCCAAGAAACCAAGAGTTTAGCCTCTCATCCTCTGAGAAAACATCCTCAGAGGTTGTTTGGCTTCCAAGAAAGAGAAAATAGTAACGAGAAAATAGAAAATAAGAGTGCTCTGTATATTGCTAAGTGTTCAGCTCAACACCCGTGTTACTTTCTTTCAAGAGGTGATTTCCACCCCTTATATAGTTTTTACAAAAGCAAAGCTTTTCATTGGCTTGCTACAAGGAGAAGAAAGGAAATTTACATCAAAAGAACTTAAGAAAATATCTAAAGTGAAGTCGGCAAAACAGGGGAGGGGGTGTGCGAATTTCGCACACCTCAGAAGGAATTTCGCACAGGTATGCGAATTTCGCATACCCTTCAGAAGGTATGCGAAATTTTCGCATACCTGGAGCAGTTCTCTTCCGAAGGTCATAACTTCCTCGTTTCAGCTCCAAATCATGCACGGTTTGAAGCGTTGGATTCTTGACTTCTTGAGCTTCGAAACGGTATATAGCATGTAAAAAATGGACTTCGGGAAGTGCTCCAAAAGTTCCAAAGAACACTGCAGCTGCTCACTTCAGATTTCCTCCTTGCTTCTCTTTTGATTTTCTTTGCTTCTATTTGCTTTTCCTCTTTGGTTGGCTTGTCTTAATGATCCAAAAAGATGTCAAAACACTAAAACTAGCCACAAATATGATTAGAAGTCATTGCTAGGTCCTTAACATGCCAATTGGAATAAAGGTGAAGAATTACTACACAAAAGTGCTTAAAACATAATGACTTAAAGGTGTAAAATGGCACTTTTGGGTAGTAATCACTCACAACAACATGCATGTTCATAAAATTCCGAAAAGTAAGTGATAGAGAGTGCACCTGGATAACATGCATAATTTATAAGATTCCTCCAAAAATGCTAGAGTGGTTAGGACAAGTATAAATTATATAACATCTTCATTATGTCTAATATACATTACCAAAGCAAAGATAAGTCAAATGACTCCAAAAATAAATAACAAATTCAAGCAAAGTACAAGATCATCAGCATGCAATTAGAAAAGGGAGCATCACAAAACAATTTCTAAAAAAAATATCTTGGAGTGTGTAATTTAATTGCAAAAATTTTTAGGAAACAACTCCTACACATCTAGAACAACATACCAAAAACTAAACACTCATTTAAATAATAGATTGCAGCAAAGACACCTAAAAGTTTTAGAAGATCCACATTAGGTAAGAAATAGTGACATGTATAGACGATTTTTTTTTTTTAAAAAAAAATAATAAGACATCACATAAAATTATACAAAAAAAATCCAAGGTTGGGTGGTACTTAAAAATATTTTTAAAACACTTTAGCTAATTAGATGTTTAAAATCCATCTTGTACAGAATGTACAATTTTGAAAAATCATATCTCCCTCAAAAATGAATATTTTTAATATTTTATGTGTCAAAATTCAATTTCAAGAAGTCAAAAATTTGGAAAAAATATTCATTTAAATTAAAACGTTACTCTTGCAAAGTTCTCTTGAGTGTGCATAAATTCACCTAAACGGAGAATGCTGAAAGAGATGGTCATAACTCGACCTTAAAAAAAGATTTCTGACTCAAATAACATCCTAGAATCAACTTCAAGAAATAAGGAAAATCATAAAATTTTTGGAAATTTTTTTTAAGTAATCTAAAGTTGCTAAAACGAATTTTAAATCTAAAGGGTCAATGGTTGAATGAAAATTGGTAGCAAAAAAGAGTTTTAAAAAAATTTCTTATGTAGGGGTTCCATCAAGTTTTTGTCCATGCAAATGTAATCAAATTCCCTACTACTATACCCCTTTGCGTATCTGAACCTGTGCATTTATGCATTTGGGCAATTTAATCAACAACCATGCATGGCCTATGTGGAAAGACACGTGGGAAAAGGACTAAATAGGTGCAAAAAGTGAATTCTGGATATGGTCTTCGAATCCTCTAGACTTTACTCAACTTTTGATGGTTCATTCAAGTATAGGACCATTGCATTCAATGAAATTTCCAAGCACAGAAATCTAACTTCTCCATCTTTGTTTCCCCTGCATAGAATAACCAAGCTTAATTATGAGAATTACGTCCTTTTTGTTTTTCTCCCATGGCTTCCCACTCTGTTTCAAAGCTTCTGTAAGCATTGCCTTTGCTACTTTCCATGTTTCTAGATCTCAAAGGTATTCCATTGGCCTCATGCTTGATGCACGAAGGTCACCATGTGCCCAAGATAGTTGGACTTTTCAGGCAGCGACATAAGAGTTACTTATGCAGCAAGTAGAATGGAATACTGTTGCCCATCCAGAAATACAAACCATGGCTACTTTCCAATTGAAGAATATTTGAACCTGTTTGTGATGCGCATTTAAGATCTTCAAATATCTCTGAAATTGTCCAATCCAAACCCATCTAAACTTGATGCCTTATCTTTCTATTGTTGCAAGTATCAATACTTTCGGATTTTGATTTCCAACAAAATCAAGGTTGCCTTCTAGTTGAGGTTTCCATAAATCTTGCATCCATTGGGTCTACATACAACTATGCAATGTCCACCATCATGACTGTGAACATGTGAATGGAACCATCGACTTCTTCATCAATGGGATGAATCCCATCTTGCACATGATTCTCAATATCAATAACTCATTGGAATTAACTCAAGTTGTATTCTGGATGCATCAATCATGAAAAGGTGCATTCTTCCACCATCATCTTTATCTTTTGGATGATCTTCAATTCCTCTCCATTTGTAGGCTCTTGATCAAGTGGTGTAAGGTTAAAGAGAGGATTTTCATTCCCCATTATTTCAGAAGAATCGGAAGCCATTTACTGTAAGTTGTCACCATCAAAATTTTTCCTATGGTCCCCTAAACCTAAATACAGTATTTAGAGGCTTACTTGTTGTATTTAGAATGTGGATAATTGCTTTGCTGAAGAGGTCACTAGCCCTGAGTTGGTGTCTCAAAAATGGTCATGCAAAAGACAGGGTTTGGAGTGTAAAGGCTCTTGGGCAAGTTGAAATGATTTCAGTTCACCAATCAATCTCTAACGTAGACGCTTCACCCGAAACATTTTCTACTTCCATGCTCCCTATACGGACCACCCCATGGGGACTACATCTGAGTGTTTGATAAATTCATGATTTCGAACTCTTTCGATAAGCAAGGATTCCATACTTTCCATCAACTATCATCTGGATCCTGCATCATGGTTCAATGTTTGACTAGCACTTGGGCTCAAGCTTGCTAACCTGCAGTTTGTAAGGTGTAGATCGAACTATATGTGTACGAATTTAGTGCAAGGGGAAAGGCCGCCATCTTTCATGCAAGTAGATACCAGCCCCTAGGGATATAGAACCAGTCAACACGACAACAAATACATTTAGAAATGCACCCCAATAACTCTCCTTGATTACAACCATTCCAAACATAATCGTAAAAGCTATTTTTCTTCTATGACAAACTGTAGTTTAGTAATGGCGAAGAATTCCATATTTTCTAGTACATCATCTTCGAACCGGCTTTAATGGGTCTCCTTCTATAGTTTGTGACTGAACAGATGACAATATGGTCTCATTACATCAATGGTCACATTCATCTTATGTTATTTATCATGAACCTTGGTTCCAAGTAAGGGAAAAGGATTCTTGGCATTCATGCGAATTGATTCGCTCTATCATTTTCTATAGTTTAGTAATGTCCCAATCTCATATTAAATGTCCACCTCATCTCGACATCCTTTATCTGGCCAACCTCTTGGATCCATTTTAATACATAAGAGACTTCTCAGGAATCCTTATCGATCACGACTGAATGAACCTTTTCTATTCCATGAAACAGGATAACCATGTATGGCCTCTTGTAGATTGTTTTCTTCAACTACACTCTTTCCAACTTGGCTTGAAACTATTTGCATGCTCATTCTTCTACTTGTTGCTAACAAGAACACTTATCTATCTTATAGACATCTGAGACAAGGCAGATTCTTTCATGCAGGACCTCAGATGAGCAGTTTCGCTCTGAACCCAAAGCCCTCAACAAAACCCGTAAATACCACCATATCACTTGTAATATCAAAATCAGCAATTGCCTTCTAAAGGCTTCTCCGGTGACATCGATCAGTCAAAAGGGGATGGTTTGAATGCCAATAATTGCAAATAATAAGTTCATGTAACTCGATGCACATAACATGAAAAAAAATGATAAAATAAGGAAGAAAGACGGTAGAGAGAAGGGAAACACATAGATGGGTAATCATTCAAAGCCATGTATCATATATGCACTTTCAACGGGCTTGGATATGGGAGAAAGAAGAAGAACTTCTAGATATTACAATGAAACTAACAGAGTCGGATCATTCTTTAATATAAACAAAAAATAATAGAAGAAACACAAACTATGACAAATCCAATAACGGTCCAAAATCAACAGCAAACATATGGTCTCTGAAAGCCACATTCAATCATCATATAAATATTGGTAATAGTAGGCGAAAAAAAGAATAGGAGCAAACACGGGTTTTATAGTGAAAAACTTACCTCCGAAGATAAAGCAAGCCTATCAATTTCTTTTCTTCTTTCTCTTTCTCCCGACTCTGTCCTCTCTTTCCGCTTTCTCAATGCATGTTAAAAATCCTTGCTTTGAAAACCTCTTCCTCTTCCCAAAACCACCAGCATGTGTTTTTTATGGCAATTGGCAGCCATTCCTCCTGAGGAGTCCTCCTCTCACGGAATTCTGTCTCCTCTACTAGAAAAAAATCTTTCTCAATTTCAAAAATCAATCCATGCATATCACCTAAGGAGTCCCACTTTTTTCAAAAACTTCCTATTCCATGTTCCACTCTCCAAAGGTGGTCTTCAATAATGCCTAAAAGAGTTCCTTTCCTTTTCAAAGTCTGTCCAATTTCAAAATTCTTCTTCTCTTGTTGGTAGATTTCCCTATAAAGGCATCAAATTATTAAATCAGATAAATGAATAAAGATTTTAAAGAATGATAAGATAATAATAATAAATAAATGAGTAAATAACAATATAATAAATAAATAAATAGGTAATAGTAAATAACAAAGTAAATAAAAAATAGGTGATTGATAATAATAAGAATAAAAAATAAAAATAAATAAAGAAATGGATAAAAAAAAAATGAGCCACTGAAGCCCTACAACCATGCAAGTCATATAAGTCATGCCTAGAATGTCTAATGGGGCAAGTGTGCCTAAGTGACTTATATGGCCCTAAGGTGGTGCCTAATAGGCCAAGTGTACCTAAATGGACCTAAGGTTAGTCTAGGTGGGCCTAAGTGACCTAACTAAGTCTAACCTAAAGTGCACCTAAGTGAAGCTAAATCTAAACTCGAATGACAGCCAAGGTCACAATGAGGAGTTGAATAATCCCCTCAACCAAAATCTCTAAGATGGCTTAGAAAAGATAAGCTACATGAGTGGTAACGGGCCACCAGGGAATTGCTATAAAGTACCAAACGAACACCTAATAGGACATGTGCTAGAAGGATAAAATGGAGGGTTTACAAATATGCCCCTCTTCAGTAGAGATCACGAGTGTAGAGAATGTGAGTAGAAATATGAATAATGAGTGAAATGAAGTGAACTATACTAAAGAATTAAAAAAAGAAAACCAGAGATTTTGTCATAGCACATGACGAGGGTAAGCTAGAAACACGGGGTCACAACGACAAAAATGGAACAACTTTATACGGGAGGAATGACAATGAAGGGAGAAAGGTATGTGATGAGTAGCACAAAGATGGAAGGAGTGACAAGAATGACGCAAGGTCATGGATGAGATGAATGACTCTGGGTTAGGAATTCTGGGCTCTAGGTGCTATGAACGAATCTAGGTCGAAAACTCAGGGCTTTAAATGCTATGGATGACTCAGAGTTATAAATAAGAAGAACGACTCAGGGCTTTAAATGCTATGGATGACTCTAGGTCATAAATAAGAAGAATGACTCAGGGTTGTGAGCTCAGGGCTCTAAATGCTATGGATGACTCTAGGTCATAAATAAGAATAACTACTCAAGGTTGTGAGCTTAGGGTACTAAATGCTATAGATGACTCTAGGTCATAAATAAGAAAAATGACTCAAGGTTGTGAGCTCAGGGCTTTAAATGCTATGGGTGACTCTGGGTCATAAATAAGAATAATGACTTAGGGTTGTGAGCTCAGGGCTCTAAAGGCTATGGATGACTTTGGGTCATAAATAAGAATAACGACTTAGGGTCATGAGCTCAGGGCTTTAAATGGATAGCTGATCAGGATGCTTTTTGGCTCATGGTGCCAGGTCGAGGCCACTCGTAGGTGGCTAGAATGATGAAAACAAAACATCTCAGAGATGTGAAGGATACGAACGACTCCAGGTTGTGAGCTCAGGGCTTAGGATGCCATGAATGACTCTGGGTCATGGATGAAATGAGTAACTTCGGGTCACGATGAATAGCTTAGGGCCATGGATGGAATGAACGACTTTGGGTCATGATGCAATGAGTAACTCAAGGTTACGATGAATAGCTTAGGGCTATGTAAACAGCTCAGGGCTATGAGCTCCAAACTCTATGATTGATCAGTTAGAAGGAAAGTGCGATACATAAACTTCAGGTCAAACCACTCATGGATGACCAAATGATGAAGGCTCAGCTCAGGGATGGAAAGACTCTGGGTCTTTAAGGAAATCATAGCTTAAGGCTACCAAGCTCAAGACTTAGAAGGAACGGATAGCTCAAGGCTATAAGACTTAGGGCTTAAGGGAAGAAGGATAGCTCAGGGCTACGAGGCTTAGGGCCTAAGAGGAGACGATAGCTCAAGGCTACGAGACTTAGGGCCTAAAAGGAATAGATAAAGAAGACCAAATTGAAAGTGGATAAGAAGTAAAATGGCTTAAATCTGTACAGTCAAAATGCCAAAGCTTGAACTACTAAGCTTAAAAAGGGGAATATGCCCTAGTATCCAGGGTGATCGCACTGTTGAAACAACCAGTAAATCGATCATTCATTGAAATCAATGGATTAGAAATCAATGCATCATGACAAACCTTTAAAAAATCTAAATTGAAAGAACTCTATGTGTCTCAAAAGCTGCTCTATCAATGAATCTCAAAAAGTAAATTGATTACTACTCAAAAAGTGTTATTTTATAGCTTGTAATTAACTCTTTTAAACACTTTTGAATAGTAGTTATTACCTTTTAATTCAATTGGTATGTTAAGGACCCTTGCAATCGTTTCTAATCAAATTGTGTTAAGTCTTGGTGTTTTTGATAGTTTTTTTATCACCAAAGCAATCCAAGAATGAGGGAGATCTTTGTATAGTTCATGGCAAACCAAGTTGAAGCTCAAATTCATGAAGAAACTAAGCTTTAGAGCTTCATAACCCTTTGCCAAAGCCAAACGGGGATGCAAGGAAGAAAAACATAGAAGAAATCAACCATCTAGCAATTTCGCAACTTGCGAAATGGGAAGAGGAAAGGAATCGCTGTAGGACAGAGAGCTGATAAGTTGCAGGATAACTTCACAACTTGCGAAATGGATAATTTCAACTTGCGAAATTTTCGCAAGTTGCATTTGAACTTGAGAAATCCACCTGTAATTTGAGATATTTGCGCACTGACTCCGTTTGATATTTATCTTTAGATATTTGTGTGTAAATCCTTATTTTCTCCTTGTAACCCACCAATGACAAGTTTTCTTAGTTGGGATTTAGCAGGAGGGGTGAATAGCCTCTCTATATAATATCTATTGTAATTTTCTTTTAAAAGGGCTCGGGAGTTTTTTTTTCTCAGAGACGAACACTTTGTATAGTTTTTCAAAAAGTAATACACATAGCTTTGCTTTGCCTTACCTTCTTATTTTGTTTTCTCGTTATTTTTATTTCTAGTAAATCAAACTCTAAGGATGTTTTCTTAGAGGATGAGTGGCTATACTTTTTTTATTTCTTGGAGTGAAGGAAGCTAAGTAAGGTTCCGAATACAAAAATTGGAAGTTTCGTTGTTTCAGTTTTTAATGAAAAGAAAGTGTGACCTGTTAATGGTTTTTATCTTTTTAGTTAACTTAAAATCCCTTAAAATCACCTAGGCCAACACTTGGTAAGGCAAGTGGTCTCCATCCATTGAGATACACTAGTTTATCTCTTGCGAGCCTCTGGGAGGTGGTTTAAAGGTAGGATTATTTAGAATAGCCAACACTTGGTAAGCTTTTGGACTCCCAGGAGACATCCATTAGTTATCTTTTGCGAGCTTTTGATGGGTAATCCAAGGTTAAGGATCACCTTGAATGACCAATACTAGGTGAGAGGTATGAACCATTGCAAGATGATTCAATGACAGGGATTTAGTGTTTGAACCCATTAAGGGGAAGCATCTGTACCACACCGGTTTGGGAAATAACTATATGTTAAATCCCTAATGCGAGGAAAAGATTCAAGCGACCAGAATCTCCCTTTTTGTATGACGAACTTGAGCCTAGTGATCTAAAACTCCAAGAAGCACTTTTCTTTGTAAGTAATTTTAGTTCATTTATTTTTGGTTTCACTTAAAACCAATCTTTTCAAACATATTTATGTTTTCTTTTAAAGCTAATCTTGAAAAGAAAAAACACCAATTCAGTTTTTGAACCAATATCAATTGTAATTTGAAAATCCATCCCTGTGGACGATCCTAGAGCCATTATGCGAGACTAGCTAATGCTACCCTAATATATGGTGAAATAGGTTTATAAATTTTGTTGATTACTCCCGTCTGAGGACTGAAATCAGAGTACACCAATTGATTGAACACCAATCAACATGGCATACACCAGCTGGGCACGAATCATAAATCTTAGAGTGTGTACATCACGACTCATCTAAAAGCAAATCTCGAGCTACATCAAATACTGCTCTTCTGGATAACCCAATTTGCAAGGTAACAATGATGAAAACAATCTATCTCATAAGCATTGGACTAAAGAATCTATCAACGTTCCTCAAGTGAAACTTGGTGTGATCCATCTTTATCTCAACAAAACCACGTATGGAAGTCTTGATATAGTCAATTGTCAGAAGTCCTAGACTAGTGCTTAAATTGAAACCAAGCTAGTCGTTGTCTTAATCTCAAGGATACTCAAAGAAAATGGGGAAATATGCCCCAGTATAAGATTTGATGTCGAAATCATGAGGTAAACAACCATCACTTATCATCCATCCTCATACCACTACCTAAACAAAATCTCATCAAGGAGAGAGGAATATTCCCCAGTATAATATCTAATGTCAAAGTCATGAGGTAAACAATCAATAATGATTATCTATCTATGTACCACTGCTCGAACACAATCTCATCAAGGCGAAGGGAATATGCCTCATTATGGATATTTGATGTACAATAAAAAATCCATCAACATCAATCAAACATCTCTATAACCATGAATAAGGATAGCCATAGAACCCAACAACAACTAGGAATCTCATAGTAAGAGGGAAATATGCCCCAATGTGGATATCTAGTGCACAATCAAAAGGATGAACCCAACATCCTCAATCAATAATCTCTAAACTCAAAAAATCCATCAACCATTAATATGCTAAGCAAGAGAGAGAAACCGAATGTCTCTAAAAGCATCCTCCATAAGAGTAAACATAGTAGCAACTATGCTTCAACCAATCTTCAAAAGCCTACCCAAGTGAAGAATGTCAAAGATAACATTTGATCTCATGACCTTAAGGTGGTCTTAAGACATGAGACATAACGCAGGTTAGGGTGAAAAGGTAAAGAAATGAATGGAAACTAGGCTTAAATACCCAAATATCATACCCATACCCTCATGTATAATGTATAATGCATAGAAAAATCTCAAGAGCTATGAGAACTTAAGGGTAGTCATTGGAGATATTGATGGTGAAACGAAAAAAAGAGAAGTAGTCAAGCCATTAATGGATCATGTGAATGATGTGAAGAAAGGTGTCAGATCATAAATGTGCATGGGTGTCAAAATGGGATGAAAGAGGGGATAAATAGAAGGAAAGAGATGATGGTAAATCAAATGAAGGTAGTAAGAAAGTAAAAAAAAAAAAAAATGATGATCAACGTATATCAATGCAACAAAGGAAAATCATATCACTCATGATGGAATGGTGGAGAAAACACTGATTTGAAGATCTTAGTGAAAGATTACTCAACTCTCATACCCACAATGTATACCGACTTTGATCCAAGAAACGAAGGATCTCACAAAACTCAAAACTCTCACAAAAAACTCTCATCGCTCCAAGTGCATAGCGAAAGTGACTCAAGGAGTGAAAAACTCTCACAGAAAAATTCACATAAACCATTAATGACAAATAAACCCAGTGAACAACCCTCAAATAGCAACAAAATCTTATTGGAGTAGGACACCATACACGGACATATGAACAAACTCTCTCAAATCACAAATAAACACATGAAATCCCACCCATGAGATAACCTCTCAAACTGAAATCTTTAAATCAATGCCGAAAGAAGTAGTGAAAGGGATGATATGATTGTCCTCTATGCACTAAGATGTGAAAAATCACCAATCTAAGTAAAAGAAAATATAAGAAATAATGAAAAGAAGCAAACAATGACAAATGTGAAGAAAAGTCTGGAAAAGTGAAATATATATATATATGTAACAAAACCGGGTGATAGGGTGATAACATCAATGATGAAAAAAATAGGCCTATAAGTTCAAAGCTCGTGAGACTTTCCTAGCAAAGCAAACCTATACATCGAAAGGGTTCCAACCTGGGTGTAGAAATGGTAAGTGAGGCTATAAGAAAGAAAAAGGTTTTAACATACCATACGAGGCTCAATGGGTTAGCAACGACCTATATATATCAATTAACCGAAATGATGGCCACCCATCTTGTGACCATAGTCTCAAACGTAATACTTCTTCAACTGATTCACATTGATTGGCTTAGAAAATTGATTTTCATCTAGATTTGTCAACCATGCAATCCCCTTTGGGGTCAACTCTCTAATAACATAAGCCCACTCCGACTAGGTCTAAACTTTCCTCTAGGGTCTCCAACCAAACCTCTGAGAATCCTCAAAACCAAATCCTCTCTCTGTAGTGGTCTAGGCTTGACCCATTTCTTAAAGGCATGAACCATCTTCCTCTAATAAGCCTGAACATGTTTGCCGCTCTCAATCTCCTCTCATCTAAAGGGTTAAGTTGATCAAATTGAGCCTAAGCCCATTCTGCCTTAGAAATCTGCTTCTCAAAAGCTACTCTCAATGAGCCCATCTTTATCTCAACTGGAAAAACCACCTCCATACCGTACACTAGAAAGTAAGGTGTAGCTCTTGTAAATGTGCGAAAGGAGGTACAGTATGCTCATAATACAAAAATGAGTTTTTATGACTATTCTCGAGAAGTCTCAACCATATTTCTCAAAATCCTCTTAATGTTCTTATTTGCAGGCTCTACTGCCCCATTAGTTTATGGCCTGTATGCGGATGATCTATGATGCTGGATGCCATACCTCTGTAACAAAGTATCAACCTCAGCTCAAAAGTGCACCTCTCTATCTGAAATCAACTCATAAGGAACCCTATAACAGCAAATGATGTGTGACTTGATGATATTGGCAATTCTAGTAGATGTTAACCTCGCATATAATGTAGCTTCCACCCACTTGGTGAAATAATCTATGATGACTAGGATGAACTTATGACCACTAGAAGATTTTGGTGAGATTTTCCAAATAATATCAATACCCCATACTGAAAACGGTCATGGCAAGGTCAAAGCATGTAACTCTGATAGCGGTGCATGAATGAGATCACCACGAATCTAACACTTTGGGCATCTCTGAACAAACTGACAACAATCTATCTTCATAGTCAACTAGAAATAACCCATCCTCATAATCTTACGGGCTAGCATGTGTTCTCCCATGTGCGGACCATAAACTCCTGTATGAACCTCTCTTATCACACGGTCTACGGAATCTCGATCTAAACACAATAGAAGCATACCATTAGTTGATCGCCTATATAAGGTCTCTCCACAAATCACAAATCTAGTGGTCAATTGCCTCAGTACTCTCCGATTCTTGGTTGTGGCTACCTCAAGATATGTGCTAGATCTGAGAAACTGATAAATGTCATGATACCAAGGTAAATCATCTTGGACCTCTGTTTCTCTAATCAGACAATAATAGGCAGGTGTAGACCTCAATTCAATTAGTAATGGACGTATAACCATGTCAGTCAGAATGTCTATAGAAAAAGGTAGGATAGCTAAAGTGTCAGCAAACTAGTTATGTGCTCTAGGTAGATGAATATATCTCAAGTCATCAAATCTCCCAACTACTAACTCTAAATAAGCATCGTACGACCTAAGCTTTACATCCTTAGTTTTCCAATCTCCTTGAATTTGTTTGAGTACCAGATTGGAGTCACCAAACACCTCCATCTATCTAATGCTAAGCTCTAGTGTAGTCCCTAAACCAATGATACAAGCCTCATACTCAACTATGTTGTTTGTGATAGGATGTCGATCAAATAATGCCAAATGAACATACCTCGGAATATGATCACCTTGAGGAGATACCAATAGAACACCTATCCCATACCTCGACTGATTGGCTACACCATTTAAGTACATGCACCATTTGGATAAGCTAGTCATAACAACAAACTCCTCATCTGGAAAATCATCATCAACTGGTCTATCCTCAAATGTCGGTGGTAAGGCCAAGTGATTAGTGACAATGCTCTCCTTAATAGACTTCTGAGAAAAATACTGAATATCGAACTTTGTCAAAACTACGAGCCATTTAATTAGTCTTCTAACCAATGTGGGTCTCTCAAACAAATATCTCAATGAATTTAAGCAAAATATCAAATGCAATGAATACTTTGTCATGTAATGCCTCAATCTCTTGGTAGCCCGAACTAGCGCTAAGCAAAGACGCTTGATCATAATATATCTCATCTCATACTCTAGCATTCTCTTACTCAGATAGTAAATAGCTCGCTTATTCATTGAGTCATCAAACTGAGCTAACATGCATCCTAAGGCCATGTTTAAAACTGATAAATATAGAAGAAGTGGACGTTCCGGGATGGGAGGCACTAAAACAGGAGAAGAAAGCAAATACTCCTTAATGCTCTCAAACGCAAGCTAACAATTATCATTCCAAACTGTTGGCTAGTTTTTCCTTAAAAGATGAAAAATAGGCTCACATATGTCTGTCAATCTAGCTATGAATTGATTCATGTACTATAACCTACACAGAAAACCCTTGATCTCTTTCTCAGTCCTTAACACAGACATGTCAAGTTTGGCTCTGATCTTATTTAGGTCAACCTCTATGCCCCGCTCACTAACCATATGCCCTAATAACTTCCTAGAAGTCACTCCAAAGATGCACTTCTTAGGGTTCAACCTCAATCTAAATTTCCAAATCCTCTCAAAGAATCTATCTAGAGCTATTAAGTGATCTGCTCTATTTTAGGATTTCATAATCATATCATCCACATATACCTCAACATCTCTATGCATCATGTCATGAAATAAAATAGTAGAGACCCTCTGATAAGTGGCTCATGCATTCTTCAACCCAAATGGCATAACCCTATAACAGTAGGTGCCCCACTCAATAATGAAGGTTGTCTTCTCCATATCCTTCAGAGCCATCAAAATCTTATTATACCCAAAAAAACCCATCCATGAAAGACAACATCGAATGGCTTGTAGTGTTGTCAACCAACATATCAATATGTGAAAGGGAAAAGTCATCCGTAGGACTAGCTTTATTAAGGTCTCTAAAGTCAACACAAACTCTAACTTTGCCGTCCTTTTTGGGAACAGGGATGACGTTAGCCAACCATTCTGAATACTTAACCACCAATATAAATCCAATACTGAGTTGTTTCTGGATCCCCTCTTTGACCTGTAGACTCCAACGTGGGTGCAATTGCCTCAATTTATGCTTAGTCGGTTTAGCGTGTGGCAGGATAGGCAAGTGGTATTGAACTATATAGGGATCGAGGCCAAACATGTCCTCATAAAACCATGCAAAGACATCCAAGTATAACTTGAGTAAATGAATAAGTCTATCTCTCTCATTTGTGGATAGGGGTGAACCAATCTTCAACTCTCTTCAACTCTCTAGACTGATCCTTTGTGCCAAAATCAACAATCTCAACGTCTCCTATAGCAGGTGAAACTCTCTCATCTATGGGATCTGAGTCATGATCAAAATAGTCTTTGTCTAAATTGGGTTGTGCAATCTCATCAATATCAGATGTCTGTGGAGTGGGTGAGTGGGGTGCAGATATAGAGATACTATCATAAGAGACAAACGTTTACTAAAAAAATACTCAAATCCATAAATGAAGCAATAGAAACATCATCAAAGGGAGAGACAAATCCCAATAAAACATTAAAGGAAAGAGGTGGGTCCACAAGATTGGACTCTCCCTTAATTAGGCTAACAGTGTCCTCAAACAAACTACCATCATCCTCTGAAAGCTTTGGAACAGGAATAGTCTGGATCTACTCAACAACCTCAATGGCGGACACCCCAAATAGATTGAATGGTAAAGTAGGCTCAACTTGAACAATGCTAGTAATCTGACTCATACCCATTATGTCCATCTCATCTCAGTACTCGTCATGGGGAATGATACGTTCCCAATTGGTGTCTCAGCTGATTCATGTCCTCTCAATGGTCCCTGACAGTGGTACCATTTGATTCGTGTCCAGCTGGTGTCCCTTGATTGTGGTCCTCAGAAGGGAGTAATCAACAAAATTTATAACCTATTACACCATGTACTAGGATAGCCTTAGCTAGCATGGCATAGTGGCTCTAGGGTCATTCACTGGGATGGGTTTTCACTCCACAATTGATATTAATTCAAAGATGAATTGGTGCCTTTTTTATTTCAAGGTTCGCTTTAAAAGAAAACATAATCTTTGGTGGAAAAAGGATTGGTTTTAAGCTAACAAAAAATAGTAACTGATTTTAATTACAAAGAAAAGTGTTTCTTAGAGTTTAGATCACTAGGCTCAGGTTCCTCATACAAAAAGGAGAGTTCAGGTCACTTGTTTCTTTTCCTCGCATTAGAGAATTAACATATAGTTAATTCTCTAACCGGTGTGGTACAAATGCTTCCCCTTAACGAGTTCAAACACTAAATCCCTCTCACTGATGCATCTTGCAATGGCTTGTGCCTCTCACCTAGCATTTGCCATTCAAGGTGATCCTTAACCTTGGATTACCCGTCAAAAGCTCGCAAGAGATAACTAATGGATGTCTCCGTGGAGTCCAAAAGTTTACCAAGTGTTGGCTATTCTAGAAAATCCTACCTTCAAACCACCTCCCAAAGGCTCGCAAGAGATAAACTAGTGTATCTCAATGGATGGAGACCACTTGCCTTACCAAGTGTTGGCCCAGGTGTTTTAAAGGCGTTTTAAGTTAACTAAAAAGATAAAAACCATTAACGGGTCACACTTTCTCTTCATTAAAAACTAAAACAACAAAACTTCCAATTTATGCATGAGGAAACTTACCCGGCTTTCTTCACTCCAAGAGATGAAGAGCCTAGCCTCTCATCCTCTGAGGAAAAATCCTCAGAGTTTGATTGGCTAGAAAGAAAAATAACGAGAAAACAAAAATATGAAGGAAAAACAGAGCAAGTGCTCTTTAAAATATATTTCTTCCTTTCGCCGATTACATGATTATCTTGTGTAAAGGAAATTACAAACTATATATAAGAGGTTATTCACCCTTTGTTCTTACTTAAAGACTAAGGAATCCTATGATAGGTGGGTTACAAGGAGAGTTTGAGGATTTAGACATCAAATATCTAAAGCAAAAAATCTCAAAATGTCGGTCGCAAATATCGGGAAGCTTCAGGAGAAATTCCGTTGCACTGTGCAAAATGGCTGCGAAATTTCGCAGCGAAAGGACAACATTTTCGCAGCAAAAGGGTGATTTCGCAACTATGCAAAATTCTTCCTTCAGCTTGGAGTGATTGGCTTCCAATGGCTGTAACTCCTTCATTTCAACTCCGAATCATGCACCGTTTGAAGCATTGGATTGTTGACTTCTTGAGCTTCGAAACGACATATAGCATGCATAAATTTAACTCCAAGAAGTGCTCCAAAAGTGGCTGACACGACTATCATCTAGAATGCTTCATGTTAGATTTCTCTTTGCTTCCCCTCCTTGCATTTCGGATTTGCTTATGGCAAAGGACTTCAAAGCTTCGGTTCTTCATGTTTCTGAGCTTTCCATTGCTTTGCCATGGATTCTAAATAACTCTCCTCAATCTCGGATTGCTTTGGTGATCAAAAAGCTATCAAAACACCAAAACTTAACACAATTTGATTAGAATTGATTGCAAGGGTCCTTAACATGCCAATTGAGTTAAAAGGTAATAACTACTACTCAAAAGTGTTTAAAAGAGTTAATTACAAGCTATGAAATAGCACTTTTTGAGTAGTAATCAGGGAACGACTCCATCAATCATCTCAAAGTGATCAACGACCACTCCATCACCAGTGACCTCCTCTAGGAAGCATAAAGATTAAAAACTAGCTCGATCTAGAGACAGAGGAGCAATTGACATAGAAATAGATGTGCCAGGAGCCCCATCACCCAATTGTAACTGGTGAAATAGATGTTGAAGCTCAATCTCTCAATTTGTATGAACCACACTATCAATTTCCTCTAGACGAGGTCAAATCTCTGATCTTTTGACAAAGTAGTCGACCAAACTCATCCTATAAGGTCGAATAGGATAATCAAATGGTGTGTGAGACAACCAGGCCCTCACTCTCTCATTACATAATCGCGCCATGTATCAGTAATCAGCCTCAGTAGGAATGGACCCAAACCCAAATACCGTATCATGATCAATGGCAACTATAAACTCACTAGGTCCATGCTAGCGTCATCTTAACTCCATGCCAGATAGAAAAGACATGCCCCTCATTATGTCAAGAACCACTGTATTGTTGTGCTGATCAAATGACATAGCTAAAAAAATCTCTGCAAAAATCCTCAATCTCAAGAGTCTGTACCTCATCGAATATAAACCCAGACAAAAATAGGTCATTCTCACTGTGACTGATTTGAGGCACTGGCTCAGAAGAGGCAAATGTATCTCTAGTAGACTGTACTGTGATGACTTGCCCATCATGAATGAACTTCACTTTTTGATGAAGGGAAGATGGAATAACTCCAGCTCTATGAATCCAAGGTCAGCTTAGTAGCAAATTGAAAGATTAGAAATCCTCAAAACCTGGAACATAGTAGGAAATGTGGTTGAACCAATCAATAAATCAATCACCAAGGTACCCATAACCTCCCTCTTGGTGTTATCATACACTCTGATTGTCTAAGTAGAATGACTAAAATCTAAAGATGCGAAACCAAAGGCTATAGTAGTGGCTAAGAGATAGACGTTCAAGATTGAGCCATTGTCCAATGGGACAGGATGAACTCTATGGCCTAAACAACCAACTGAAATATATACAGGGTGTATGTGGTCTAAACCTTCGGGTGGCAAATTGCCATCTGGAAACACAATGCAAGTGGCTCTACCAATTGTCACTATATGAATCAACCCCTTTGGAATGGTGGTAGTCTTAACCCTAATATGACTCAAGGCTTAAATCAAAGCATATTTGTGAGTACTGGATGATGCCAATAAACTTCAAATAGAAATACAAGTGAGTGCTCTATAATTGTCTCAAAACCTTATCATTCTCTCTCCTAAGCTCCTCACGAGATGCTGCATCCTCAAATGGCCTGATTGTTGGAGGTGGTGGTTGAGCTATCTTCCCATTACGAGTCACAATTTGTATATCTCTCTCATTTGAATCGTCATCCTCTAGCCATAAAGTAAATGGAACAAAGGTATCCTAGTGCCTAATAAATAAAGGTGTAGAATGAGTCAACTAGAACAACGCCTTATCTAGGATCAAACTAAACGGCATAGAAGCCTGAGGACCCAATATAACTCCATCAACCTCATAACTGTCATCCAAAATAATAGGCTCAGGCAATCCATCATCCCAACTTAGCATATGTATGCTGTCATTCTCTACAACGTCTATGTGATGGATATCTCTTGGAGGTGGAGACACTGCATGTGTAAAATAGGTAGGAAGAGGGTTAGTGGTTACACTTGGTTACACTTGGCTATCCCAAGTTAACCAAACCTTAGTCTATCTAATCTTGAAAAGCATGTCTTAGAGCATTGTAGTGGTCCATGTCATGCCCTAGTCCCTGATGATAAGAACAATGTAGGTCTAATCTGAAGCGAGGTGACACTGGATGAGGTACTGGCTTAGGTGTCAATGGAGTTAATAACCCACTTTCCATAAGATTCTAAAAAGCTTGATTCAAAGGCATACCCAATTGAGCAAATTGATGTGATGGTCTTTGCATATAAGTAGTGGTCTACAAAGCTCGGGGCCGAGTATATGGGACAGGAGGTCTCTTTGTGACATGTGCAACAAAAACAGGCTATGAGACTGGATGTAGTAAGTATGAGTCATGGGTTTGGAGGGAGTAGGTGGCCTATACTGCACATGAGGTGATGGTGGGTAATAGAATCCAAAAGTCTGCCCAACTATTTGATAGCGTTTAGGAGGTCTCAACCTTACTGAATCGATAACACTAACATCTCCTAATCTCTATCCTCCTAAAGGCTTCTTCCCATTAGAGTGAGTAGGGAAAGACTCAGGCCATAATCCTCTAGCTATGCCATCTTCTATACCATATAAAGCCTGTACCAAAGATCCAAAATCCGTATGAGGAAATCCCATCAAGTGCTTAGTAATCTTAGCCTGTAAGCTCCTCATGATCATACTAATTTGCTCATTCTTTGAAAGACAATCAATAATCTATGAAATCTTTTCCCTCCAGTGAGAGATAAATGGGGTGACTGACTCACCTGGCCTCTATCTCAAAGCCTTTAACTCTATCCTCAAAACATCAATGATAGTGTTAAATGCAAACTATCTCAAGAAATCCTGGACTAGATCATCCCAAGTCTTGTGGCGTGACATATCCAATGAAGCGAACCAGCGCTGTGCTGCACCACTCAGGGATATGGGGAAAAACATAACCATTTAGGCCTCATCTAGTCCATGGGCCCTCATAACCGTACTATAAAGTCTCAAATGAATGCGAGGACAACCTATGCCCGTGTATCTTACAATCTCAAACATCCTAAACTTGGCCAATAAACTAGCTACTGGTGCTCCATTAAAATCCTCCCAAGTAATAGCTTCATCTGAAGCCCTCATCTACCTCATCCTCTGCTCAAGTTTATCTATACGAGCATGTGGGTCCTCTAATCTACCTCCAACTCTAATCTACGAAGGCGAACCTAGATTGGATGCGGTAACTATCCTACAAATACAGAAACACTGGATAAGTTATAGTACAAAGGTGACTCTATAGGAACCAACTGAATAGTACGCAGAAATATAGCCCAAATATACTCAATATGATATCCATCCTTAATCACACCAAAAAGAGACTATGAAGAGGGTAATCGAACCCAACTGTGACCAATGCAACTCTGAAGATCCACATATACACCCATGTCTACGGATGAAATCTTAATTGGGCCAAGGCTAACCTACAAGGTTAAAGTGGCTTTATAAGATAGGATGTGTGGGTTAAAGGATCCCTAGTAGAAGCGATCGTACCCTCTGGCGATACATAACCCTCTGCATGTCTCCGAGGAGACGGGGTGCTTCCATGCAAGGTGGTCATCACCTCCACACATGCATTTCCTCACTTTTCTAGGGGGTTTCCTAATGGTGAAGGCTCTCTCATCTCCCAACACTTAGGGATAATCTAAAGTGCACAATGAAGGATATGGGTGCATCCAAAAAACCTAAGATCTAAAGTGAGATAGTAAACATGGACAAGCAATCATTCATCAAGCAAAAGAAAGGGTTATCATGCAACAAGCAGTCATGCAAAGTAGATAAATATCAAACAATCAAAGTCCTATCTAACTTATGTGAGAGTGAGTCATGCTAAAGTACGCAAGAAATCAAGTGATCATTCAAGACAATCAAACATGTTAAGATAGCAAACCAAACAAGCAAGCAAACCGAATCACCTTGCCTAAAAAAAGAGGTATCCTCTAATTGACCAATTAAATGCCACATTTTCCTCAACTAGTGTTCAAACTTGATCCTCAAAATCCCCAGTGGAGTCGCCAATTTGTGGACTTGTGCTTTTCATGCGTGTCCCCACTCAATGGCGAAAATCGCTTTTTTAATTGTGAAAAATTAGTCTTGGAAAAGTTGGAGTTGCCACTTATTTTATTTTATTTTAAAAAGAAAAATAAAACAAGAAAGAAAAGCCTCAATAAGTGACTCCATAGTTTTGGAAAAACGTGTCTTTGAAACCCAAGTCTAGTTCTAGGGATCATGTTACTTATTGGGAAGGTACCTTAAATAGGTAGCACCCCTCAAACCCTAAAAAGGTCTTTACTAGTTAAGTCGAGGGAGAAATGACAATTAATCAATTGATTGAATGTACCTAAGTAAGCTAAGGTGTTTTCGAAACTAGCATGCTAAAAAAAAAAAAAATCAAATCACAATCGCAAAGGGAGGCTAAAATGTGTGCATGGACTGCCTCTCAAGCGTTATAATAAGACATTAAAGTTAGCATAGAAATATAGCATATGACATTTATTTTATTAGAACAAATTGAACAAACATCTAGGCACCTAAGGATGGAATCAAACATAGATATGGCTCACAACAATATGCATGCTTATAAAATTCTAGAAAGTAAGTGATAGAAACTGCTCCTGGATAGTATGCATAATTTATAACATTCCTCCAAACATGCTAGAGTGGTTAGGACAAGTATAAATTATATAACATCTTCATTATGTCTAATATATAGTAACAAAGAAAAAATTGAGCCAATATAAGTCAAATGACTCCAAAAATAAATTACAAATTCAAGTAAAGTACAAGATCATTAGCATGTAATTAGAAAATGGAGCATCACAAAACAATTTTTTTTTTAAAATATCTTGGAGTGGAATTTAATTACAAAAAATTTCAAGAAACAACTTCTACACATATAGAACAACATAAAAAAAACCAAACACTCATTCAAATGATAGATTGTAGTAAAGACATCCAAAAGTTCTAGAAGGTCCAGATTATGTAAGAAATAGTGACATGCATAAACGATTTTTTTTTAAAAAATAATAAGACATCACATAAAATTATACAAAAAACAAAAAATAACACACATCTATATCACAGAAAAAATGAATCCAGGGTTGGGTAGTACTCAAAAATATTTTTAAAACACTCCAGTTAATCAGATGTCCAAAATCCATCATGTAAAGTAGGTACAACTTTGAAAAATCATATCTCTAAAAAAAAATGCATATTTTTTAATATTTTGTGTCAAAATTCAATTTCAAGAAGTAAAAAATATGGGAAAAATATTCATTTAAATTAAAAAGATTAGAAAACAATATAATTTTGCAAAGTTCTCTTGAGTGTGCAGAAGTTCGCCTAAACAGAGAATGGTGAAAGAGATGATCACAACTCAACCTTAAGAAAAGATTTATGACTCAAATAACATCCTAGAATCAAGTTCAAGAAGTGATTAAAATCATAAAAGTTTGAATTTTTTTTTTTAAATATTCTAAAGTTGCTAAAACGAATTTGAAATCTAAAGGCTCAGTGGTTGAGTGAAAACTGGCAGCAAGGAAGAGTTTTAAAAAAATTTCTTATATAAGGGTTCCATCAAGTTTTTGTCCATGCAATGCAATCAAATTCCCCACTACTATACCCCTCTATGTATTTGAACCTATGCATTTATGCATTTGGGCAATTTAATCAACGACTGTGCATGTCCTATGCGGAAAGACACGTGGAAAATGAGTAAATAGGTGTAGAAAGTGAATTCTAGATATGGTCTTCAAATGCTCTTGACTTTACTCAACTTTTGATGGTTCATTCAAGTACATGACCATTGTATCCAATGAAATTTATAAGCACAGAAATCTGACTTCTCCATCTTTGTTTTCCCTACATAGAATAACCAAGCTTAATTATGAGAATTACGTCCTCTTTATTTATCTTCCTTGGCTTCCCACTCTGTTTCAAAGCTTCTGTAAGCATCGCTTTTTCTATTTCCCGTGTTTCTAAATCTTGAAGGTATTCCATTGGCCTCATGCTTGATGCATGAAAGTCACCATGTGCCAAGGTAGTTGGACTTTTCAGGCAGCGACATAAGAGTTGCTCATGCAACAAGTAGAATGAAAGATTGTTGCCCATAGAAATACAAACCATGGTGTGGACCCCGCATTTCGGCTCATACATTTCCCACTCGATGGCGAACTCGATTTTTATTTGAAAAATTGATTTTTATTGATTATTTGAAAATGACTTGGAGTCGCCACTTTTTTTTGTTTTATTTTTAAAGGGTAAACAAAATAAGAAAGAAAAACCCTAAGTGTGACTCCTTGTTTCGGAAAAGGTGGTCTACGAAAAACTGGATCGAGTTCGGGGGTCAGGTTACTTATCGGGAAGGTACGGTAAAGACCGTAGCACCCCTCTAAGTCCCTAAAATCGGGTCTCTACTAATAAAATGAAGCAATCATGACAATTGATGAGGGAATAAATGAATACACAGAGTGATCATGCACATGTGAGAATCAAAATATGCATATAGAAATACCAGAATGGGAATAGATGCGTACCTGGGCGACGAACCACTAGGCACTATCAAGAAAGAGGGTTAGTGCACAATTAAGGACCAATAACATGCATGTAAGAGAGTAGGATAAATAAATCATGTATCATAATCAAATCAAATCAATCAGTCAATCAATCGAAAAATCAGATATGTCGGGCCCCCACCAAAGCCCGTTTATTTTAGCATGAATTAATTCCATAAATTCTATTATTCGGAATTACGGAAATGAATTCTTGCTTATTTTGAAATATTTTAAAAATTCATGGAATTTATGGAAATGGTTTGCTATAAAGAAAGATGGATATTTCATTGAAAAGCGGATTTTTGGAACCTAAAAAAAAACTAAGGATGAAAAATTAAAGAGATGAAATTATTTGAAAAAAGGAATTTGAAAAATTATTTGCAAACTAGAGTTTAGGAATCTATTTTAAAATAAAAGATGAAGAAATAAAAATAAATAAATAAACAAAAGAAAGGAACGTGACTTAATGGTGGGCATGCAAACCATGCAGCAGGGGGTCTGGAGTAGGTGGGAAATAAACTTTTGAGTCATTTGGTTTGACACACAGCTTGTTGTAGCTGTTGCCACCATACTGTATAGAGTTCCCATTCTAGAAGGCGTTTCTGTCACTGAACCGATCATCGTCCTCATCATGCTTCATTGTGTGAATGTTGCTCCCATACTTGGAGGCTGTTGGTTGCTTGCTCCTTTCATCACTTCTGCTGGTAAGGAACTGCTTTGATCTAGGGAGGGATGAATAAAGGGTCTCTCTATTCCTCTGGCTCTGAGGTTGTTCTGAAGTGTAGGGTTTGGTCGATATTCCCACATGCCGTTTTGGGATTCCTGTTCAGAATTTGATGAATTGGCAGTACTACCAAGATAGTAGAGAGGATTCAAATAAGATAGGAAACTTCTCAAGAGTGCAAAATATCCTCCATTGTTGTCATTTGTTGAACCAGAATCATTGGTGGAATTTGTTAGATCTCTGGATGAAGACACTCCTCTATGGTAAGCCACAGCTCATTGATGTGGAACCATCATTAGTGCTTGCCTATTGAGCAATCTCAAGTCTGATAATGATTTGCTCAGATCTCGACCCTCGAATACCTTCCGAGGATAAGGAATAGCTAGGTCATAAGAGCCGATACCACCTGCTAGGCTTTGATCCACGAAGTCCTTAATCATACTCAAGGTGCTTGTCACAGGAAATTTCTCTTGTGGACCATTACCATTAGGCAATCAGATGTTCAAATGAACATCAGTTGATTTATTTGTAGAAATATCCAATGTACCAGCCCTTTGATCTTCTACACCTTCAGTCTTTGTGTCCGCTACAGCTTGATTCACTCCAGTAGGAATAAACTGTGAAGATCCTTCGGAAACTTCTAGACGAGGATTGGTGAAATTGCTGTTTTCTCCTGGGACAAGACATCCATCTTCAACGGGGGAGATATAGGACAACCTTCAGAATTGTTGAGGTCTGCTGTTATAGGAAGCAATTCCTTTGCTGTTGCATTCAAAGATGTTGGCTGTTCATTCTCACCGCTGTCCAACTCATTCGCATGAAGAACCTTTGAGGATGGGGCATCACCCACTTCAATATTCTCCTTAACTGGACGTTCACAACTTTTACTTTCCTCTATTATCTCAGAAGCGACTAAGGGTCTCGCCTCTGAGGATTCAACATCTTTATTTATTGAAGATGAAGGAACATCCATGCTTGAAGAACTTCCTGGCTGAAGTGAGGCAATATTAGGAGCCCAGAAGCCAATGGATCAGATTTCTTCGATGTAAGGGCTGCAGTTGAGATAGTTGCTGTTGTTTCCTGAATATGAAGACTCAGCCATGTCTTTTCAAGATTAGAAGCCAGAATTTCAACAGCAACAAAGCCTTCTGGGAGAGCTCCTCTTCCGCGCCTGAACAACCCGAGGTGCTGGGATCGTGAAACTGAGTCATAATTATCACCAAAACTCTACTTCACAGCTGCACCGTCCAAAGAATTCCTCTGAAGTGGAGGCTTCAATCTTTCCTCATACTTCTCTATTGCCCAAAGTATTCGCCATTACAAGATTCTGCCTCATGAGAGCGTCATGGCCAGCAAGCTGTCATCTGACCTCCATCTTTACACCAACCAACATGGCAGTGCAACCAATCTTTGCTAGTGCTGATCTATCAACAGAAACAACAGCCCTAAGGACAAGGCTTGCATCTCAAAAATTCGGTACAGCAGCTCCATTCCTTGTCTTTCCTTGATGCGAATATTAATCAGCTAGCAAGTGGTATAGGCAAGATGCTCAAGTCACTGTGATGCTTCTGGAAGCATGGAAGACCAGGATGATGCTGAAGGGGTGACACTTGGACGAAATAATTCAAAGTATGGCCGCAAGCAGCCTCTGTATCTCCATGACGCCATCTCATCTAGCATCTCTGAAAACACACTTCCAATTTTGCCTGAATTTCTAAGAACAGCTCAGTATGATGTCCATGTCCTCTATTCTGCTGTCAAAGTATGGTGAGTGAAATTTACTATTAAATACTAAGAATGACATTGGTGTAAGGAAAACAATGGCCAAAGTCATTTCCCTGATCAGCTGGGTGATGCCAAGCGATGAATCAGAAAATATCAAGTAGCTGAGTGTTTCCAAACTTCAAGAATCAGGGTCTATTTGTCACTGGGGTATAACGCAATGGAGATTGTTGAGGTTCAATGAGGTCAAGGTGTCCCAAGACCTTATTAAGTCCACTTAATCCAACGATCTGAACACGAGCATTTGAGTGGCCATGGACAAATCTATGGGTAATCTGTGTACATCCAAAGAGCTTAAGCAACCTTAGTGACGAGCAGCTATCCACAATCAGCCCGGATGCCCCATCTTTTAAATTTCGACATCAAGATAAATCCTAAGTCAATAGAATTCTCCAACACTTGGTAAGAGACACAGCAGTGTCATCCCCAACCTAACTGGAATGACTCAGAGAGAGATGTTTCAGAGACTGTCCAGAAGTTTCCAAGAATGCCACTATAGCTTCATCACTGAAGTTGTTTCGACAAAGTCTTAAGTGTTTGGATTGACCGACAACCATTGGCGAGATAATGTAGTGCTGAGTCTGTCAATAGATCCAAGTTGGAAAGGTCAATGGCAGAGAGACTGGAACAAGTGCGCCTCATTGCTTCCAATGAATCATCAGTTATTTTGAAGCAATTGGCCAATACAGCTTCCTTCATATTTGAACCAAGAGTAGTGACTATTTCAGAAATAAAATCATCACAGACTGTCTGAATGCCTGCAACTGACAATACTTCTAAACATTCCAACCGTTTCAAAGCAGACAAGACAAACATCGCATTGATGTTTTGGCAATCATCTATAAATAGCTCCTTCAATATATGTCCCAACACATCAGCCACAACATTGATGGCAAAATGAGTGAGAAGAGAGCACTGGCCCAAATGTAAAGACATCAATGTACACGCTGATGTAACAAGTACACTTATCCCTTCATTCAATAACCGACATGCACCCCTTAGAGACATTGTAGCTAGAGCAGGCAGACAATTTGAAGACCGAGCTATGGTGCCAAGCAATGTGCTGAGAATTCTCCATCTCAGGAAACCCCTCGTCAAACCCATCTTCTTATACTATATTGCTACTACACACAGCATCCAAACTAGCACCAGAAGCAAGAAAAGGGGAAAACGGCAAAACAGAGTACAGATAATAGGAGCAAAGTATATCCATACAAGCCCTCATGCATCAATCAATGGGCTTAGATGAGGGTGAATGAAATCAAACAAGTATCCCATGGCATTGAAAACAAAAACAAAACGAGATTTCCACATGATGCACAGTGAAACTAAAAACAGAGTCGTACCACTCTCGAATCATCTCGAAGAAAATGAAAGAGACATCAACCAAACATAAACCATAAAAACTAAACACAAATCAAGCAATCCGTAGAAAATATCGAGAAGAGGGAAAGATACTATTTACCAACGAAGAAAAACAAAAAGATTAGTGGCAGTCATACCCTTACCTTCTTCTCCTTCAAGCTCTCTGTTCTCTCTGGAAAACTCTCACTCTCTGGTTCTTTCTCTCTCAAGTCTCGCCCTCTCTCAAGTTCACCGTCCAAAATTACTTCCTTCCGCGTTCTCTCCAAGCTCTCTCCCTGTAACCAGCCTGCCGACCTTCCAAAAAAACTCCTCCTCTGCAGCTGCCACCAAAAGCCTGCACCAAAAAGCACCACTACCTCCAGCTGCCAGAGACGCTCCTCCACAACGGCTTCTGCAGATTCTTTGGAATCTTCTTGCCACGTGTCGACCTCTTACTCGCTCCTCAATTCCACTACTCTGATTCCCAGCAGCCATCCACGAGCAGACAAGTGGTCTCTCAAAGCTCCTCCACGTGGCAAGACAAGCTGCATGAAGAATGAGGCCCAAGTGGGGGTCTACACATGGCTACTTTTTCTATTGAAGAATAGCCAAACCTATTTGTGATGTGCATTTAAGATCTTTAGATATCTCTGAAATTGTCCAATCCAAACCCATCTAAACTTGGCGCCTTGTTTTTCCATGCTTGCAAGTATCGCTACTTTCGGATTCTGATTTCCAACAGAATCAAGGTTGACTTATAGTTCAAGTTTCCATAAATCTTGCATCCATTGGGTTTGCATACAACTATGCAATGTCCACCATCATGACCATGAACATTTGCAAGGAACCATTGGCTTCTTCATCAATGGGAAGAACCCCATCTTGTACACGATTCTCTATATCAATAACTCATTGGAATTAACTCAAGTTGTATTTTGGATGTGTCAATCATGCAAAGGTGCATTCTTCCACCATCATTTTTATCTTCTGGATGATCTTCAATTCCTCTCCATTTGTAGGCTCTTGATCAAGCGATGCATGGTCAAAGAGAGGGTTTTCATTCCCCATCATTTTAAAAGAACCGGAAGCCATTTGCTATAAGTTGTCACCATCAAAATTTTTCCTATGGTCCCCTAAACCCAAATGCAGTATTTAGAGGCTTGCTTGTTGTATTCAAAATGTGGATAATTGCTTTGTTGGAAAGTACAAAATGTGGATTTTGTACTTTCCATCAACTATCATCTGGATCCTGCATCATGGTTCAATGTTTGACTAGCGCTTAGGTTCAGGCTTGCTAACCCATAATCTACAAGGTGCAGATCGAACTATATGTGTACGAGTCTAGTGCGATGGGAAAGGCCACCATCTTTCATGCAAATAGATGCCAGCCCTAAGGATATAGAACCAGTCAACACGGTAACAAATACATTCAGAAATGCACCCTAATAACTCTCCTTGATTACAACCACTCTAAACAAAATAGTAAAAGCTATCTTTCCGCTATGACAAACTGTAGTTTAGTAACGGCAAAGAATTCCATTTCTTCCAGTACATCATCTCTGAACCGGCTTTAATGGGTCACCTTCTACAGTTTGTGATTGAACCATTGAAAATATGGTCTCATTACATCAATGGTCACATGCATCTTGTGTAATTTATCACGAACCTTAGTTCTAAGCAAGGGAAAAAGATTCTCGGCATTCACATGAATTGATTCACTCTATTATTTTCTACAATTAGGTATCATCCCAATCTCATATTAAATGTCTACCTCATCTTGGCATCCTTATCAGGCCAATCTCTTGGATCCATTTTAATACATAAGAGACTTATCGGGAATCCTTATAGATCACGGCTGAATGGACCTTTTCTATTCCATGAAATAGGATAACCATGTATGGCCTCTTGCAGACTGTCTCCTTCAACTACCATCGTTCCAACTTGGCTTGAAACTATCTTCATGCTCATTCTTCCACCTGTTGCTAACAAGAACACTTGTTTATCTTATAGACACCTGAGACAGGGCGGATTCTTTCATGTAAGACCTCAAATGAGCAGTTTCACTTTGAACCCAAACAACCTCAACAAAACCTGTATATACCACTAGGCCACTTGTAATATCAAGAGCAACAACTGTCTTTTAGAGACTTCTCCGATGACATCGATCAGTCAAAAGAGGATGGATCGGATGCCAATCATCGATGTAACCCAATGCACAGACCATGAACAAAAGTGATAAAATATGGCAGAGGGACGGTAGGGAGAAAGGAAACACATTGATGGGAATTCATTCAAAGCCATGTATTATATATGCACTTTCAACGGGCTTAGATATGGGAGAAAGGAGAAGAACTTCTAGATATTAAAATGAAACTAATAGAGTTGAATCATTCTCTAATATAAACAAAAAGAAATAGAAGAAACACAAACTATGACAAATCCAATGGTCCAAAATCCCCAACAAACATATGGCCTCTGAAAGCCACATTCAATCATCATATAAATCATGGTAATAGTAGAAAAAAAAAAGAACAGGAGAGAACATGGGTTTTATTGTGAAGAACTTACCTCCGAAGAGAAAGCAAGTTGATCAATTTCTTTTCTCCTTTTACTCTCTCCCGGCTCCGTCCACTCTTCCACCTTCTCATGCATGCCGGAAATCCTTGCTTTGAAAACCTCTTCCTCTTCCTAAAACCACCAGCCTGTGCTTTTTTTTATTTTTTATTTTTTTTTTATGGCAATTGGCAGTTGTCCCTCTTGAGGAGTCCTCATCTCCCCAAATTCTCTGTCTCTTCCACCAGAAAAAATCCTTCCCAAGTTCAAAAATCAATCCATGCATATCACTTAAAAAGTCCCATCTTTTTTAAAAACTTCCTAAAATGGAGGGTTTATAGAAAGATAATCTATATTCATCAACATGCAAGGAAGCAATGAACAAACGTAGGCAACTTTAGATTTATGTAACCTTTTGGACTTATTTTGTTTTTTTTTTTTTAATTTTCGCTTGTATATGACCAAAAGTTTGGACTAACCATTTTCTATTACATGTATTACCTTTATGGACATCTCCCTATTATTATATAAATATTTATAAAATTACTTTGTATTTTAACGATGGTATAGATTTATACGACCACAGTAGTTGTGTTATAAAGTACTTTGAAGCTTTTTCCAGGTATGCAAATTGTGTTAGAACTCCACATTTGTTGGGTTTGCTTTGTTAATATTTGTACCCATCTTATATTAGGGAATTTACAGCCTTAAGGACTTTTTTTTCAACTGACCCTTTGAACTTCTGTTTAATTATAGAGGAGGTCACTACTGTAATATGTGCATGCTCGTACCCTGGTCAGAACTAGTTATCTTCAACCTTTATATTATTGCATGCTTTCTTGATACAAGTTATTCATGTGAGTTTATCTATTATGGTTACATATATAGTACTATTATTGTTGTTAATTTCCCTTTCATCGTAATGAGACCTGATCTTTTGCTACCTGTGTGTATATGTTGTTGTGGCAACATAAAATGAGGTGGACAAGTTGGTTTTCATAGGCGTTCTTGCCATAAGACATGGGGTTTTGTGTGTGTCTTTCTTTTACTAGCATTCTTGCTGACCACCTTAGAGGGGATCTATAAAGTGTACTCTACCCATTGTCTGTTTTATTGAATTGACATTTTTTTTGTGGAAAGAGGCCTTTAGTATTTATTGTTTGTTTATTAGTTAACAATGGATACTTAACCCACATGTACTACTTCCTACATTGTTGTCACAAGAAGCGAGAACAATAGACATTGGTGATGTTATGTTAGGTTTTTTGCATGACACCTTAGATAAAGAGAGTCATATAGATTTACTAAGTGGTTTTGATACAATTTGTGGTAGGAAAGCTTCTAAGTTAACCAAAAATTTATGTGGGTTGAAATATTCTTCCAGATCATGGGATGAGAAGTTGTAGTATATTCTTAAATTCAGATATTGAACACAATAACTATGCAGAATTTGTTTAGGAAAGCATGGATTAGGTAGCATTAGTAGGCTTTAGGAATACATGACTTTGATGAGTCATTTTTTGTTTTTTGTTTTAATTAAGTGTATATAATATTCATGCAATCCGTAAGATTAATCAAAAAGTGTTTTTTTTTCAAAATTCTCTTCAACATATATTAGAGTATCCCATAAAACATGTGTGCAACTTAGCCAAGTATTTTACAATCCATAATTGAGGAAGACTTTATCACATCCATAGGACCACACCACCAAACTCCACCCTGATAAACCCCATCTTCAACCCATAAACACCTTAACTTTGTTTTTTATGAGTTGTTTGTATTGGGAAGTTATAACATTGTAGTTTTCCCTAAGTAGTCTTCCCTTGTACCTCATATCTTCTTCTCTACTTTTTTACTCATGTTGTTATTATAGTACTTCTCAATCAAACCTATTCTCCTTGCTTTTACAAAATTTGTCATCTTCCAAAACTACAAGACAGCCATAACCTCAATGCTCCAAAGATTATGTAGTTTCATCCTAATTGTTTATGTATTATAATTACATATCATAATATATGTTTTCATTTGATTCTGTTATACCTATAGAGCCTCTTCAATACAACACATTGCCAAATCAACATTGGTACCAATTGCATAACAGTAGAGAATTTTTCCCTACTGAAACTTCTGTTACCATACACTAATAAAGTCTCGATAAAAATCTAGTTTCATTTTCAATGTTTCCTGATATCTCTGCTTTGCCTTGCTACCATTATTTTTTGCAGGCACCCAGGATGAAGCAACAAACACCTATGACATTTGGGACCAACCATCCTCATATAAATGTGGTCGTGAACTAACAATATATAGCTATGATGTTCACAACATACTATTGAGCATTACATTGACCATTTTTGTTGTTGCAACACAATTTAAAGATGCTGGCCATGTTGAAATGACTCAAAATAGACACAAGACAGTTGATGACATGACCCCACAACTAAAAGTTGGATTCATATAGCTTGGAAGAATGGAAGAATATATTACATATATATGGGGAAGAAATTGAGTTAAACCTGACATACGATCATTTCCTATTTTTTAGTTCTGATTTTCCTTTATTTCATATATATATATATATATATCTTCAACAACTAATGAAGTAAGGATGACATGTCTTCTTTGTTTTTTTTCCATTCATTGTAATATATTTTGTTAATACAAATCTTAGAATTTGTAAAAGTAAGTGCGTGAAGAACATCAATTGAAATTTATCGTTCACATGCTCTGAATATTTTGCTATGATTCAACACATCTTTAGATTGGTTGATCCCCATAACTTTGAACTTAAGTACACTCGGTTATGTAATAGATACCATTAGATTCATGAATGACACTATGACATTTTCTCTTTTTGCTTGTGCATATAGTTGTATGATGATATAAATGTACGTGTCTTCCATATATATAATGCACTTTTATTTATATGTTCTGTTTTTGTATAGATGAATGCATAATTAGCTGATGTAAAAATTTTTTGTTAATGCACATACTAAAAAGAAAATTTTTATTACTATACAACTGGTAATGGATTATTCATTGCATCATGTTATACTAGAAGTAGCCTACATATGACTTCTTAAAGAATAGCAATTAGACCTTTGTACACTCGTTATATTCCAACTGCAGGTCATGTTTTCATGCAATATGACCTTCTAATGTAGTCATCGTAACCTTATATGCTATGGGTCATTACTTTCATAGGACATTTTAGTATCTAATTTGCATTCTGATAGTGTCACTATGTGACAAACTTCGCTTGATTGAGCTCTTCTTCCACATTCCACTGCACAAGAGAACAACTCTTTCATCATGAAATACCTATTCCTTTGTATAGTCATTATGTTGTTCTCCTCCCGAATGCAGTTCAAAGATCGTCTACAAGATTTTTAGCTTTGTTGACACGATAATTCCACTCTTTAGCCATAGTTTGTACAATCTAGTTATTGTAACGATCACATGGTGTAATTTGGTAGTAAAAGTCATCTTCCAAAGCCCAATAACGCCCTGTACACTCAAACACATCTCTTAAACTATAAAATTTACCAAAGGTGTTAATTGTGAATGGATACATGTTTCAAACTTATCACTTGTGTAGTCTTGACAATGTTGAAGTTATATATAACCATGTATATACATACACATGAATGTAATGTTTTCAATGTTGCAATATCAATTGATGTGACAAGACAATTGATTATGTGAAAAATACAATTTGGCTCCTTATGAGAAAATGACTAAACTACTATAGCCCTCCAATTCATGTGACCTTTGTTACAAGTGAGAAGTTTGGCATTCGTTTTCATAATCACCACACATTTTCTACACTTACAATTGAAGTGCACGTGACACTGCCCAAAAAGTAGCTGATTTGATAACTCACAAAGTGCATGTTAATTTGCATTCCACTTTCTGATACATTGCACTAGTACAAACTTTCACATAGTCAATGCAGTTTTTTTTTTATAAAAAAAAATTGAAGGTCATTTCTAATGTACCAATTGCGTACATGTGAATTGCTACTCATATAACATTCAACATCTCTATATTGTGCCTTCAAAATCAATTTTGGTGTTGTACCAAATCACAATATGCACATTCACAAATTATGAATGCATATTCGATTTCATCTACGTTGTAATCGACATTGGGTATTACCAAGTCCATATAGTTATGGTGACTTATGGACTAGTGATAGAAAATAATATTATGCAGTCGTGCAAAATTAATGGGTCTAATGTGTTAATGAGGCAGCCATGTTAATCCAAGAGTTGCATGCATTGCATGCACTGGTTCCATGGAGGAATTCCATTCGATTACCCTGAAGTAACCTCCATAAGTTCATTGCAGTGCTATTACAATTACGTGAAGAGAATAATTGAATGGTTATTCAAAAAACAAGTTACTTCTTATTGTGTATTGCGGAGGAGAATGCTCTCGATAATGGTAGGGAGTTATCTCCAGTGAGCGTGATGTGTTACTATAAAATCCTAATTATGTCTTAGATTATTCAATGACCGACAAGGATTCAAATTAATGCATTTCTATTTTCAATTTCCATTTTATATGTTAGTTATTCAATGCCAAAGCTGGAGATGACAACAACTAGTGTTTTCAGACCAATATTTACAATCTTTGTATTTATAATGCTTTCTGCAACTATTATGCATCGTCTGAGTAGCAGTTTAGATTTTTCGGTCTTTCCTATTTCAGCATTTTCGCAACCATGAAGTAGTTTGAATTATTGGCAGTTGGGGTGTGTTGAACAACTACTGCTAAGTTTCCAATTGAAGTTCTACATTTGGTTTTCATTTTTTGAATCCTTCATTTCTGCAAAATTCATTATATGTTTTCAACCCTCTAAAATATAATCTGACCAACTGTCTCACGATCTAGTGGTTGTATTAGTAGATAAGTAAGAGGTTGGATATGTGGAAGTCGTAGAAGCATTTTTCCACATAAACCTATTTTATGTGAATCAATAGACCAAGTAGAAGAACACTATCTGTTTTTGTTGTAATTTTGATGCTTTATCAAGACCAATCATCCTCACTAACCTATTGTACGTTTATGTATATCCAACGTACTAAACTATACATACATAAGAAAATTTGCAGTATACCAATTGAATAACTATATAAAGAAAATTATGACCATTAACAAGTCTTTGGCCTGACATAGTTTTTATTTTGTCTACATCATAATTGCATTACGCCTCATTTTCTAAGGGGGTTGACATTCATAACGGCACACATTCAAAATCATTATTTACATAACACAAATTGCTCTAGTCAAACCTATCGACAAAACAACTTTCAAATTCACTAATGAGGAACATTGCTAAGAGTAGGAATGAAACAAGCAGATATAAAAGAACAATTTGTGGAAATAATTAATCTAGGGGAGCACAAGGTGGTGGGCTTTCTACAATTGCCTTTAAAAGCTCAAAAAAGCTTAGCCCACTTTGATGGTCTTCATATTGCATATAAGGAAAATGTCTAGTAGCACATTCAACTTTTACCATGCCCAAACTCCAAATATCACCGTTGTAGTCATTAGTGCTTCATTTAATTCTCTCAGACTAAAAAAAAAACCAAAAATGTTTATTGTCATACTTCAAATTTTGGAACATATAGCATGAATGAGATTGCAACAATTTGAACCACAATTAATCTAACCACATACCAATATGTAATTTTCAACCCCAACAAATGTGTTCCTTGGACTAAATGAGCTTGCTAGCATAGTACTCACACCAAAATCTATAATGCTTACTTCCCATTTGTGGTTTACTAGCAAGTTGGATGGTTTTATGTCCCTATCGATTACTTGTCTTTCATGGTGCAAGTACACAAGACCTTGTAAAGCCTAGAAATGGAAAGATCATGTATTTAAACCAGAAAGATTTCTTCACTATTGCATGGCCTTCAATATTGTAGCTAAACATTCAAAATCAATTAAAGGAATCTAGGTGCAATACAAAATCTTACTATCGAAAACAATGAAAAAAAAATGATTATTGTGATATTGAACTCTACCAATCCAACAATGCTATTTGTTTGTAAAATTTTTCAACTTTCCAATTCTGAAGAATTTAGGTGCACATTAAAAATCTAATTTAAGCAGTGTAGTAAAGTGGGATATAAAATATTATAGATTGAGTTGTTTATGATAAGAGGTGCAATACCAAATCTTTGATTACATTTGCTTATATTACGAGAGACATGGGTAATATGTTGGTCATCATTGGTTGATGCATGCTACCAGTAGTGATATGTGTCTTAGCAATGGTAGTTAAGTGTAATACCAATGGTTGATGTGTGTCCTAAGTTATTCATAGGCACTTGCGAGCACAAAATAAGATCTTGGGAGCAAGGATAGTAAGTTGTAAATGTCAAAATATGCTAAAACCAAAATGAGAATTACATTTCATCTTTGGACACAACTTAATATATCAAAAGACAAAAAACTTGGACAACCAGAAAGAAAGAAAATCTAGAAGTTGTACACAAAAATATATAAATATAAAACTTTCATGCTTGAAATGCCAAATTCAATAATTTCTTATGGATCCAAAATCTTCAAAGCATTATACACTACATGAATAACCATTTTCTTCACCTATTTCAAGTGAAGCATAAATCAAAGCCCCGTATTTTTAAAAAATGGTACAGTTAAATACTTGGAAAATAAATTTTTTCACAAAGTATAGAACTAACACAAATAATGTAAAATCATAGTTATTGGTACTACGGTACATGTATTGCAATTAACCCTTTTTAGATTACAATTACATTGATGCACACTAGAATTGATCATAAATTTTCCTTGCAAGAACTATGATCTTGAAATAGTGAAATTCTTCTATGAAACTATACAAGTAGTTTAAGTACTAGAGTAGAAGACTCCAACACATAATGGTGTATAAGGCAAACAAAAAGGCAGGCAACTTAAATACGGTAGCATCAGCAGAGGTAGTACAAAGAGTTTGAGGTAGTTTCATGGTCCAAATAGGCAAAATGATGGTCATGCATGCTTGGAAATGATGTTGATGCGCTGATATCCAAAAGCTGGTAGCAGCTAAGGTGTAGAGATTGTAATTAACAATGTGATAATCTGTTTTACTAAAATTATAGAACACCATAAGTTGAATGTGATAAAAATATGTAGAGAAAAACATAAAAGAAAGTTTGAGTATAAAGATATGAATAGAAAGCATACATCAACATTGGGAATCAAAGCCATCATTGGCAACATATGGACAAAGAGTTGATGCCATATCATAGGAAGAAATTAGACGAAGTACCTCAAATTTGTCTTCTTTAGCCCTATGATTTTGAGAAAACGTGTGAAATTCTTTAGTTAATTGAACGCACTCACTAGCATTTCTAAGAGAGATAAACTCAATTGCAACCTTTACACATGACTGTTGAAATAATAATGGAAACAAAAAACCAGTAAATTGATCTGATCAATATATCTCAATTCATATTATTTAGAAAAAAAAAAAAAGAAACAAATATCAAATCCATTACTAGACACTAGGAAAGAAACAAGCTTTCTAATGTATCCATAATCCAAAAGAACAATTTTTAGTAGTCCCTTATAAGATAGAAACTCATTTAGAGCAACCAAAATTTCAACATTTAAAGTTTTAGTTTGAGTATCGCTGAGTTGTTTGTTTAGGTACAATAAAGGGTTAAGGGCATATGTTTTGGGCCACAACAATAGTCAAACAAAGGCTATAAACAGTCATCTGAGGGGAGTTTCTCTTCCTATCCTGCCCACTTAAACAAAATAAACAAGAAAAAACCTATTGTTTTCAATTAATGGTGTTTTAAATTCCACGCCATTCGCACCAAACATCCCTCTAACCTATAGTCTCTCGTATATATCAATCCAAAATGATTCAACTGTATCTCTATATCATTGCATGCTAATTTACTCATGCATGCTATATTTATCCACATTCTTTATTTCATGGTTCTATTGAATATTATGAGTAGATAATGTTTTGTTGTATGTTTGTGAACACTGTAGGTTACCTCAACCAAATGACTCACTTTCCGAAGAATTACTTCAATCACAATCCTCACACTTACATAATTTTCTTATCTCTAACATTGTTTCCTTCATTTAAGAGCAATGTCACAACCAATTGTAGTCTATATACATGCATCTTGTCCTACATAAAACAAGACAATTGATTTGTGGTGTGGGATAAAATGGAAGAGAAAAATAAGAAATGGTGTAAACCAGCTCTAACCTCTGCAACTGATTGTCTTAGGGTTGCCCCGTTCCAACATTTCATGAACTTTAAAGCGAATATACTACAGTCATACCTATAATAGAATTAAGTTTGGATTTTCATATACATACATCAATCAGGTACCACATAGTGACTACAACTTTATTGGAAGGAAAATTGTTAGAAACCAAGGACTTTACCCATTCTTTTGTTAGACAAGATCTGGTTGAACACGCACAAATCTTGAAACCTCCACATTCAAGTGAATTTCATGTGCATGCAATGCTTTCTCAATAGCAAGTGACAATCGCCTAGTCGAAGCACTGATGTTGTTTCCTCTTCGCAGTGGTAGTGATGATAGGATCTTAACTCGCATCGCAGGAATGTTTATCACATGTACGTGCCAATGGTTGTTTTCACAAATGGGAATGAACAATTGCATGATCAATGTAGAATTATTAGGTTCTATGTTAATAGATACAAGTCATAGTTTAAACATTATAGGTTGGATCTAAGGACATCAATTGTAACATGTGTGTCATACCATATCACTTATCGCTAGATCGTGGCCTAGTATATCAACATGAAGAAACATGTGGCATCTCTTAATGATTTCCTATTTTCTAGCCTTCGGGTGAAGGTTAGCGAGAACAAACTATTGAATTTTAGGATTAATCATTACAAACATCAACGAATATAATTTTCTTTTACTAGGAAGTAAAATTAGTAGGTTGAGGCTATATTGAGAAAGAATAATCAAAGTAGTGTGAGTGCAATGCTTGTGGTTGGTGTCCATTCAACATGAGAGACATAATGAAAATAATATGAATGTTAACAAAAATGTTAATAGATTACCATCCGACTATAGAATTCCCTAATTCGTATGAAATGTAAATTAGTAATTGAGGAAGATGAAGGATTAGTAACTTACAACACTATTGACCCATCGACCTCCATTTAAAGAAGACAACTCATCTCTTGTAATGTACATCCCGTGCATATGGCATAAAACCTCACTGTAATGTCACATAAGGATTATGTGAAACCATACAGTGGAGACATATTATTTCACATAAACAAGGATATTATGAAAATAAAAATTAAAGTACCTGGGATCACCATCTTCTATCAATGCAAAATCACCGACAACCCTATCTTGATGTGCAATTTTTGAAAATTGTTTAAGGCATTATGTGATAAATGGAGATTTGCAAATAGTAAGATGCTTCACAATCCTCCTAACAATCCATTTATATCTCTGAATAGATGAAGGGACGACTGATTAGTTGCCACTAGCAGCTACCCTAACATTTTCCACCTCTTCTCCTACCCCCAACTTCGGTTCAAGTGAAAATTGAGCATGAGACTATGAGGGCCACGATAGGGAACCATGGGCTGCTGTTGATGATTGCATTTCAACTAGAGATTATAGCCTTGGTGGTAAGCTGTGTCAATCAACGAATTCTTCAGGACAAGGCTGAAAGTGTGTTGTCTTACTAGTTGTTTGTTCTTCAACTTGGTCCGATGGATGTGGTGGAGGGATTGCACAACAGCCTTGCAATCCAAATCATCGGGAATACAATGCAGCACCATCTTGTGCCAATAAGGAAACCAATCTTAGCATACTTTTTTATGTTTCTATGACGCGCTTCAATTACCTAATAGCAATTGGAGAAATTTATATACAAGCATTAGTGTGTGCAATGATAAATAAAATGTACAAAACTCTGACCCATATGCATTCGTGAATTGTAAAAGTCAATGAAGACATCTACTACCTCAGTAGCTTCATCAATGGCTAACAATATCAAAGCTGTTGATGGTGTAAGTAGGTAGCAGTTTTTGGTTGCTATTGAACCTACTTGTGTTGTGAGAACAAGAATGACAACATTCAATTCAATCATGAGTTGAATAGGATAAGATCTATAATAAGGAAAGATGTGCAGTGTTGGATCATACATGGACATGATCGTAGGTACCAAATGTAGCTATTTCAGCTGCTAACCATCATTTGATTAAATCATCACTCTAGGCAGCAACAAAAAGCCTTGTGACATCACCCTTAACCGAGGGCATGTAGAAAAATTGCAAAAAATGAGTAAGATATATGAGACGAAACACATTAAATAATCAGTTTGCAATAAGGTTTACCATTAATTAGAATTAAAATGAAAGTACATCCTCAGTCCAAAATATGTAAAATTGTTTACTATACCTGCAGGAAAATGAGGCAACCCCGTATATAAGTTGGGTGATTTTTTCAGTAATCTCTAATTCCATCCTCTAAGTAGTGGATGACAAACTTAGACCAATTTTTTTGGACACCAACATCACCTTCGCAAATGGTGTCCCAAAGGTCGTGCATTCCTTCAAGGTTGGAGTTCGATGTAAGGATGGTGGCATATGAGAAAATGATGAATGTTGTTCTAAACTCATCACTAACGGGCAAGTTATGTAGGTTTTGCTCCAACAAAGTTAGGTTGGACGTTCGGTTAGACGTGACTCTCCTATTATACACCACAACGTCGACACCATTAAAAGGGATGCCCATAACCATGCTTACATGTTCTTTAATTACTGGGACAATAATGCAAGTTGTCATATTCAGACGATGGTATGCTATGTCGTAGTTTGAAATTATCCATTCACATATCTCATACTGCAATTCTCGACATGCCAAGTGGAGAAGTCCCTCGAATCCCATCACCTTAATGGCCAATTGTTTCTCATCCGAAAGCCTTCCAATAACATAAATAAATTTTTTTACCCAAACAACAGGACTTAGGCATCTTAACCTATAGTAAGGGAGCAATTTGAGTCAGTGTAAAAAAGTGGCAATAGAAGGAAATTACGTAAAAGGCATAAATTTAAGCTTGCATGCAGTTCAAAAAATGTATTTTATTAGGAACCTCAATATATGTCGTTGGAACATGTTCTTTTCTTTTACAACAAATGGTGGTTGTGTCTAATCGAGTTTTTGGTTTTCTTATGTTGTTGAATATGACAACACTACTATCCACGCCCTAGAAAATGAAGAGAGTTAGCCAAGTGTGTCCTATGGTAATGCATAAGGCATGAACATGAATGTGAGCCAAATAATATATTACAGTCAAGCAAATAAAACAACAATGATGAAATGAATAACAACATGATTTCTAAGTAAATAAGTTTACACAGTACATATTTAAAAGAAATGATTCAAGGCATGCATTTTATTAATGACATCCCAATTTTTACAATAGAATAAGTTTTTGCAAAGAATACCATTTGAATTTCAAGAATAGAATTAACTATGTGAAGCATTCATGAAAAATAGTTAGGATTGGTTGAACTTGTTTGTTATTTCAATTAGAAATTCAACTAAGAAATGACCCCTATTCAACATGATGTGTAGCTCTTCTCTAAATTTTAAAGAAAACAATAGTAAATGCTCTCCTCCAAATAAAACTATCTATTGTTTATTTGATGTGCAATTGTCTTTATTTGTCTTTGAGCTTTATATGTTTTGAGAAAGCCTTAAATGGTAGGGATGTGTCGATGAGTGTTCCTTTTGCTTATCAAATGTTACACTGTCAATTTAGTCTTTAGATTTATGAGTCGAAACAGTGTCTTCAATATGTTTCCCATAGTTTCCTTATCTCATTTGGGCCTACCTTGTTCGATGATATTGACTTAGCTATGGATTGGTAGTTTTAGGATGATTAGAACTTGATTGATCAAACTATATATACGAAATTGTTTGACCATATTGTTCTGATGTTTCTATTCTTAAGATTGAAGGTTGGTGTACTTTGATCAATGATAGGTTGATTTCATGAATCAATTTGACCAACATGATACTTAAACCATGGAATGTCCTGTGTCTTATTCTCCAACTATAGGGTCTTAACATTGGTTCCAACATATGGGGTTGAGTTCAACATCAACCATAATACAACACTAAACCTGTTGGAACTAGGTTTTCTAATTATTTTTAGTATGCTCATACAACCAAAATATAACACTAAACTTGTTATAAGAATATTTTATTTTCATCATACTGACAGGGCAAGAAGATGTAGCGTTATTAACTAAAAGTCATTTGGGTTTGAACATCCCACCTTAATCCCCCAACTTCAGTCTCTTATCTGAAGAATAAATTTAGTAGTTTGTTATAATGCCAAAATAAAAAAATATTCTATCTCTTTTGTTAATTCCACAATGTTTTAGCTAATCAAGAATAGATGCTTATAAGGGTATTCATTGGTTGCTCTTGTTGGCAATTTAGAGTTAAGCATCATGTTGTTTGCATGTTTGACTTGTATGGCCTCTCTAGTAACAAACCAATTCTAAATAAATCATTTTGTAAAAAATACAACAATCATTGTAGAAAACGGGAAGTATACCATTGATGTTGAATAATACACAATGAAAAACATGAAAGATAAAGTTATATTTTTGTGAAACTAATTTGTTATGGAAAATAAAGTAATAAAAACTATAATGTGAGTTTTAAAATAACACTAGGAGTATGTTGACAAGAATTCCCTTTTCAATTTCCTTATTTATAACCCAAAGTAATATATACCATTACAATAGACAACGGTTTGAAAAAAAAAAAAACCTACAAAAAGTGAGTCATTTTAACCAAAAATGGAACAATTACCCAAAAAAGCAACTTCATATTATAAATGAAAATAAAGATACCTATAATTCAATTTTAAAAAGCCAACACAGTTCGTTATAGCCTACCAATTGGTTGGATCATCATATCTTCGACATTTAAAACTACATGACATTCTGGAAGTTAGAATAAAGATGAGAGTCCATTGAATGAGAATACAAGTATAAACTTCTTTTAGATAATATGTCCAATTTAACTATTAATATGAAAAACCAAAAAAATTCCATTACATCCAACAACTATAAATATTAAAGGATACAAAAACTGTAGATTCGTGAACAATAATTCATTTAATTGACAATCTGACAATGCATACATATATGATTATAAGAAACCATCCATTTAGGTCAGAGTATAATTAGGGACTTCAATTTTACTTATGTAACCTATTGGGTCATCAGCAACTTGGGAACTAAAATTGGACAATAAATGAAGAATGAAGGTATGAATAGGAAAAAATTGTGGGTCAATAAGGATTCACAAGATATACAATAACTCACTTCCAATTGGTAATGAATTGTAATTTCCTTTAGCCTATATCCGACGCATGGGAGTGTAGTGTTTTAAGTAGATGCTATCATGAAAAAAATTATTATGTTCTTCATCTAGGTTTACAACTGCTCACATGTGAGGCTTGAATGTTAGTTCATTGGTGGCCATATAGGTCTTGCCTTTCAAACAATGCTTTGGACATATGATTCATCAAACATATGTATCAAAAAAGATAAGTGGGGGGGTGGCCCTCATCTTAGACGAACTGTGGCCCATTTTATCAATGTCAAAGGAAGAAGTCTACAATATATGATGCCCTCTAATAGTACCTTAATGTGTTCTAGATATTTGTGGTATAAAGCAACAAGATTTATGGAACAAACCTTGAAAAATTTAACACAATTGGGACAATTTCAGAAACACTTTAACCTTAAATTGTAAATTTTGCATAGAACACAGCCAGTGATAGCAAAAGTCACATAATATTTACATAGTAACGATTCAACGAAAGGAACCAATTCTGGATATTTGTGGTATAAAGCAACAGGATTTATAGAACAAACCCCGAAAGAGTTAACACAATTGGGAAAATTTCAAAAACACTATAACCTTGAATTTTAAATTTCTCATAGAACACAGCAAGTGACAACAAAAGTCACAGAACAGTTACACAATAACAGTTCAATGAAAGAAACCAATTAAATCACCTTAAACAAAGAATATAAGTGAATGTGAAGACAAGAAAATGAAATGTGAATGTGATAACCATTTGGAAAGAATATTAACAATGACAACATACACATGATTAAGTTTACAAATTTGTTCTTACTTGGTAACAAATTGTATACGGTTTATTAAAAAAAGTAATGAAAGTACAGTTGTACAAACTTTCAATAATGGCAAAAGGTGATAGCAATGCACTTAAGACAAAGGATCCTTGCATGTTTTCCTATTGTGTTCGGACATATGAAATCAATAGTAATAGATAGTCCATTTATCTTGAAATTGGGACTCGATGTGCTTCTTCATTGGTCTTTCGAGATGATTTTTGTAAGAAGAGGCTTTAGAGAAAAGAAAAGCTCACCAGTGATAGATCATACCAAACCATAATCATCCATAAATGGCATGTCATGGGTCTCTAAACTGGAGAAGGAGCCCGTGTAAATCAACTCTTGCATCGGGAATTTGTAACAATCAGCAACATTATGGCCAATGGAAAGAATAATGCTTATTGCATGTTCACAAGGGATTCCCAACATTTCCCAACCTCTACATATGCAAGTATGCTTCATAATGTCTGATTCGTGCCCAGTCGGGTGTTTTAATAAAAAATATTTATAAATCCTATGACCTCATACTAGCGTAGCAAAGCTACTATAGTATAACAGCTCTAAGGTCGAACTCTAGGATGGGTTTTCATTCTACCAATGATATACTCAAGATTAGAAATTGAGTCTGATGATTTCCTTTGTCAAAAACTTAAAGTTTAAAAGAAAATAAAATTTGTTTTGAAAGTGGTGTTTGAAACTAAACTAATATAGAACTAGGTAAAAATGGAAGAAAGAAAGTCTCCCGGAGCTAAGGGTTGCTAGGATCAAGTTCAGAATGCAAAGTGGAAATTCCGGATTCTTCTTCTCGTATTAGGGACAACAACATAAAGGATGGTTGTTTCCCGAACCGGTATAGGTTTAACAATGAAGATTTAATCCATAAAAAGTCAATAGAAATGGTAGTCAGGTTCCATTAATGGCTTTAGACACTATGGGTCTTCACCTTGAGCCACTTTCCAATGGCTCGTACATGATAACTAATGGTCTGATATGGATCTAGCAATAAGTATCCACAGAGACCTAAAGCTTATCATGTATTGACCATTCAAAGTGATTCTAAGGGATTTAAAGCAAAACTTTAGATTTAAAAGCCATTTATGAACTCCAACTACCTGTATTTAATGCACGAGAGTTTTCCACTTTAGCATCTGGACTTTTCACCTAGCTTCCTTCACTCCAAGAAACCAAAAGTTTAGCCTCTCATCCTCTGGGAAAACATCCTCAGAGGTTGTTTGGCTTCCAAGAAAAAGAAAATAGTAGAGAGAAAAGGAAAGCAAAGAGAGCCCTGTATTTCACTAAGTGTAAAACATAACATATATTTCGAGAGATGATTTCCACCCCTCTTATAGTCTTTACAAAGCAAAGCCTGTGATTGGCTAGTTACAAGGATAAGAAAGGAATTTACATCAAAAAATACAAAAGAAAATATCTCATGTGGAGTCGGCAGAACAGAGGAGATTTTGAACCAAAGACGCAGGGGCTGGTGCGAAATTCGCACATGCATGGCTGGTGGTGCGAAATTCGCACATGCATGGTGCAGTTGTCTTCCGAAGGCCATATCTTCCTCATTTCAGCTCCAAATCATACACGGTTTGAAGCGTTGGATTCTTGACTTCCTGAGATTTGAAATGGTATATAGCATGTAGAAAATGGACTTCGGAAAGTACTCCAAAAGTGTGAAGGAAGACTGCAGCTGCTGTCCTCTGTTTTCCTCTTTGCTTCTCTTTGCTTCTCTCATTTACTTGGCTAGTCTTAATGATCCAAAAAGCTGTCAAAACACTAAAACTAGCCACAAATATGATTAGAAGTCATTGCTAGGTCCTTAACATGCCAATTGGAATAAGAATGGAGAACTACTACACAAAAGTGCTTAAAACATAATGAATTAAAGGCGCAAAATAGCACTTTTTGGGTAGTAATCAATGTCCACATTCAAGAAGGTCATCCCGATACAAACCCCAAAAATGTCATTCATGAAAGGAGTGACTGGATACACCTCACCATTGGCAATATTCGGCAACACATTCTCTTCAATTTTTGGCCTTATAGACCCCTTCCAATTGTTAGACTCCTCTTTATGCTTCATAAGCATAGAATCTAACTTAGCAATGTGCTCCATTAAAAAGTTACAAATGGAGTGATGTCTTTCATTCCTTAACCAAGCATTAAACGACTCAGCAAGATTGGTATTCACTTTATTTCATCTTTGTTTTGGAAATTTTGACATGGCCTAATGTTCGAGTGCATTTTCTTCCACCCATCTGGCTAAAACATCGTAGTGTTTTCGTAGTTCAAACATGCAAACATTGTAATCGTGGTCTAACCTTGCATTGGTAATACCATCTAGGAATTGAAGCGTATTTTCTTTACCATTTTTCCTTCTTATGTTATGCTTGCTAAAAAAACTACTGAATTCTTCATCAAGTGACAGTAACAATAGGTGTGGTTTTCAAGGCCAAACCCCTCGGGAACACTACAAAGAAGGGCAAGATGTCTATCTGAGATGATAACAACTTCCTTATCTCCAACAACCTTCTTCAAGTTTTGCAAAAACCAAGACCAATCCTCGTAATTTTCAAAGCTCATCACTCCAAAAGCCAAGGGGAACATGGAGTCATCAGCATTGTATGCAATGGCTGAAATAACGCACCCCCATATGGGCCACTCATATGGGATGAGTCAATGGAAATGATTGGTTAACACCCCATTGCAAACCCTCAAATAGATACTACATGAGCAACAAAGAGTTGCTCAAAAAGACCATCACTTGAATACTTAACTCAATAATGGTTCTCGGATTGGTTGCAATCATTCTCTCACACATCGAAAGCAACAATTTGTAATAATGTTTGGGTTGTCCATAAATGTGTTTCTTTGCCTTCTCCTTTATTTACCATGCTTGAAGATAAGTCAACTACATCCCATGTTGCCTTACGAAGTCCTTATAAATTTGGTGGGATTGGTGATCAAGAGTAGACCATATGACATCATCAATGACCAATGAGGCACAACTTGATCTTAATAAAGGTTGGGAGGAGGTGACATCTTCCAAACTATGGTTGTGGGCATTTCAGAATTTGTGAACCTGAATGATGTTGGAATCCCTTATTGCACGAGCAATAACTTTCCAAGGACATTCATCAATTGTACAAACTATTTTCATGTGTTTTGGACTCTTCCTTTTGAAGAAATATTAGAATCTCCCAGCCAACAACATTAAATACACTACATCCCGAAACTCGGTAGCATTGGGAAAGGTTTGTCTACTGCCCATAATAGAATTTCGGAACAGTCTTGAGTCAAGTTGAACCATATTTGATTCAGCACATCTTTAGGAAAACCCATATGACTCAATTGTCAAGGAGTCATTACAAATGTCCATTGGTGGATCAACATGTGAGGAAACTACTTGTGTCTAATTAGAAGCAACAATAGGTGTTATGGCACTATGAATAAGACATGGAAACAAATTTTTCATCCACTTACATATATTTGAAAAGTAATTAAACAAAGTGAATATAATGTTGCTAAGCCCATATGTACCTAATGGGTGCGACCAAGGCTATAACAACTTGAGTAAATGGGGAGACATAGACACAACAAAACATGTTGTTGAATTGAACATCTTGAGTACAACAGTGTAATCAAGCAACCATAGTATACGTGATGGGTCAAACTTCACAATGAAATCCGATTTTATTGATTTTGAGTCAATGTTCAGTTCACCACACAGTTTTGAAACAAAAACAGCATTTGAGATATTCCCACTTACAACAATGCATTTGGTTCGACCACCCTTATATTGTACAGACCCATCAGCACACTTCACAATCTCACCAACTTCATGAATGTAACAAAAAATTTCCCTTTCCATTTTCTTAATCACATACAAATTTGTCACAAACAACACAACAACGAAATATGTAGGAATTATGTATTAATATAAGATTTCCTTATACTCAATAAAACTTTTTAATTATACTGATTTTGGATTAAATATCGTTACTCACTCATTTTGGCATTTACTTTGGCACTTTGCTAAGGTAGTACCTAAGGTTGAGTACGGAAGTACCTAAGGTTCGGTAAGCAGTTAAGGTGAACAAAATGTGCAATAATAAAGTAATAAGTATTGTCGAAGGAACTAATTAAGGTTCACATAGGTAGTAAGCCAAGGTGTGCTAAGGTGATACCTAAGGTGCAGTAAGGTAGTACCCAAGGTTCACTAAGATAGTACCTAAGGTTAACTAAAGTAGTACCTAAGGTTCACTAAGGTAGTACCTAAGGTACATTAAGGTAGTACCTAAGGTTCACTAAGGTTGTACCTAAGGTTCACTAAGGTTGTACCTAAGCTTCAATTAAATGAGCAACCATATAAAATGCATAAAGGCATTATTTTGTTCTAAGTGAAGTTGAGCACGTTGTAAGTTTTGTCGCAATTGAATGCAATGGTGTTTGCATAAGGTTGGCAAATGAACTACCTAAGGATCAAAAATTAAGTTGAGAAGTTTGAAACAAGTACTATCTAAGTTTAACTAAGGTAGTACCTAAGGCTGACTTTGATAGTACCTAAGGTTGACTAAGGTAGTACCTAAGGTTGCTTAAAGTAGTACCTAAGGATGGTTAAGATAGTACCTAAAGTACAGTATCATGGTAACCTCATATTAGTATAGACCTGAGATTCAAATTAGTCAGTCTTGTAAGGTGATTTTTCTTTTCTATAATCCATTGAAAAAATAATTTGATCATAAATAATGTAGCTCAAATATGATATTCAAGGAAATTCTTTGAGCTTGACCTTTTTGCAACTTAAGTTGTCAAACTCTACAACTAACTTCCTGCTAAAGGCTCAGAACTCTCTTTAAAAATAATTTAAAAAAAAAGTCAAATCCAAGTACATTACAAAACTGGGGAAACAAAATAAACATCCTTGGAAGAATAAATGAAATAAATCCCTACCTTATGAAAATGACTGCTTCAACTCTAAATATGCAAAATCCAAAATTGTTTTATCTTAATAGTAACAGATATCAAGTATATGCATATAGCTTCATGTACTCCAAGAACTTCTAAATATGACATGGAAAATTATAAATGGACATATCTATCAACATTCCAATTTATAGGAGAAATGAGGTCATGACAATGACTAAGGCATTGTGTGCTTTTTGTACTTAATTCTTAAAGTAAGTTGCTTCAAGATTTAAGATGTTTTTAGAGGTGTTTGTTTTTTAATTTATTAGGTTTCGTAATAACAAATTTATTTTACTGGAAAAGGTGATTTTTTTTTTTTTTTTTTTACTTTTATATTTATGGAGAAAGTCACTTATTCTCTTTTTTCTTTTCAACCTCTAACTTTGTTAAAATACTCAAGTCCAATTTCTCATAAAAACAAAACCAAATTCATTTTTGAGGATTTTGGGTAATTTTTCACTTAAAGAATAAATCAACTACTACAATTTTGTGCAAATTAGATGAAAAATGAATTTTTTCATAAATTAGAATACTTGTCATCAAGCAAAAACTAAATATGACTAAGAAATGTTCTATTTTTGTGCAATTTTTTCTCTTCTCAAGAAAATTTAGATATAAAATTTTGTCATCCTAAGTCATCACATCCAGTTCCACACATAGAGAAGTTAAACCAAAAATAATAATAATTAAACAAAAATGGTATGTTCTAAAACACCTTTTGATGGATGAATTTTTTTTTTTTTTTTTCAATTAAAGCCCTTCAAAACAAAAATAACAACTCAAATATAAAAATAAGTCTTTTTTTTTCTGAGATAATATATGCCCTATATTCTAGGACAAAACTTGACATTAACAGAGATCACACAAACTTTCTAACGACATTGCAAGCCCTATCATGGATTTGGAAGGAGCTTAGACAAAAATTAACATCTAGTCTATGTTTATGCCAAACTTCTAAACCAATTTTTATACAAATGCAAAACTGACCATAGAAAGATGGTAGACAAGGCTTACTAAACTTGTAAGAAATTTTAGACAAGTATATATATCTTACATTGAAATAACATCAATTTATGTTAATCCTAAAGTAACTCCTAAGAGAAGCAAGAGCATAATCTTGATCAAGCTATTCCTTCCTCATTCTAATGCCTGCACATATAAATTTTCCTTTCTTCAGTTGTCTTCCCTGGTCAAGTATGGAAAGACATTGCATGCTTGGAGCACAATTCTTGAGCTTTGCTCTAGATACCAACTCAGTTAAGGATTCACATCTTCATACGGCAACATAAATGTTGTTTCACTAAAAATGAAACCTTGAAGGTCACATAGAACAATGTCAACCTTTAATATACCTAAACTAAGCACACAATCCAATAGAATCAACAAAATCCAAGATTGAATCCCTGGACACATACAAAAGCTCAGGTGATCCATGATGGCCCAATTTGCTTAATAGGGCAACTATAGCTGTCTATTGAAAGGCACAACTAAAGAACACAAAAAGCTTAAGCACCAATTGATTGAGTCATGTGCAAGCTCAAACAAAATTTACTTATTGTTCATTTATTTATTTATTCATTCTTCCATTCCTTCTCTATCTATATTGATCACATAAGCAACCAATGCTCACTAAAAGCAATCACTTATTGATAATAAAATCTATTTGGTATAGCAATAGGTAGTTTCCATTTGATCATTAACTTGTATGATTAGTACTGTGAATTTAAATCTTCACATGTGCAATTTTGTTTCAACTCCCACAAATAAATAAATATATATATATATAAGTAACTGGATATTGAAAATATGAAATCCAATGCATAAATTCACATTCCCAATTTAAGGTCAAATGTATTATCTTTCCAAAAATATCAACTTTCCCAATAAAAAATCAAACCAAAACTATCAAAACAAATTCTTAAAATTGTTCTCACAATGATTAATAAGGTAATCTATCCAAAAGCTGACAACTAAACACAATTCAAAAAATCTATTTTCACATATCAACATTGAACATTCACAAAACAATTAAGCACTTAGATTAATTCAAATGATTTAGTAAGACATCACCATTCATTGTCCAATATCTGCCCATGTTACTTATCAATTTTGCATTAAGTGGGTATTGATGTTAAACCATATATCAACCATCTCAAGCCACTAATCAATAGTGAATATACAATTACAAACTTCAATAAAAACCAATAGGAGCCAAATAGCAGCAAGTTTGGGCAAAGGAAAACACAAAGAAAACTAGATTGAACAACAAAAAAAAATTCATATTAAGCCACAAAAAAATTCCAAAAAACAACACTGACAGAATAAGCTGACTTATAAAGAAAAGAGGGGTCTCACAGAGGATTTCCAACATCAATGAGATTATTCAGTGCTAGAAATGGCAACACAAGTATTCTATTGAGCTAATCGCTGATCATCAATATCCTAACCCTAATTCTAGATGTCAATTTATTTTCAATACATGTAGTACAAAGAAATTAGAAATGGAATATACCATATACACGATAAGAACTTAGAAATGGAATAAACAAACTTAGATGTGAAGAAAGTAGAAAAATAAAAAGTTGATGAAAGCTACCTACAACCACCAAAAAATGCCTTAAATGAAAAACTCACATGCGATTGATTAATCAGAAAACACACACATGAGGGAAAGCTCCAGTTTGGTTTCCAAATGGGTATCTGGTTTGGTTTCCAACATATGAAGGTTTTGGCCAATTCAGATTTCAAATGAGGTACGAAAAAGATAAGTTTCTAAGATTTGGGGCTAGGGAAAATCTCAAAATTGGTTTTTGAGAAAGTAAATTGCATATTTGGGGCTACGGAAGTTTCTAAGAAAGTAAAATACGGATTCCAATTTTTGAGAAAGTAAAATACGGATTCCAATTTCTAGTAAGTAAAATGCGGTTCCAGTTTAGGATCAAGGGTATGTTTTCTAAAATGAGAAAAAATAAGAGACAAATGTTCAAAAAATTGCAATATTTTCATAACCGGGCCAATCATTGAACCAAAAAACTTAACAGTTCATGATTCACTAGTCGAACTGCGGTCAAATTGGTGACGTCATAAATATATAATTTATATATTATTAAAATTAAAATCAAAATTTTAAAATTTATTTTTAACTCAAAAACTTATTTTAAAATCAAAATTTTATTTAAAATTATAATGTTTTCATTCATTTAAATTTAAATCATAAGTTTTAAAAATCATAAAGTTAAAAAAAATAACAAATATAAAATAAAGTAAATAATAATGGAGATGAAGTAAATAAAAAATATATATTAAAAACTTGGGAAAATGGGAGGGTGGGCATGCTAAGAACTGGGAAGAAAAAAGAGAAAGATGTGTTGTAGCAAAAGAAAGAGGGGGGTGGGGAGGTGCATGCTACACGCTAGAAACTAGGAAAAGAAAATGAATGGGAAGATGGGTTGTAACAAAAGAGAGGGTGGGGAGGAGGCGCACATTAGGAATTGGAAAGAGATGGAGGGTAGGGTACAGTTGCAAAGCTAGGAATAAGAAATGGGCGGAGGCGACTGAAGCAGGATCTAGAAGGGAGACGAAGAATTAGGTTTTTTGAACCATTCAGTTCATCTGAAACCTATCGAATTAGCCAATTTACCGGTCCGACTGTTAGTTCCGATGGTTTAACGCTGGTTTAAAGGCAACTCGACTCAAACAGCCGAACCAGATCGGATTGATGATCGGTCGAGGGTTGGACCAGTCCAGCTAGTCCAATCCGATTTTAAAATACTGAAAAATATGGGATGTTTCAAATTTGGGAAAGACAAATGAGAGAGATGAAGAAATTTCTTTATTGAAATGAGAGAAATTTTGGAAAATTTTATAAGGGTCTCCGATTCAATTGCGTGAGGAAATGAAGAGAGATGAAAGAAATGTTCCCAAATGAGAGAAAAAAATTTTCAGATTTGGGAAATTAAAAGTGGTTTTCAGGTTGGCTTTTTTTTTAGAAGTTTCATATTCAAAATTTTCTATTTTTTTTAATTTCAGTCGGTCCTTTCGACATAGAGGCTAGTCTATTGCTGAGCTAGAGACATTGAGGGGCAAACTGGGCATAGAAAATGCAGTCAACACATAGAACGCAATTCCCATATTATTTTGCCCATTAATGGTTGCTTCTCTTATTTCATATCCTTGGGATACGAAAAACATATAATTTTCAAATAGTAGGCCTAAAACACAAGTTTCCCTCAAATTTATTAGGTTGTAATATTGTTAATCATTGTCAGAATCCTTAGAAACTGTAAGGATTAATTTTTGAGATTTTATATTTCTTAAATGTAAATGGAAATATTGGAATTGAAAGTAAAGTTAAGTAAAAACAGATGCATGCAAAGGAAGTTGGGATAAGAGTTACTTAGTCCAAGCACAAGCAGTCATGCTTTATAATGCAAGCTCAAGCCCAAATAAACGATCAATCCAACTTATATGTTTCAAGAAGGTGTAAGTATTAGGCTCATTCCTATTTAAGGAAAAAAATTGTTCATAGAAAAAGTTAAGGAAAAAAAAGCAATTCATTTTCTTTTATTGGATTCTTGGAGAAAAAATGAAAGGAAAACAAAATCAATATAAAAAATAATCTATAAATTTTTTTAAATATTTTTATTATATCAATTGGAAAGTAGACAAAGTTTGTAGATTTTCCTTTTTAAAACATTTTTTTTATCTTTTTTTTATATACTTCCTCAATAATAAAATTAAAATATTTGTAAAATTAGTTTATACTTGGAATGAGTTTTGAAAAATTATGAGTCTTTTTTATAACTTTTTTTTAAAATAATTTTTTATTTTTCATAACAACAAAACATAGAAAACATGTTTAACAACCAAAAGTTGATTTGTGTTTTTAAAGAAAAAAAATGGGAAATTTATGTAACCATACACCAAGGGGCAAAATTTTACCTTTCAGAAACTTTGTTTTTTACCTTTCAAATTCAATGGATTTTGGGAAAAATAAATGACCTTTCATACACTGTAATAGTGATGTTGAGACCCTTCCAAAAATGCCCTCCTACACTTTAACAACTCTCCTAGTTGGATCAGCTGCTTAGAAAAGCCACATAAGCAAGGTCCAAATCAGTTGTCCACTTAAGCCAATGACATGAGTCATGTACATGTCACCGTCCAACTAGACACTCCACATGGATTGATTTTTTAAAAAATATTTGCTTAAACATAACAAAATAGATAGGGAGATTTACCCCCAAATCCCTTCTTCTCTTTTGAACCAAACCCTAACTCCAAAAACCAATATTATTTCACCTTCTTTCACAGCTACAATTCGCAAAGGGAGCTAGTAGTGAAAACAGAGATAGGTGGCCCAAGCTGAGAGGATAAAAAGAAACTGAGAGAGAGAAAGAGAGTAGGGAAGGACAATTTAGGTGGGTGACTGATTTCGTTGGTTTTGGAAAATGACACAAGACACTTGAAGCGAGTAAAACGTTCTTGGAGATGAGCTTTCCCATGTACGAATGTAATGGATTTATGAGTTCATTTGGGTTTTTATCGTTGCTTGTTGAGATCGGATCTAGCCTCCCTCATTTCTGTAATTGTCATGGAAGTTTTGGAAATTTCAGCTTTATGTCATTCCCCTTTTTATTATCTTCAAGTGACGGGTGCAAGGAAAAACATTGTTTGAGGTTGATATAGTGTAGGATTTTTCATGAAACCAAATTCATAGAATTCAAATTGGAGTGGAATTTTCAAAAGGAAATCTGTAGTTTTGACTTTTGGTTACCCTTCTTCCTTGTATAGGTTTTCCAGTACACACCATGAGTCGGCATTTAGGTGAGTTGTGGTCACCTGATTACACACCATGAAAATTATTTGCAGTGTCAAATATGTTAATCTATAAGTTGGATGAATCACTAATCCAACCCAACCCATTCGGTTTGTAGCCCTAGTTACCATATGTTATTTGGCATGTCGCTCTTATTCTGGAAAGTAAAGGAAACTAGAGGTAAAATGAGAGAAGAATACGTGATTTCTTTCTCATGACTCATCCAAACAACCCCTTATTAAATAAAATCATGGGGTACATGGGAGAACCCTTTTTTTCCCAAAAATAAGTGATTTTCATTTTCCCATTGCACGAGCATCTGAAGCAATATTTATTTTTCTCTCATGTGGGGTTCTGGAATGCCTTTAGTCATCATGGGTGTGGACCCTTCTATTACTTAATGACTATTGGGAAAAAACTTCAAAATTCTCATGCTTAAATAAGTGCTTCTTTATGTATTTTATTTCACCTTATTTTATTAAACTAAATACTTAGTGTATATCAATAGGAAATTATTAAAACAATTATGATTTGGAGTTAACATTAATAAAGAAAAGATATTACCAATTTGATATATCCATTGGGTTTCCTTTATGCTATGTTTGGTTTGAAGTGTAAAGCCTACAACAATTTTGGTAGTCTAGAAAATAACAAGTGAAAAATAAGGTTGCAACTTGGGCGGTTCCAACCCATGTAAGTTGTACTTAATTCGGTGTTTGAATTGACATTGACAATATTTGAATGAAAATATTAGGGTTAAGGTGTTTTTAAAGTTTTGGTTAACCTATCAAAATATGAATTGATATATTATTTATTTTTTTTTATTATGAAAAAGTGAAAATTATAAGACAAAATTTATACTTTTTAGTTTTTAATTATATTCAAGTATTAAGTTTATTGTTTTTCTATAATTGCTAAATTATTTTTTATAGTAAAAAATTAATTTTATGAATAATTAGCTATGTTAAATTAGTAACTAATTATTCATTTTATGACTTTGAAATATATAATTTTTAATCTCTTATTTGATGATGTGACTTATATTTTATAGACTCTAAAATAATTATTTTATTTAATAACTCGTGGAAATTAAAATTGCTAACGAGATGGAAGGTACCTCATCCATGGGCTTGAATATTTAGGGCATTATGGGATAGAATCAGGATTTTGTATAATATTATAACATGATAGATGGAGGCCTAATTTTATGTAGCAGCATAACAAAAAAGAACATTAATGAGTCATAAAAACATAAGATATACTTTGACCACATTATAAAGAGAGACCATTATCTTCTAACATGTCAAGTCTCATTAATCTAGAAATAAATCCAGTGTATCAAATCAAGGCATATGTCTGTGCTATATAATGTAAATGGCCTTTAATTTGTCATTTTCTCTATCAAGCGAGAAGCTAATGTGGCCAAACAACATGTTTTTTTCCACTTATGAGCTATTAATCATATACTTAAACTTTTGTATTAGCTTTGTTTGAACTCTATCATCAGCTCCTATATGATTCTACAGCACAATACATTTATGACATGCCCTTTAATTTGTTCTTTTGCTATCAATTAAAGTGAGTACAGGAATCCATCTTACCATTATCAATTATTCAACTCCAAATGTTATGACATGCCTCTATTCTTTGTCTAGTTACCTTATACGTACTTTTGTAATTTTTATTTTTTAAATGAGTTTCTTTTTAATGGGACATTGATGGGAAAAGTAATTATTATATTTTTTTAAATCCATTGGTTGAATCATTTTTTTTTAGCTAATTAACTAATAGTATTTTTTTTTTTTAGAAAATAAAATAAAAGCTATGACTTGGGGTTTTTTTATAAAGAAAATTCATTTATTTTTCAATAATTTGTTGATATCAGGTGTGAGAAAATGAGCTAGGCCCATATGAAACAAAGTTTGATCATGTGTTAGGAACTTTATTAAAATACTATGGAACAATTTAAAAAGGTTGTTCATTAGTCATGGAAAATGGCATCATTTTCCATATTGTGGGATTGTCTTTATAGGACAAATATGCATGAAGGAGTTTGAGGAGAAATCGGATAATGATGGGATTCACACATCAATTATTTTTTAAATTAGTGATGAATTCTTGGATGGTGAGCTGATATGATCACCAAAAGATGACAAACTTGTGATCCATTGCTTCAAAATTGGTTGCCCACATTATGGTGTGTTTGGCTTATTTGTATTATATTTTGTGTCATTTTGGAGTCACAATCATGAACTAAGGGGTCATTTTGAGAACATGTCTTTATTTCGAATAGTGATAAACTTAGAAAATTAGGAGTGTGTTGGATTGATAAAGTCTCATCATTGGTATGGGATTTGAGAAAATCAGACAAATTAGGGAAACTTTTTTCTTAAATTAATGAAGCAATCCACAAAATCAGTGATGAAATGGGACCTAATAAAAGATAGTGGAATAAGTTATATCTTAGTGTGAAGTTTAGTTCTTCTCTTAGATTCCTTTATCATATTTAGTCAGATTTGGGATTCCCACTAGAGGGAACTAGCTAGTATATTTTTTCACCTCTTCTCAAAAGAACTTCTTGGAATTTGGAGTTATATGGATGACTTTTTTTTAAGTTTGAGTTAAAGATGATTAATTCTTAGAATAGACCTATAAGACATGATCTTAAATATCATAAAATGTTTAATTTATCTTTACTGAACATCAATTGATTTTAAGATGAAATGATTCAAACTCAATCCAAATATTAGTATTACAAATAAGAGTCATATTCTTGAAACAGAACTATAAAATGTGATTTTAAATATCATAAGAGATTCAACTTATTCTTAGTGAATACTAATTGATTTTAATATGAAATTATTAAAACTTGATCTAAATATTAATATAATAACCAATAAATATGGATTTGAGTCATATTAGGGGTGCAATAATGTGTCTTTCAAGTTGGTGGATAAAGCTCTCAGTTATTGATTAGCAACCTAAAAGTAATGGACTATATGTATATATTAATTAAGGATTCAAGTATTAAATATAGTTTAAAACATTGTCTCATTTTGGTGATACACACATAATTCAAACCATGGTAACAAGTTTGGTAACAATAATTAAATCATACATAAATTATTAATTTTAAAAGAAATTAAAATTGTAAATAGTCATTTCATTTTTTCTTCATTGTTTTTCATCATTCTTGTGTGGAGAAATGGTTCTCATACCGCAATGATTTTTTTGGTTGTTTTGTACAACATCCCATAACATGAACCAAAATATGGTCTTTAATTTCTATATTTAAGCTCCTAAGAAGACAACAAGCTTAAAAGTTCCCATAACATTGAGGTCGCCCTATCCTCCTACATAATATATCTTTATTTGCTTCTAAATTCATAACTGACCTTTGTTTTTTGGTCTAAATTGAGAATTGACCTTTTAAGTAGTTCCCATTTCACCGACTTTGTTCTTAAAAATTTGTTTTAAACATTTAAAATAATATGGCTTTCATTTATCAATATAAAAAAAAACATTATATTTTAATTTTTTTTTTAAATCAAAATTTACATGAACTATTATATATATATATATATATATATATATAAACTTTTCAATGCTATACAAAATTTAGTACTACTTTATAATTTTAAAAATAAGATTAAGAAATTATACCCAAGACACTTAATAATTATAAATAATGAATAAAAATAATCTCTATATTGATTTCGTTTCCACTTTAATAATCATTAGTTTTTACTTCGACCGTTATTTCTAAATTGTAATACTGCAAACTATATTGATTTGGTTTGATGAGTATGTAAATTTGAGACATACCATTTGTTTAATAGGTCGACCCACTGAAATGCACATTGTGTGTTTTTATTTGGGCAGTGGGTATCATAGTGGGCCCTATATATAACAAGTTGACTCTTATTGATGACCATATTATTAAGAGGTTGGGGGAAATCTATCTCAATGATTTTCATTTACATGATGTAGCAAAATGTTTCCCATTTCTTTGTTAATATATGTTATATTTGTGTAATAATTATGATGAATGTATATAGGAACACTAGATTCACATTCACATGTCTTTAACATTTGATTCATTTATTAATGAATTATAGTTGTTTAATGCAATGATAATATGAACAAATGGTGTTGTTGTTCTAGCCGTAGATTCCTCTCCGGAATACATTTGCTCTTAGAAGTGAAGAATGATGTAATAAGAGAACTTGGTTTTGGCGGGCTATTGCAATTAGGTTGCAAGGAGGTGAATTTAGATTTATGTTTTTGGTTGATAAGAAACACAAACATTGTTTATTCCCAACTCGAGTTATTTGGGGGTAAGAAGGTCCCTTTGACATGTCATGATGTTGGGATCATGATGGGCATTCCACATAGTGGAAGGAAGTTAATTGTTGACAAGGGAACTGTTAAAGCTAGTCCGATGCCGAGTTTGAAGGATATAGAGGCATTGATGGTTGACATTGGTTGACATTGATGATATTGAGGAATTTAAGCGAGGCTTCTTGACTTTCGCGTGTGCAACCTTATTGGCACCCACACCTCGTTTGGAAGGTAGTCACGCGTTATGGTATACACCCCAAGAGCAATTACTTGGGAACATAAATTAGGGAGAATTTGTATTAGAATTTTTTATTCAAGCTATACATGAACATAGGAGGAAGGAAAGTGTTTGGATTAAAGGATGTTTGATGTTTCTACAAGTAACCATTTGTCTTATTTATAAGAATATGTTTAATTATTTGATATTTAATAATGGTAATACACTATGTTGGTCATGATGTTACCACTAATTATGTCTTATATAATGCAATAGATATTCTACTTTTCAATATCTAATTTTCCAACAATGTATATGGAACTTACCAATCCTCGCATTGCTGCATGGAACGATTTTTTGGTGAAGCAACGCATAAATTTGGAGTTGGAAATGCTTGGAGGATTTGGAAAAGTTGAGGTATAACTAGTTGTTGGTTATATTAAGATAGTTGATGAACATTTTAATTGGATTATTGGGATGAAAATTTACATGTTTTGCAATGATAGTTGGTTAGCACATCGGCGGAGCAAGATCAAACAGAAAGAAATTAGGTTCCTATAGTTGATGACCCAGATAAGACTGAAGACTTTGATGTAATCCTTCATACCTAATGATTATGAATAGTAGCTTATATTAAGTCTCAATTTAAATATATGTAATTTAATGTTCCTTCATTATGTTTGACTTAGGTTATTTTTGCTCGCATTGAGGTAACACGACATTAAATCACTTATGTACAAAGTCATGTTAATAGTCTTATTACATCATACAATTGTGACATGAATGTGTTGAGGACTCGTTTTACCTCTTCACATAATCGCACGGATGAAGGCCAACCGTCAAGTTCTCATGAACATGTGAATGAAAGTGGTGCACTATTTGTTATAAATAATGCACAACATTCACCTATTCATTCTGGTGGTCAAAGAATATCTTTTGAAGGTGGGCTTGGATGTACAAATGAAGGGGTGTCGAAAAGACCCAACGTAGAAGAGGGTGTGTTCTTTGCAAACAATGATCACCTTCATCCCAGGCTGCACAATATGCTGGTGTTAGTGCAATCGTGCATAGACAACAAAGCAGATGTAGAGCCACAAGCCTCAAAAGAAATAAGAACACGAAGAGTAAAAATTAAAGCACGGCGTCATAGGCAACGAGCAACTACGTGCAAGTCACCTTTTGTACAATTATGTGTATCAAAATACAAAAGGTTGACTGAGGAAAAGACACATGTTGTCGACTATGTGTTTGATGAGTCAAAAAATCCTAAGTTAGTCCCAAATCACAAGTTTAGCAAGTATTGTTCTTAGAATACCATGATTATGGATTTGTCTAAAAAACAAATTACTCACATCTTGTATTTCATGTAATTAATAGTGAGGTGCTTTGTGCATACGGTGGTTATGGCGTGACACAGGAACAAGTTCAATGCTTAGTAGGGATAGATTCATTGATATTCCGATAAGATTTATGATAAATACAAAAAAATAACCTCATTTTTCCATCGATCATTTTAACAAATGAAGAGGCATTATGTAGGTGATTTCCATGTTCTGCCGATACATGAATGCAAAAGAAGAAAATCCTTATCGTAGACTTTTTTTTTTCTCCATACTTTGGGGTGAAGTTTTTTTTCCCAAGTACACCAAATCTTGTCCCTAATATAAGATACATGTATAGTTTTAGTCATACATTGTTACTATGATCTCAAATACTTTTTACAGGAAATATGTGGTTTAATGAGCAAGTCAACCTCAAAATCAACACTAAAATAAAGATTAGGTGGCTATTGTGTTGATCTTGAACGTTGCAACTAGGTAATGCTTGGCTATTGTATTGATTACATAGATTGATAACAACTATTTGTAATTTCCAATTTATACTTCAAATATTTAAGCTTTCATTGTTGTTATGATGATTATATGTTTTGTAGTTTTATATCCCCTTATTCCAATTTAATGAATGGGTGATCATGGTCATCAATTTGGAGGCTAAAAGGGTGGATCTACTTTCATCATATCATAGCATGCAACGAATTCACTTTGTTAATGAAGCTTCCAAAGTTGTTGGATTTATGTCGCAATTATTAAAAAATCCTTTCAAATGAAATGATGTCAATATAAAGAATTTACATCCACAGTATGCAAATATCGTCAGAGATCCAAAATTTTCGGTTAAATTTGTTTTTTTATTCATATATTTATTTTCAATCCTAATTGGGTCCTATGTTAATAATATGTCACAAATCATGCTCGTTATTGTAGATGTCATACTGGGATGTATGTTATTCTCTCTATATGCAACATTGGGATTGAAGTGGTCTTAATAGAGTCATTAATTCTATAAGATGTTAAATATGATGTTATTCTTTTATTTTCAAATCTACATGTTAAACATTACCAGGATGTAGGGCCTAACATAAGTTTAATGTGTAGGAACGCATGAGTCTTGAAAGATTGAAATTTGCAATTCAAATGGTTCTTGATAGCAAAAATGAATTTGGTAAAATGGTTGCAGCTAATATTTGGTCAAACAACGATGCATAATAGTATTGGGTAACCTTCACAATTCATTTATTTTGTTATATTTCATTCAATTCTTTAACTATGCATTCTAATTTAAACTCTTACTTAGCCATCGATAGTGAATAATAGAATTTGAGGCTATGTCATGCCTTCTTTATGGTACAATAGAAGGGATAAGTTATCAATACCTCTGCTTCCAGTGCATGCATGGTTCATTTTACTACCAGGTTAGCTGATATCCCCTCTCTATATATACAAAACTATAGTAAATGACATATTTATTTTTTCAGGTTATATTATTGACAATTTCTTTATGCTTCCATAAATTAGTGTTTATTAGGAGTATAGTTGTGTTGTACTCATTCTTTGTAATTGAAACTTCCATACAAGACTTATATGAAAAGCTAAATTGATAAGATTTAAAAACCCCCTCAATCTTCTGTACTAGCAGACCAATGTGATTGAGGCTCTTCAACAAGTGGTTCAGACACGAACATCTATGGTCTATTACAATCAGAAGGTGTTTTCGGGATTTTTGCAATCACCTTAGTGAAAATAGTTATTGTCATTTAATAATTAGGTATGTAAAATCAAAAAGCACTTCATCAAGTGTTTTTCTTTCTGATTAGCTTGCATTTAAATGTTTTTCTTCTTTGGTTAATAGATTTAGAGTAATTGGTACAGGTATTTAACTCCACTGCAAAGGGTTTTTTCTTTGGTCTTGATCATAGTGGACATTCCATTGTTTTATTATTTCTATATGCAGAATGAGAAATAGAAATTGTTTTTGAAGCTATCATATGCTATTTGTTATTTGTTTTCTTCTTGTGTTATTGTTCAAATGAATTAAATTTGTATATTATCATATGATATTAGGATCCCACTTAATATGTCCTCAAATAATATTTCTCCCCCTGTATTTTTTGTCTAATTAAGAAGAAAAAGTGATCTTATGTTTGTCCCAAGAAATTGATTTAGAGGTTGATTTATGGTGACTGAACTTTTCCATCAATGTGGATGTTTCTTACCATGCATGTGTATTATGTAGGCTTCAACTGAATTTTTGTTTCATTCTTTATAGCTGAGGGGTAAAGCATAGCCTACAATTCACCATTGTGAGGCCTTTTAGCAGGATTGGGCGTTTAATGAAATTTATTCCTAGCATGGATAGTCTAGTGAGGCCTTTCAAAGGGTTCTACCATGCTTCAGTAATGTTTGTTTCAACATCTTTCATAACATGTATGTTCAGTTGTATCTTTTTTATTTTCCTTATTACTAATCTTTTTTTTTTCCTCCCACATTTTTTGTATGCACTTAAATCTGATCAGATTTCATAATTTTTAAGTGGTTGAGAATACTTCATGGACTTTGGCTTTTTTTTGTGTTAAATAATTATGATTATAGGATCAAATTTTAATTACATTTGGAACAAAAAAAAAGTAGTTGCTTTAAGAAAAAACATTTATATGAGCTGCATTTATAGAAGAAATGGATTGCCTAAGGAAATCTTTTGGAAATCAATTCTATCTCCAAATTTAAATTATGGCAGTCAAATAAATTAACAAAGTGGCAAACAAAATTGAATGCATTTTACAACTTGTTTGCATACTCATCAATTGCCTTTTTCCTAGTAGTTGCTGCCCCCTTCCTACTTTCCCTTCTTCCCAATCTTTTTATTGCATCATACCTCCTCTTTCATTCCAATCACATATCTCACTTTGTATCTTTGTCTCTCTATCTCCCTCTACCCATGAGCCCAACCATTGAAGAAGAATCTTTTGAATAGGAATTTCTCACTACGTACTTTCTCTCGGCTACATTTTTGAATTATTATGGATGGGTGTCATCATTAATTTGTGGTGGTGTCATTTTCTAGGTTTGTGTTTAATGGGTTTGTAAATGCAATCATTTTTTACCTCTTTTGTTGCATTTAACAATGCTAGCTTTTGGAAATGGGTTTTAGGTGGCATGGTTTTATGTCATTATAAATTGAGATTTGAGAAATGAATAGTGTATAGTGTTCATAGGAACCTCTTTAGAAGGAGATCAATACTAGGATTCCCATTTCTGCAGTCCATGTGGGTTCTGGATGGAAATGAATCCTTGTTGATTTAATATCAAAGATTTTTTTGAAAGTTTTTTTTTTAAATATTTATCATTTTTTTAATTTTTTTTAATTATTAATTTAAAATTTATTTTTTATCTTAAATCTATATTGTCATTTTATTTTATATTATCTTTTTATTTTTAAGTACTTTTTATATTTATCTCATTAATGCTATTTTTTTAAATTACTATCACTTCATTCTTAATTTCTTTTATTTATTTGTTTACTTTAATTTAATTTTAATTGTTTTTATTTTTAAATATTAAAAATATAATTTCACTCAAAAATTGCTTCAATATAAAAAAAATTAATGAAGTCCTAATATTTTATAAATTAAAATTAATTTGATAAGATAAATTATTAATAGTTTTAATTATTTAAATAAATTAATGTTAATAGAAAAATTGTGATCATATATTTGTAATAAATTTTTAGAAATCAAATCTCAAATAAAATATTTTATATAAATCAATTTAATTTTTATTTAAAATGTAATAAAATATGTTTTAATAAAATTATTTTTAAAATTTTAAAATAATTCTCTTAAATATATTAAAGGAATTTATGCTAATTTTTTTTATAAAAAATTGATAAATATTATCTTTAATCATACTTATATCAATTACACTTACAAAATAACTTATATATATATATATATATATATATATATATATATATATATACCATAGACACCCAGGACAAGGTCATATGCAATGAAAACAGGAATTATGCCATGATTCAAAACAAAGAAGAGGGTTAGAAATCAAACAAGATAAATAACCAAAGAAATTTAAAAAGAGAAGGAACCAAAAGTTGTTTAGTTCATAAATATAAAACCATTCATGATAGGAGGTAAACTGGAAATATAAAACAAACCATCCATGATAGGAGGTAAACTTAAAATAAACTTGAAAATTTACATAATTTAAAGACCATCCATCATAGGAGGTAAATCTTAAAACATAGCTACATAAGGAGAAATATCTTACAATGGGAGGAAAGCTTGGGGCTTGAAAGGGCTTACATGATGAGAGAGAAAGAAGAGAGAAGGTAGAGCATAAAATTATTTGTGTTTACAAATGGAGATCAAGTCTCCTTAAATAGGCAAAAATATGAATAGTAATCTTGTGCATGAACAGTGAATAGTAAAATTCACTTTTCCACCGAAATCCACTGAAAAACCTACTTTCGGTTGAGAAGACTTCTAACAGGCTGCTTTAGACTGTGTAGTCACATGCTTTCTGCTTTTGGTGTAGAAACTGCAAACCTTGTAAAATATTCTTGATGGAAGACATAAGGCTGATGTTTACTTAGATCTTCTTATTGGAGGAAGGATTCCTTCACAGTGAAGAATCTTAATAGTCAGACCATAATAAGTCCACCAACTGTAGAACCAAAATGGGAAAGAGGAAAGCTGATTCTTAGATGGAAAATAGAACATCCATGAATGATGGAAGTCCCTATTCTGGATCAGAAAAGCATTATACCATGCTCTCTGATAATCCCAATAATTAAAAAACCTTGGCTTTGATGGTTCAAAAAATTCCCTTGAAATATTAGGATTTCCGCCCCATTGCTTGACAGTAAGAATCTTATAGATATGGCAGGTGGAGAATGCCAAACTCATATTGCTGAATTTGTCAGCATTATGCTTAATTTTAACAGAACCAGTTTCTGTAAGGACTACTTCATAAAACTCTCTTGTTTTTAAAATATCACCAGAGGGATAATGAAAATTTTCTTGAAAAGCTTTTGCAGCAATCTCTCTGGGGTTTTTAGAGAAAAATTATCTTTCTATAACCAAAAGAGGTTGATTTAAATCATTTTTCCAATATCTTGATTTTGTTGAAAGAGGTGTGGGGTTGGCAGCCACCACAATTTGCTTGTTTGAAAAAGAGGAGCTTGATGTTAATTCCTTTTGAGAGGGATTAGCCTTAGTGACTTGCTTGAAGGTCTGGGACCCTGAAATGGCTGGGTACTGGGTGGCCTTGATTGGATTAACTAGATCAGAATGATCATAGTATAAGGTCATCATCTTGTTAGGCATAGGGTTAGAAGAATGAAGTCTTGCTTCTTCTTTTCCAACTTGTTGGCTCCATAGCATTTTATGGGGAGAAGGAGCTTGACTGGGTTGGGTTTTCTGGTTAGGAGCTTGGGTATTCTTTTTAGGGGCCATGGTCTCGTGAACCCTGCAAATTCCACGAGTTGAGTGATTAGGAATGAAACTTTCTCCTTTAATAAACTTAATTTGAAAATTAGGGTTTAAAATAATCCAATCAGTTAAATTATACTTAAAAGCTATATACTTAATTGTTTTCTCATATGTGAAAACAACTTTTAAAATTCCTTGGTTCAAAATATCAGTTTGAAATTTTGAAATGCATAAAGGAATGCTTAAAATATCATTTATAATGAGATTATGAATGAATTGGGTACCTAATATCTTAGGTGGATCATCTATTCTAACAAGATTAATTTCTTGATCACAAAGAGTGATGTTTTCAACAGGATTAGCAAATTCAAAAAGAATTTCTTTATCAAAAAGCTTTGTTCTTATACCTTGGTTATCTACCCACAAGGGATAAATAGAGCTTAAGAAGGGTATTCCTAGAAGGGCTTTTTCCTTAAGATCCTTAACAAGGATAAAGGTTTGCTTAATACAGATGTCATGGTTACGAATATGAACATCTGTTAATTTATACTTAATGGCAAGTCTTTTGCCATTGGCTCCAAATAGAGACTAACTAGTCTCTTCACATAAGGGAATAGGTACAAGACCTTCTTGAAGGCAATTTTCAGCTGCTCCTGAATCAATCAAAGCAATAATATCAAGGACAAATTTATCTTTGACTACTATAGTAAGAGAGACTTCCCACCTCTGGAAGATAACCCTACTCACAGTATTCAAAAAAGTATCTGTCTCATTATCATTAACATGAGAAGATTCTGGAATATCCATAAGGTTTCTTTGGTTGACAATTCTATTGATTTGTTCTTAGAGATCAGAGAGACCTAAACCTATGAATTGTCTTAATTCCTTAATCTCCTTTTTATACTGCCTAACTTCATCATGAAGTTCCTTAATGCTAATTTCCTTGGGAGATTGTTGGTCAAACCTATTTAAGATATCATTAAGGTTATAAGGATTTACAGTTTTCTTGGCTTCTACCTTAACAACAGATTTCTTAAAAACTTCATAAAGATTTTGCTTAGTCTTTTCATCTTCAACTTTTCTTAAAGTATCAAGGATAAATTCTTGATCTTGGCTTATGACATTTATAGTTTTAGGACGGCAATTACAATTACCTTTAATACATTCTGCTTGGTCACTAGAAGATTGGTTAAAAACTTCACCACTACTGTCTAGTTGATTAATGTCATCTTCATTATCTGAATCAGTCCTTGATTCAGAATCTGTGGAGTTTAACATTACCTAACAAAGCATATTTTTTACGTCATCTGAGACACTTAAGTTATTAATCTTTTGCTTAACTCTACAATCTTTTTTATAATGGCCAACTTTGCCACATTTAAAACAGATAATTGGCTTGACATCTAAAGGAGTTTCTACCTTTTTCTGGGTATCTTTGTTGACCCTTCTTTGGAAGTGTCTTGACTGCTTAGTATCATTCATCCTATAGTTGTCATGGGTACCTCTCTTACTGTGGTAAAACTTATCTTTGCTAGGCTTCCTACTTGGTTTTTGCTTAGAGGAAGGCATAGTTTCTTTTTCGCTGAAACCAAACTGGCTACAGAATTATCCAAATTCATTCTTGTAGATTTTTTGTTCATTCTTCATTTGTTGCTTAAGCTTGAAGTCATTGCACAACTTAATCCCTTCAGCTGTGACAATGCTTATAATCTCACCATAGGTTAGCTTCTCATAAGGGATTTGACCATTATACGGTTCCCTTATTTTGATCCTAATTCTCTCAGAGAAAAGCTTGGGTAATCCTGAGATGAACTTTTCTTTCCAAAAATACTGGTTACAATCTGATCTTAGCATGACTTTGGTTAGGAAGACTTCCTTATACCACCTAAAATCATGAAGTTTGGGACACTTAAGGTTGGTCAAGAGATCTACAGTTTTATCCTTAATTTTTGCAGGATCTCCAATGAAGTGCTTGGATATTGAGTAGATTAGAGTAGCCACTGCATCCTCTATATCTTGGCCATCTTCGTCCTTAACAACTTCACTATTCTCATTAATCCTATAGGCTTTAAGGATACCATTTCTATCATCAAAAGTGAGATAATTATCCCACCAACCCTTAAGCTGACCTGTAAACCCAGCAACAATGGTCTGAGCTACAGCATGATCTGGCAGTCTATTGTTTAATTTATAGGCTGTACTTACCATGGTCATTTCTTGAAGCTTAGTGAGTATGTTATACTCAGTCATACAATCTATGTTCCATTCATAGATAGTACCACTAATGTATGAGGCTTGAGTATACTGATTTCTTTCCTCAAACTGCATCTCAGGAAATATAGGTCTAAGATAGTAATTCCTAGTCTTAAAGGTTTCTAAATTGTTAATATCTTTTGAAATAATTTGGTTATGGGGTTCCTCAAACATTTTAATTAGTTCATCAGCTTCTTCTTCTGAACTAATATCACCTTTAACCATATTGATTCTCTTATGAGGCTGAACAGTCAAAGGGGCAACAAGATTATCCTTAATCTTCTGATTAATCCTATCAACAAAAGCCTGGTTGATTTGGGGATTTTCCTGGAATTCCTTAGAAAATTCAAAGGACTTAATTTTATCAGTGCTCTTAGTGTTATTAACACGCTTATAAGGATAATCTGGATAATCCTCTTGTTTGAAGAGTTCAAACCAAATCCAAAACTTAATATTTTTCTTTTCTTGTCCTAAGTAGGCATGGAATTATTCTTAGTGAATAGCTCTAATGACTTTAGGGATAGTGCTAAAGAACCAATCATTTCTTTGCTTATTGTCATCAGAATAGAAGTCTTTTCTTAAGAGATCCTTGTTGATCTCAAAGTCCTCATCACTTAGGCTTATTGTGTTAATCATCTGGGAATAGGTAGGAGACATTATAGGGGACTCATCCTGTTGGGATTCCTGAGTAGACTCATTTTCCTCAGTGTAAAATGGTCTAGCCACGTTGGTATGACTTCTGACACCTGTTAGCTTAATATTCTTAGGATTTCCTGAGCTGGAACCTTCTTTTTCCCTAGTGGTTCTAACTGGGATGGAAGAGCTTGAAGCTCTAGAGGGTTCATAAACAGAAACTCTAGGGCTGCTAGAATGTCTGAAAGAGTTGGAGAAAACCAGTTCTCCTCTTCCATCAGGATATTGAACAATTTGTTCAATACTTTCAGATCGCTATGCAATGGCTGGAACAGCATTAGCAAAATGCCAATTTTCAGGAAACTCAACATCTTTCCACAAGATCTTCTTAGGGATGATGAAATCTGACTTATCTAGCATATCTGAGTGAAAGTAAGTGGTCTCACCTTTAGGACTGGTGCAAAGAGCCCCAGATCCAACGCTTGTGTTCATGCTCTTATAGGCAAACCTCGTTATGATTGAAACAGGACTGTTTCCTGGTTTGATCTTAAAGCCATGGGTCTTAATATGCAGGACAACGGAATCTAAGATGTCTGCATCTCTTATTCTAACTGTGAAGTTAGGATAGCACTGGAAATAAACCGGGCCATCATTCAGTCCAGCTTGGACTGCGCCTATAATAGAATCTCGATATTCGAGATGCCTATTATCCCTTAAACACATGACAATAGAGGTGTTTAAACCTAATCTTGTCAAAGGCTTAACTGCTACTTGAATCATACCAAAGTGTATGAAATTATAGCCATCTCTCTTATGTTTTTCAATGGATCTGTTATCTAGAAGTCTTATGACTTGGTCGTCTTGTTCTAAGCTGACTGACATTTCAGAGGTCTTGATGGTATAATCTGTGAAGAACTTAAAGGTTCCTTTCTTATAAATTTCTTGATTAGACACCTTGGGTAACTTCCAATCATCTAAATCATTTTGGATCTTAGGATAATTGATCTCTTCACTGTTTACAACAGTATCTTGAGAATCACTGGATCTCCTAGACATGGTTCTGAAAATTGAACTCATTTTAGGGTTTTGATCTAGAGCCTAATAGCAGATTGACAAACCTTATGAGACGTCACCCCAACCCTCTTACAGCCTAACAAACGCCTATCCACGGCTAACAACGGCTCAACCGGCAGGGCTCGTGCTCCTAGGCACACTGCTACCTATCCTAGGATAGGTCAAAACACCCAAAACAAACCCAACTTCCCTTCCCGATGGCTCTGATACCATAGACACCCAGGACAAGGTCATATGCAATGAAAACAGGAATTATTCCATGATTCAAAACAAAGAAGAGGGTTAGAAATCAAACAAGATAAATAACCAAAGAAATTTAAAAAAAGAAGGAACCAAAAGCTGTTTAGTTCATAAATATAAAACCATCCATGATAGGAGGTAAACTTAAAATAAACTTGAAAATTTACATAATTTAAAGACCATCCATCATAGGAGGTAAATCTTAAAACATAGCTACATAAGGAGAAATATCTTACAATGGGAGGAAAGCTTTGAAGAAAGCTTGGGGCTTGAAAGGGCTTACATGATGAGAGAGAAAAAAGAGAGAAGGTAGAGCATAAAATTATTTGTGCTTACAAATAGAGATCAAGTCTCCTTAAATAGGCAAAAAGATGAATAGTAACCTCGTGCATGAATAGTGAATAGTGAATAGTAAAATTCACTTTTCCACCGAATTCCACCGAAAAGACCCTCTTGACAGGCTACTTTTGACAATTTCACCGGGAATCTTTGCTTTCGGCGGAGAAGACAGCTGACAGGTTGCTTTTATTGCTAAAAACTGCTTGGTTTGATAATATTCTTGTTGGCAGGTCATCATAAAGAAAATGCTTAGGGTAGATAGTAATCCTTACAATGCTCTTTAAGAATCTTTTCATCACTAGTAAAAGACTTGGTTGGAAGAGGGTCCAATCTCTTGCCACAGAAAATCTGATGACAAGAATCTACAGCAATGAGATAACCCATATTTCTTGGAAAAGCCTCAAAATCCCTGCTAATAATTCTGGCTCTCCAATGTTTGATTTGCTTAATAATGGGTTCAGCACAGATATCAGAAAATAGCAGAGGGTAAGACAATTGAGTAGGTCTTCTATTCTAATAGTGAAGAGAAACAATGTGCTGGGCTGGAACAAGCTTGCCACTAGAAACCCACTCTGGAGCTTTGCTGATGATGATGGCGTCCGCAAATTTCTTGTTCATTTTAAATCCTTGGGTTAGGCCAAGAGTAATTTTTCTTCCAAACTGAGATATTTGGCTAGGATCAGAACATATGATTTGATGGACCAAACCATGGTCCAGAAGCTTTTCTGGAGTTAATAATAAATCTTCACCCTTGAATTTGATGCTGATTGGCGAATAGTATTGCAAGTTCAAGCAAACACGACTAATTGTGAAATTTCCGTTGCAATTGCAAATCATTTTCTTGATGCCTTTTTGGTACTGGAAAGGTTCTTCAATCATTCTGCAAACTTTAGAATCATCAACTTCCTTATCAGTAACCAAGCTTAAACCTGGGACCTTAATACCAATATTGGTAGAAAGATAAAGATGAAGATCCTAAAGGTATGAAGAGATGAAGATCTGTCTTTCTTCAGCTGAGGACTTAGCCTTTTCCAAAATTAGGAAACGTAGTTCTGGCTGAAAAGAGTATAGATTCTCAGTCTTAAGATGATACATTCTTAGCATACGGTAATCCAACTCTTCCTCACTCAATTTATCATTCACCAGTGGGGTAGAATGCTTATTCTCACCATTTTCCAGTGGGGAAAATGAGGCTTGAGCTTTTAACATGAGCTTATGAAAGTCAACTAATTCAAGTTTCCTTTCAAGAGTCTCATACCTTCCCTGCCATTCAAAAATGCAATTGATATAATCAGATAAAGTGTTAGTATTGTTAAAAGATGGATTTGTGGGGAAGGAATCTTCCACAAAAGGTAGAGATTCCGAGCTTGAATCTATATCCCTACTAGGGGATGCTGAAGGAATGTGATGATTGAAGTGGCTGGAAGAACCTGCTACTTCAAAATGGTCATAATAAAGTGGCATGAATTTTTCAGAAAGAGCTGAATGGGAAATCTTAGAATCTGTAGGTTTAATGGACCTAAGAGGTTGTTTGTCTTTCTTGGGGGCCATGTTCTTGTGAATCCTGCAAAAATTCACGGGTTAGGAAATCAGGGATTGAGTTACATTCTCCTTTAATATACTCAATTTGAAAATCAAAATTGCTTAAAATAGCTTGCCATCTAGCAAAAATATGTTTAGAAGTTATATTTTTAACATCCTTTTGTAAAACTGATTTTGCAGATTTGCAATCCACTCTTAATAAAAATTCTTGATTCAAAAGATCATCTTGAAATTTTGAAATGCATAAAACGATGCTTAAAATTTCCTTTTTGATGGTGCTGTAGTTGAGTTGGGCATGGTTCCAAGTTCCAGAAGTGAATCTAACCAACAATTCTTGATTATTACTTCTTTGCTTAAGAATTCCACCAAAACCTATGTCAGAAGCATCAGTCTCAACAATCTTAAAGGCTTTATGATCAGTTAAGGCGAGACATGGTAAGGTCTTGACTCTAGACTTTACTATTTTAACAATCTTGGTATGATTCTCATTCCAAGGAACTGGATTTTTCTTAAGTCTCTATCTTAGGGGGGCACAAAGCTGGCTTAAATCTTGAATAAAGTCTGAAACATAATTAAGGCTTCCTAAGAAATGTTGCAATTGTTTCTTATCCTTAATCTCATCAGGAAACTTATCAACAAACTCAATTGATCTTTGAATGGGAGTGAATGTTCCTTGGTGAATATGATGACCTAGGAATCTTACCTTAGTTTGAAAAAGGTTAATTTTAGTGGCTGACAAGCTTAAACCATTACTCTTAACAGTCTCAACAAACTTATTGAGATGTTTCCAATGCTGTTCAACAAAATCTGAATAAATCAAAACATCATCAATGTAAACAATAATGAAATCAAAAAACTGGTTAAAGATTTCATTCATTATGTTTTGAAATTCAGAAGGTGCATTCTTAAGGTCAAAGGGCATTACATTCCACTCATAATGACCAAATGGGACCACAAAGGCTGTTTTGTACCTATCTTTTTCCGCAATCTGGATTTGCCAAAATCCTGATTTCATGTCAAACTTAGAGAAAACTTTGGACTTCACTAATCTTTTAAGGAGGTCTTTTTTATTTGGGATAGGATACCTGATCCATCTTAAAACATCATTGAGGGGCTTATAGTTGATGACTAGTCTAGGTGTTCCTCTTTCAAGTTCAGCTTGTTTCTGAACATAAAAGGCAGATCAACTCCAAGGGGACTTAGACTTCCTTATCAACTTCTTATCTATGAGATCTTGGATCTCTTTTTCACAATAGCTCAACAAATCCTTGTTCATTTGGATTGGCCTTGCTTTAGTGGGAATATTTTTCTCACTAAAATCAGGCTCATAAGGTAATTCTACCTCATGCTGCTTCCTATGCCAAAATGCATTAGGAATGTTAGAACACACTTCTCTAATAATTTTATTCTTAAAATTTTCTATGGTATCTTGAGTTTTCTTAACCTTCAATTGATCTTCTATTCTAACCAGAGCAATCTCTTACTTTAAGAGATTAATATGATTTTGCTTAGCCTTAATCACCTGATCTTTTATGGTGTTTATACTTCTTTCTCCAGGTGGATTGGCAAATTCAAACAGAATATCCTTATCTAAAAGCTTAGTTCTTATACCTTGATCATCTACCCACATGGGAAAGATGGAGCTTAAGAAAGGGGCTCCAAGGAGAGCTTTCTCCTTGAGATCTTTAACAAGAATGAAGGTTTGCTTAATGCAAATGCCTTGGTTACAAATATGGGCATTTGATAGCTTGTACTTGATAATAAGCTTTTTACCATTAGCACCAAAAAGGGCTTGCCTGGTTTTCTCATATAGTTGGGTAGGTACAAGACCTTCTTGTAGATATTTCAAAGCTGCACCTAAATCAATTAAAGCAATAATATCAAGGATAAATTTATTCTTAATTACTATAGTAAGGGAGACTTCCCACCTTTGGAAGATAACTTTACTAATAGTATTTAAGTATGCATTTATCTTATCATTATTGTCTTGTGAAGATTCAAGAACTTCTTCAAAGTCTTCCTTTTTAGGATTACTGTGGTAAAAACCTACCATATTGATATAATCATGAGGGATAGGGAATTCTGAGCTTGTAGGTTGTCTTAGGTTCTTAATATCCTTCTTATACTGCCCTATTTCTTCTTGAAGATCTTTAATAGTCAGGGTATTAAGGATTTTCTCTTGTTTATCACTATGATCCTTAAAAGGGTTTTGGATAGAAGGTTCTCTGGTTAACCTAATTAGTCCATTATCCTTTGCTTTTGGACTAATATTCCTTTTAACCAAAAGGATTCTCCTATGGGAAGGCAGAGGTGTTTCAGGGATAGCAAAAGTTTGAGGTGTTTCAGGGATAACAAGATTATCTTTAACCTTTTGGCTTATTCTATCAATGAAAGCTTGATCAATTTGAGGATTTTCGTGGAATTTCTTAGATAATTCAAAAGGCTTAAACAAAGGCTTATTATCATTCTTAACAAAAGAATTCTTAAGGTGATCCTGAGTTTCAATAATCTCCTCAACTTTGTTGACTTGATTTCCAAGGGTTATGAGAAACATATTAGTATAATTGATTTGTTCCATAATCCTTCTAACATCGGTTGCACTAGCAATTCCTTTATCCTCTGGCTTAGTCTTAAAAGGTGAAGTTGTGACTATGGTTCCATTAATATTCTTTTCTATCTTAGCTTCAGGAGGATGGATGGATTCTATAACAGTATTGTCACTGGTTTTCCATATCTTAGCTTTTGTAGAGGTGTTATTAATACGCTTACAAGGATAATCTAGATATTCCTCTTGTTTGAAGAGTTCAAACCAAATCCAAAACTTAATATTTTTCTTTTCTTGTCCTAAGTAGGCATAGAATTCCTCTTGGTAAATGGTTCTAATGACCTTAGGAACAGTGCTAAAGAACCAATCATTTCTTTGCTTATTGACTTCAGAATAGAAGTCCTTTCTTAAGAGATCCTTGTTGATCTCAAAGTCCTCATCACTTAGGCTTATTGTGTTAATCATATGAGAATAGGTAGGAGACATTACAGGGGACTCATCCTGTTGGGATTCCTGGGTAGACTCATTTTCCTCAGTGTAAAATGGTCTAGCCACGTTGGTGTGACTTCTGACACCTGTTAGCTGCTACTTGAATCATACCAAAGTGTATGAAATTATAGCCATCTCTCTTATGTTTTTCAATGGATCTGTTATCTAGAAGTCTTATGACTTGGTCGTCTTATTCTAAACTGACTGACATTTCAGAGGTCTTGATGGTATAATCTGTGAAGAACTTAAAGGTTCCTTTCTTATAAATTTCTTGATTAGACACCTTGGGTAACTTCCAATCATCTAAATCATTTTGGATCTTAGGATAATTGATCTCTTCACTGTCAAGGATGAAAATATCGGTAATCACGGATATATCGGTAATTCGATTTTACGGATATATCGGATATATCGGAGATATTTTTGGATATATCGGAGATATATCGGTGGATATTATTGGTAGGCTTAAAATTGTTATAAACTCATGGAAATGCAAGAAAAACCTCATAATAATATAATTAGAAGTATAATAGACATTTTAAAGTTATTTTATTGAAAATTTTGATATATATATGATATAATTTGCGATATTAGATGTAATTATATCATATCGATCTATAAGAAATGTTAATTTCGTAATTGTTCTCATTATAAGTCACATCAAATACTTCATTTCATTAAATAACAATAATTTGTACACATTACATTGCAATGTCCCTTTAGTACCAAAATGAAGATCGATGTGGTTCAATGGGATTGATAGATGAAGGAACCCCGGCTTGCTGTTGGAGACAATATTGGTACCAAGTCAATGAGCCTCGATAATATTGGTTATAAATTCTAACATGCCATGCATATATCTCTTGAGTCCTACCTACTGCCTCTACATGGATAGGATACTCAAAGTTCACCCATGTGTTAACGCCAAATCCTTCTTCCATCTAATATGGAATTTGTCTGGAAGGGGAATAATGCGACATACCATACTCTTCATCTGTTGAACTTGAAGGTTGACCATAACTCATCACATGAGGAGGGTAGACGTTAGCCTCATTCGAGGAGTCACTAAATTGAGTCCCTATACTCATAGATTCAAAACTCCCTGAAAGTAACTCCTCGTTATATGGTTCCATCATTCGTTCTCTTCCTCTATAAGGCCTCCCAATAGCTCCTATGCCTGGACCAGCTCTTCTAGAGCCATGGTCTTCATCCTGTGTGCAGTGTGTGAAATCATTTTCACAAGTAAATTGGCTGATTGGATATTGACTATGTCGACGTTCATCAATATCTCCTCCCCCATTATCACCTCCATCATCAGTTCCACCTCTTGAACCATCGTAACCAGAAGCAGAAGTACCTGCAGCACTAGGTCGACTACTATGGCCAGCACTTGTGGAGTCAATCTCTTGGTTGGAATGCAATGTCGCATTAAGTGAATCATTAGTATCTTTGCTAAAACTTTCAGAGTGAACTTCTTCGGACAACACACGTTCAACATTAACTCCAAATTCTCGAGCATGAGCGGCAATTCGTGGATCAGGATTTCCAACTTCGTCATCCAAGTGTATAGGCCTAACCCACTGGAACAACTGATTATCTTCTTCTTCACCCACCTCGGCTGAAATGTCAAGAAGATCAAGGTAATCCTTTTCAGCAACTCGATCATTTTCTGCCTCCATATCGCGTAACTTTAGCCTCATATTATAGTAACAAAACACTAATTGCTCCAATCGAGAGTAAGCCAAACGATTTTGTTGCTTTGTGTGGATGAGAGCAAACGTGCTCCAATTCCTCTCACATGCAGAAGATGACGCAGTTTGTGAGAGAACTTTGATGGCTAACTTTCTCAATGTAGGTGTTTGATTCCCATACATAAACCACCATTCAGCTGCAACGAATTTGATAATCATATAAATACTTATGTGGTGAATTTACAATAATAATAATCAATTTTTTCTTATAAAGACTCATCGGGCACCATGGTTGACCTTGATGCAATTGCCGCTCGATCACCAAATCCTCTTTTTGCATCTCGAAAAAGTACAAGCTATGTATTCAACATTTAATTTGTTAGTAAACGTTCAAATAAATTGATGAATGAAATTATTGTTTTATTGACAAAAATAACAATTTTTTATTCACCTCATTTCCAAATTGACCAAGCGATTCAGTAGTTGGATCTAATTTTGCAAAAACATCATGGACAGCTTGAAGTAGTTCCGAATCACTACCAACTCCACGCCTATATTGAAATCTTGGATTCAAAAAGTATGCTACAATAAAATTTAGTAGAGTTAGTATTTTTTTTTTTTAAAGAAACTTAAAAACAAAGTAAAAACTTATAAAGATATATAGTATTTAAGTACCTGCTGCATGAAGTGGATGTTTTAGTGTTTTCTGCCAACGATCTTGTATTATTTTGAACATCCAATCTCCAGCTCCTTGACGAATAAGGTTCTCTTTCATCACGTGCATAAGCTCGTACACAAATGGCATTGTGGGAACAACTTCAGAATCCACAAGTCGAAGCACCACGTATAATGGCTCATATAATGAAACTATATTTGTCAATGTGTCCCAATACGCATGGTCAAACAATAATTGCTCCAATTCTCGTCCAAGTTTTGTTCGACTAAGTTTGTGTTGTGCCCATTCATCACTCATAAACAATTTTTTCAAATCAGCCCTTTTTTTGAGAACACTGTCAAGAGCAATATAATTGGTAGCAAACCTTGTAGCTCCTGGTCGAACAATGTCTCCACCACAATACTTTCTCATTTGTGCTAGTAACCAACCATGATTGTAAATGAAGTTAGTTATCTTGCGAGCATTGTTTATCACCTCGATAACATTGGGTCTTTTACCGATGTCTTCAAAGATTAAGTCGATGCAGTGTGCCGCACACGGAGTCCAATATAAGTTATACTTCTTCATCAATTGTTTCCCTGCTTTCATGAATGCCGACCCATTATCTGTGACAATTTGGACCACATTTTCCTTACCGACTTCTTTGATAATAGTCTTCAAAAGCTCATATATATACTTGTGGTCTTTGATATAGTTCGATGCATCGACTGACTTAAGGAACACTGTAGTCCCTTTAGAATAAACCATGAAATTAATAATACTTAATTTCGTGGGCCCTGTCCATCCATCTGACATTATTGTGCACCCATATGTCTTCCATTTTTCCCTTTGTTGGTCCACATAAGCTTCCATTTCTTTGTACTCCATTTCCAAGTATTTGTTCTTTATTTCATATGGAGATGGAGGTTCGATTCCCATTCCTGCACTTCATATGTAAAACATGTCACAAAATACTATACTTACTAAAAGTATAACACAATATAACATTTGATAAATTAGTAATTACCTGCTTGTTGTGCACCAATAATCATATTCTTGAAGTGATGAGACTTTGCTTTTGCGGGTGCGACACTCTCATAAATGAAGAATTTGCTGATTAAGCGTCCCATCGTTTCTTTAATTGCACCACCCTTGAATATATCTTTGATATTTTTTGTTTTGCTGCAGAAGACTTGTAAAGCGAAGGGGCAATAGGGGGTGAATGCTGCGAATGTCGCATACTCTGTGATTTTCGCAACATCGACGGTATACCAGTAGAAGACTCTCCCGATTTGCGTTTGCTTCCTACAATATTCTCATGTTGTTCACGTTCCCAATTAGATGCTTTCGAGGCACGAACTGCAGCTCGATATGCATCTCGTTCATCTGGGTGCATATCTGTCGGATACATATACACATCTTCATCCTCAGCATCTTCATCACCATCATCTTCGTCTACCAAATGTGTATGATGCGTCCCCATTGTGCCACGTAATTGACTACGAATTTCTTCAATATCAGCATTTTTCTTTGCTTTTGCTTTTTGTTTGTCATGCACCAATAATCGTATCTCTTCTTTTACTTCGGGCGGCACTCTTGGACACTTTTTGGTGTTGTTATGCGGGTCCTTATGCATTAAATGAGACTTGAATCGTGTGATGCCTCCACTTTTCATTACCAACCCACAAAAAATACAAATTGTTCCATTTCGATTACCCTCAATTGTTGAACAATACCTCCAAGCCGGATCTCGCCCTGGCACGCCAGAACCACCTTCACTAGCCATGCTAAATCTATTGCAAGAAAAATACACTTAAATTTAAATCTATGTTAATTAAACTAATTAAATAAATTAGCTAAGTTAATTTTTAAAATATAAATGTAATTTTATGACAAATTGACTAAATATTGAAATTAATCATACCATATATAGTAGTTCATGTTAATTTAACTAATTAAATAAATCAGCTAAGTTAATTTTTAAAATATAAATGTAATTTTATGACAAATTGACTAAATATTGAAATTAATCATACCATATATAGTAGTTCATGTTAATTAAATTAATTAAATAAATTAGCTAAGTTAATTTTTAAAATCTAAATGTAATTTTATGACAAATTGACTAAATATTGAAATTAATCATACCATATATAGTAGTTCATGTTAATTTAACTAATTAAATAAATTAGCTAAGTTAATTTTTAAAATATAAATGTAATTTTATGACAAATTGACTAAATATTGAAATTAATCATACCATATATAGTAGTTCATGTTAATTTAACTAATTAAATAAATTAGCTAAGTTAATTTTTAAAATCTAAATGTAATTTTATGACAAATTGACTAAATATTGAAATTAATCATACCATATATAGTAGTTCATGTTAATTTAACTAATTAAATAAATTAGCTAAGTTAATTTTTAAAATATAAATGTAATTTTATGACAAATTGACTAAATATTGAAATTAATCATATCATATATAGTAGTTCATGTTAATTTAACTAATTAAATAAATTAGCTAAGTTAATTTTTAAAATCTAAATGTAATTTTATGACAAATTGACTAAATATTGAAATTAATCATACCATATATAGTAGTTCATGTTAATTTAACTAATTAAATAAATTAGCTAAGTTAATTTTAAAATCTAAATGTAATTTTATGACAAATTGACTAAATATTGAAATTAATCATACCATATATAGTAGTTCATGTTAATTTAACTAATTAAATAAATTAGCTAAGTTAATTTTTAAAATCTAAATGTAATTTTATGACAAATTGACTAAATATTGAAATTAATCATACCATATATAGTAGTTCATGTTAATTTAACTAATTAAATAAATTAGCTAAGTTAATTTTTAAAATCTAAATGTAATTTTATGACAAATTGACTAAATATTGAAATTAATCATACCATATATAGTAGTTCATATTAATTTAACTAATTAAATAAATTAGCTAAGTTAATTTTTAAAATATAAATGTAATTTTATGACAAATTGACTAAATATTGAAATTAATCATACCATATATAGTAGTTCATGTTAATTAAATTAATTAAATAAATTAGCTAAGTTAATTTTTAAAATCTAAATATAATTTTATGACAAATTGACTAAATATTGAAATTAATCATACCATATATAGTAGTTCATGTTAATTTAACTAATTAAATAAATTAGCTAAGTTAATTTTTAAAATATAAATGTAATTTTATGACAAATTTACTAAATATTGAAATTAATCATAATTGAATATGAAAATAAATCGCGATAATATAAAAAATTTAGCATATTTAATATTCCATAATTAATCATGTTAATTAAATTAATTACATAATTTACTATGTTAATTAAATTAATTAAATAATTTAGCTAAGTTAATTAGTTTAATGTAATTCTAAATGCGAATTTAAATCACAAATAATCATCTAAAATAAATATATCATAACCTAAATTAATTCAATAAAAATATACAAAATAATTACAATTGAATGTAAACATACTAATTAATTAAAAATACATGAATTAATTATTGCAAACAAAATTAATTATAATTTAAAACAAACATACCTTAAAATGATTGAATAATTGAGCAATCTTGGAAAAAATTGGAGCAACAAGAGAGCAAATGAAGAATCCAAGTAAAAATGGATGAAATTGATGCAAAATTGGCTATTTATAAGTGAAATTTGGGCCAAAATAGCCGTTGGAAAGTTAAGTTACCATTTAAAATTAATTTTGGCCGTTGGATCACAATTTGGAATCAATCTGGCCGTTGGATCTCTTTGTTAACATTGGGATTCAAATCTGGGCGTAGGATCAAGGCGGCCGTGATCTGGGCCGTCAGATCAAGCTGGAGAGAGGGGCAATTTTTTGGAAAAAAATCGCCAAAAAATCGGCGATAAATCGCCGATAAATCGACAATACAAGCGATAAATCGGCGATTTATTGAAAAAATCGGCGATTTATCGTGTGTCGCCGATATATCGGCGATTTATTGCCGATTTTTTGGTGATTTTTTCCGATTTTTCGCCCGGCCGACTTATCTCCTTGCTGTGTCGTTTCGCCGCCCGCCGACACGCGATATATCAGCGATATTTCGCTGATATTCTCCGATTTTTTCCTCCCTGTTCACTGTTTACAACAGTATCTTGAGAATCACTGGATCTCAAAGACATGGTTCTGAAAATTGAACTCATTTTAGGGTTTTGATCTAGAGCCTAATAGCAGATTGACAAACCTTATGAGACGTCACCCCAACCCTCTTACAACCTAACAAACGCCTATCCACGGCTAACAACGGCTCAACCGGCAGGGCTCGCGCTCCTACATGCACGAGATTACTATTCATATTTTTTCCTATTTAAGGAGACTTGATCTCCATTTGTAAGCACAAATAATTTTATGCTCTACCTTCTCTTTTCTTTCTCTCTCATCATGTAAGCCCTTTCAAGCCCCAAGCTTTCTTCAAAGCTTTCCTCCCATTGTAAGAGATTTCTCCTTATGTATCTATGTTTTAAGATTTACCTCTTATGATGGATGGTCTTTAAATTATGTAAATTTTCAAGTTTATTTTAAGTTTACCTCCTATCATGGATGGTTTGTTTTATATTTCCAGTTTACCTCCTATCATGGATGGTTTTATATTTATGAACTAAACAGCTTTTGGTTCCTTCTCTTTTTAAATTTCTTTGGTTATTTATCTTGTTTGATTTCTAACCCTCTTCTTTGTTTTGAATCATGGCATAATTCCTGTTTTCATTGCATATGACCTTGTCCTGGGTGTCTATGGTATCAGAGCCATCGGGAAGGGAAGTTGGGTTTGTTTTGGGTGTTTTGACCTATCCTAGGATAGGTTGCAGTGTGCCTAGGAGCGCGAGCCCTGCCGGTTAAGCCGTTGTTAACCGTGGATAGGCGTTTGTTAGGCTGTAAGAGGGTTGGGGTGACGTCTCATAAGGTTTGTCAATCTGCTATTAGGCTCTAGATCAAAACCCTAAAATGAGTTCAATTTTCAGAACCATGTCTAGGAGATCCAGTGATTCTCAAGATACTGTTGTAAACAGTGAAGAGATCAATTATCCTAAGATCCAAAATGATTTAGATGATTGGAAGTTACCCAATGTGTCTAATCAAGAAATTTATAAGAAAGGAACCTTTAAGTTCTTCACAGATTATACCATCAAGACCTCTGAAATGTTAGTCAGCTTAGAACAAGACGACCAAGTCATAAGACTTCTAGATAACAGATCCATTGAAAAACATAAGAGAAATGGCTACAATTTCATACACTTTGGTATGATTCAAGTAGCAGCTAAGCCTTTGACAAGATTAGGTTGAAACACCTCTATTGTCATGTGTTTAAGGGATAATAGGCATCTCGAATATCGAGATTCTATTATAGGCGCAGTCCAAGCTGGACTGAATGATGGCCCGGTTTATTTCCAGTGCTATCCTAACTTCACAGTTAGAATAAGAGATGCAGACATCTTAGATTCCGTTGTCCTGCATATTAAGACCCATGGCTTTAAGATCAAACCAGGAAACAGTCCTGTTTCAATCATAACCAGGTTTGCCTATAAGAGCATGAACACAAGCGTTGGATCTGGGGCTCTTTGCACCAGTCCTAAAGGTGAGACCACTTACTTTCACTCAGATATGCTAGATAAGTCATATTTCATTATCCCCAAGAAGATCTTGTGGAAAGATGTTGAGTTTCCTGAAAATTGGCATTTTGCTAATGCTGTTCCAGCCATTGCACAGCGATCTGAAAGTATTGAACAAATTATTCAATATCTTGATGGAGGAGGAGAACTGGTTTTCTCCAACTCTTTCAGACATTCTAGCAGCCCTAGAGTTTCTATTTATGAACCCTCTAGAGCTTCAAGATCTTCCATCCCAGTTAGAACCACTAGGGAAAAAGAAGGTTCCAACTCAGGAAATCCTAAGAATATTAAGCTAACAGGTGTCAGAAGTCACACCAACGTGGCTAGACCATTTTACACTGAGGAAAATGAGTCTACTCAGGAATCCCAACAGGATGAGTCCCCTGTAATGTCTCTTACCTATTCCCAGATGATTAACACAATAAGCCTAAGTGATGAGGACTTTGAGATCAACAAGGATCTCTTAAGAAAAGACTTCTATTTGATGACAATAAGCAAAGAAATGATTGGTTCTTTAGCACTATCCCTAAAGTCATTAGAGCCATTCACCAAGAAGAATTCTATGCCTACTTAGGACAAGAAAAGAAAAATATTAAGTTTTGGATTTGGTTTGAACTCTTCAAACAAGAGGATTATCCAAATTATCCTTATAAGCGTGTTAATAACACTAAGAGCACTGATAAAATTAAGTCCTTTGAATTTTCTAAGGAATTCCAAGAAAATCCCCAAATCAACCAGGCTTTTGTTGATAGGATTAATCAGAAGATTAAGGATAATCTTGTTGCCCATTTGACTGTTCAGCCTCATAAGAGAATCAATATGGTTAAAGGTGATATTAATTCAGAAGAAGAAGTTGATGAACTAATTAAAATGTTTGAGGAACCCCATAACCAAATTATTTCAAAAGATATTAACAATTTAGAAACCTTTAAGACTAGGAATTACTATCTTAGACCTACATTTCCTAACATGCAGTTTGAGGAAAGAAATCAGTATACTCAAGCCTCATACACCAGTGGTACTATCTATGAATGGAACATAGACGGTATGACCGAGTATAACATACTCACTAAGCTTCAAGAAATGACCATGGTAAGTACAGCCTATAAATTAAACAATACACTGCCAGATCATGCTGTAACTCAGACCATTATTGTTGGGTTTACAGGTCAGCTTAAGGGTTGGTGGGATAATTATCTCACTTTTGATGATAGAAATAGTATCCTTAAAGCCTATAAGATTAATGAGAATAGTGAAGTTGTTAAGGACGAAGATGGCCAAGATATAAAGGATGCAGTGGCTACTCTAATCTACTCAATATCCAAGCACTTCATTGGAGATCCTGCAAAAATTAAGGATAAAACTGCAGATCTCTTGACCAACCTTAAGTGTCCCAAACTTCATGATTTTAGGTGGTATAAGGAAGTCTTCCTAACCAAAGTCATGCTAAGATCAGATTGTAACCAGTCTTTTTTGGAAAGAAAAGTTCATCTCAGGATTACCCAAGCTTTTCTCTGAGAGAATTAGGATCAAAATAAGGGAACAGTATAATGGTCAAATCCCTTATGATAAGCTAACCTATGGTGAGATTATAAGCATTGTCACAGCTGAAGGGATTAAGTTGTGCAATGAATTCAAGCTTAAGCAACAAATGAAGAATGAACAAAAAATCTACAAGAATGAATTTGGATCATTCTGTAGCCAATTTGGTTTCAGCCAAAAAGAAACTATGCCTCCCTCTAAGCAAAAACCAAGTAGGAAGCCTAGCAAAGATAAGTTTTACCACAGTAAGAGAGGTACCCATGACAACTATAGGATGAATGATACTAAGCAGTCAAGACACCTCCAAAGAAGGGTCAACAAAGATACCCAGAAAAAGGTAGAAACTCCTTTAGATGTCAAGCCAATTATCTGTTTTAAATGTGGCAAAGTTGGCCATTATAAAAAAGATTGTAGAGTTAAGCAAAAGATTAATAACTTAAGTGTCTCAGATGACCTAAAAAATATGCTTTGTAAGTTAATGTTAAACTCCACAGATTCTGAATCAAGGACTGATTCAGATAATGAAGATGACATTAATCAACTAGACAGTAGTGTTAAAGTTTCTAGCCAATCTTCTAGTGACCAAGCAGAATGTATTAAAGGTAATTGTAATTGTCGTCCTAAAACTATAAATGTCATAAGCCAAGATCAGGAATTTATCCTTGATACCTTAAGAAAAGTTGAAGATGAAAAGACTAAGCAAAATCTTTATGAAGTTTTTAAGAAATCTGTTGTTAAGGTAGAAGCCAAGAAGACTGTAAATCCTTATAACCTTAATGATATCTTAAATAGGTTTGACCAACAATCTCCCAAGGAAATTAGCATTAAGGAACTTCATGATGAAGTTAGGCAGTATAAAAATGAGATTAAGGAATTAAGACAATTCATAGGTTTAGGTCTCTCTGATCTCCAAGAACAAATCAATAGAATTGTCAACCAAAGAAACCTTATGGATATTCCAGAATCTTCTCATGTTAATGATAATGAGACAGATACTTTTTTGAATACTGTGAGTAGGGTTATCTTCCAGAGGTGGGAAGTCTCTCTTACTATAGTAGTCAAAGATAAATTTGTCCTTGATATTATTGCTTTGATTGATTCAGGAGCAGCTGAAAATTGCCTTCAAGAAGGTCTTGTACCTATTCCTTTATGTGAAGAGACTAGTTAGTCTCTATTTGGAGCCAATGGCAAAAGACTTGCCATTAAGTATAAATTAACAGATGTTCATATTCGTAACCATGACATCTGTATTAAGCAAACCTTTATCCTTGTTAAGGATCTTAAGGAAAAAGCCCTTCTAGGAATACCCTTCTTAAGCTCTATAAATATCCCTTGTGGGTAGATAACCAAGGTATAAGAACAAAGCTTTTTGATAAAGAAATTCTTTTTGGATTTGCTAATACTGTTGAAAACATCACTCTTTGTGATCAAGAAATTAATCTTGTTAGAATAGATGATCCACCTAAGATATTAGGTACCCAATTCATTCATAATCTCATTATAAATGATATTTTAAGCATTCCTTTATGCATTTCAAAATTTCAAACTGATATTTTGAACCAAGGAATTTTAAAAGTTGTTTTCACATCTGAGAAAACAATTAAGTATATAGCTTTTAAGTATAATTTAACTGATTGGATTATTTTAAACCCTAATTTTCAAATTAAGTTTATTAAAGGAGAAAGTTTCATTCCTAATCACTCAACTCGTGGAATTTGCAGGGTTCACGAGACCATGGCCCCTAAAAAGAATACCCAAGCTCCTAACCAAAAAACCCAACCCAGTCAAGCTCCTTCTCCCCATAAAATGCTATGGAGCCAACAAGTTGAAAAAGACGAAGCAAGGCTTCATTCTTCTAACCCTATGCCTAACAAGATGATGACCTTATACTATGATCATTCTGATCCAGTTAATCCAGTCAAGGCCACCCAGTACCCAGCCATTTCAGGGTCCCAAACCTTTAAGCAAGTCACTAAGGCTAATCCCTCTCAAAAGGAATTAGCATCAAGCTCCTCTTTTTCAAACAAGCAAATTGTGGTGGCTGCCAACCCCACACCTCTTTCAACAAAATCAAGATATTGGCAAAATGATTTAAATCAACCTCTTTTGGTTATAGAAAGAGAATTTTTCTCTGAAAACCCCAGAGAGATTGCTGCAAAAGCTTTTCAAGAAAATTTTCATTATCCCTCTAGTGATATTTTAAAAACAAGAGAGTTTTATGAAGTAGTCCTTACAGAAACTGGTTCTGTTAAAATTAAGCATAATGCTGACAAATTCAGCAATATGGGTTTGGCATTCTCCACCTACCATATCTATAAGATTCTTACTGTCAAGCAATGGGGCGGAAATCCTAATCTTTCAAGGGAATTTTCTGAACCATCAAAGCCAAGGTTTTTTAATTATTGGGATTATCAGAGAGCATGGTATAATGCTTTTCTGATCCAGAATAGGGACTTCCATCATTCATGTATGTTCTATTTTCCATCTAAAAATCAGCTTTCCTCTTTCCCATTTTGGTTCTACAGTTGGTGGACTTATTATGGTCCGACTATTAAGATTCTTCCTAAGCCCATCCTGGATGGCTTTGAGCTATTCAGAAGTTCTTTTGATATTCCCAGAGAACTTTCAGCTTTTCCCCCTTTACTATTCTTTTTCAGCAAATTTGGCCTTGCTTGGATAGTCCAGTGGGACTATATTATCATTACAGATGAATCAGCAGCCTTTCCATCTCTAGGAAGGACTTTTAAAACTAAATGGTGGGATGCCTTGAAAAATGATGCATCTATTGATGCAGTTAAGCAGTATTTCCTCAAGAACCCCACACAAGTCTCAGCCAGTGATGATATGTCTCAGTTTCTCCTCAAAAAGCAATAGTTACAAGCCATGCTTGCAGCAGCTAAGACCCCTCAAGATTTCCAGAAAATCCTTGAAGAAGGAAGCTCAAGCTTCTCCCAAGAAAATTCTTATGCAGAGTCTGATGATTCAACAAGCTACCTTCCAGACAATGGTGATGACTGTGAAGGAATCCTTCCTCCAATAAGAAGATCTAAGTAAACATCAGTCTTATGTCTTCCATCAAGAATATTTTACAAGCTTTGCAGTTTCTGCACCAAAAGCAGCAAGCATGTGACTACACAGTCTAAAGCAGCCTGTCAGAAGTCTTCTCAGCCGAAAGTAGGTTTTTCGGTGGAGTTCGGTGGAAAAGTGAATTTTACTATTCACTATTCACTATTCACTGTTCATGCACGAGATTACTATTCATATTTTTGCCTATTTAAGGAGACTTGATCTCCATTTGTAAACACAAATAATTTTATGTTCTACCTTCTCTCTTCTTTCTCTCTCATCATGTAAGCCCTTTCAAGCCCCAAGCTTTCTTCAAAGCTTTCCTCCCATTGTAAGATATTTCTCCTTATGTATCTATGTTTTAAGATTTACCTCCTATGATGGATGGTCCTTAAATTATGTAAATTTTCAAGTTTATTTTAAGTTTACTTCCTATCATGGATGGTTTTATATTTATGAACTAAACAGCTTTTGGTTCCTTCTCTTTTTAAATTTCTTTGGTTATTTATTTTGTTTCATTTCTAACCCTCTTCTTTTATTTGTGTTTACAAATGGAGATCAAGTCTCCTTAAATAGGCAAAAATATGAATAGTAATCTCGTGCATGAACAGTGAATAGTGAATGGTGAATAGTAAAATTCACTTTTCCACCGAAATCCACCGAAAAACCTACTTTCGGCTGAGAAGACTTCTGACAGACTGCTTTAGACTGTGTAGTCACATGCTTGCTGCTTTTGGTGTAGAAACTGCAAAGCTTGTAAAATATTCTTAATGGAAGACATAAGGCTGATGTTTACTTAGATCTTCTTATTGGAGGAAGGATTCCTTCACAGTCATCACCATTGTCTGGAAGGTAGCTTGTTGAATCATCAGACTCTGCATAAGAATTTTCTTGGGAGAAGCTTGAGCTTCCTTCTTCAAGGATTTTCTGGAAATCTTGAGGGGTCTTAGCTGCTGCAAGCATGGCTTGTAACTGTTCCTTTTTTAGGAGAAACTGAGACATATCATCACTGGCTGAGATTTGTGTGGGGTTCTTGAGGAAATACTGCTTAACTGCATCAATAGATGCATCATTTTTCAAGGCATCCCACCATTTAGTTTTAAAAGTCCTTCCCAGAGATGGAAAGGCTGCTGATTCATCTGTAATGATAATATAGTCCCACTGGACTATCCAAGCAAGGCCAAATTTGCTGAAAAAGAATAGCAAATGGGGAAAAGCTGAAAGTTCTCTGGGAATATCAAAAGAACTTTTGAATAGCTCAAAGCCATCCAGGATGGGCTTAGGAAGAATCTTAATAGTCGGACCATAATAAGTCCACCAACTGTAGAACCAAAATGGGAAAGAGGAAAGCTGATTCTTAGATGGAAAATAGAACATCCATGAATGATGGAAGTCCCTATTCTGGATCAGAAAAGCATTATACCATGCTCTCTAATAATCCCAATAATTAAAAAACCTTGGCTTTGATGGTTCAGAAAATTCCCTTGAAAGATTAAGATTTCTGCCCCATGGCTTGACAGTAAGAATCTTATAGATATGGCAGGTGGAGAATGCCAAACCCATATTGCTGAATTTGTCAGCATTATGCTTAGTTTTATCCTTAATTTTTGCAGGATCTCCAATGAAGTGCTTGGATATTGAGTAGATTAGAGTAGCCACTGCATCCTCTATATCTTGGCCATCTTCGTCCTTAACAACTTCACTATTCTCATTAATGCTTTAGGCTTTAAGGATACTATTTCTATCATCAAAAGTGAGATAATTATCCCACCAACCCTTAAGCTGACCTGTAAACCCAACAACAATGGTCTGAGCTACAGCATGATCTGGCAGTCTATTGTTTAATTTATAGGCTGTACTTACCATGGTCATTTCTTGAAGCTTAGTGAGTATGTTATACTCGGTCATACCGTCTATGTTCCATTCATAGATAGTACCACTGGTGTATGAGGCTTGAGTATACTGATTTCTTTCCTCAAACTGCATGTCAGGAAATGTAGGTATAAGATAGTAATTCCTAGTCTTAAAGGTTTCTAAATTGTTAATATCTTTTGAAATAATTTGGTTATGGGGTTCCTCAAACATTTTAATTAGTTCATCAACTTCTTCTTCTGAACTAATATCACCTTTAACCATATTGATTCTCTTATGAGGCTGAACAGTCAAAGGGGCAACAAGATTATCCTTAATCTTCTGATTAATCCTATCAACAAAAGCCTGGTTGATTTGGGGATTTTCCTGGAATTCCTTAGAAAATTCAAAGGACTTAATTTTATCAGTGCTCTTAGTGTTATTAACATGCTTATAAGGATAATCTGGATAATCCTCTTGTTTGAAGAGTTCAAACCAAATCCAAAACTTAATATTTTTCTTTTCTTGTCCTAAGTAGGCACAGAATTCTTCTTGGTGAATGGCTCTAATGACTTTAGGGATAGTGCTAAAGAACCAATCATTTCTTTGCTTATTGTCATCAGAATAGAAGTCTTTTCTTAAGAGATCCTCGTTGATCTCAAAGTCCTCATCACTTAGGCTTATTGTGTTAATCATCTGGGAATAGGTAGGAGACATTACAGGGGACTCATCCTGTTGGGATTCCTGAGTAGACTCATTTTCCTCAGTGTAAAATGGTCTAGCCACATTGGTGTGACTTCTGACACTTGTTAGCTTAATATTCTTAGGATTTCCTGAGCTGGAACCTTCTTTTTCCCTAGTGGTTCTAACTGGGATGGAAGAGCTTGAAGCTCTAGAGGGTTCATAAACAGAAACTCTAGGGCTTCTAGAATATCTGAAAGAGTTGGAGAAAACCAGTTCTCCTCCTCCATCAGGATATTGAACAATTTGTTCAATACTTTCAGATCGCTATGCAATGGTTGGAACAGCATTAGCAAAATGCCAATTTTCAGGAAACTCAACATCTTTCCACAAGATCTTCTTGGGGATGATGAAATCTGACTTATCTAGCATATCTGAGTGAAAGTAAGTGGTCTCACCTTTAGGACTGGTGCAAAGAGCCCCAGATCCAACGCTTTTGTTCATGCTCTTATAGGCAAACCTGGTTATGACTGAAACATGACTGTTTCCTGGTTTGATCTTAAAGGCATGGGTCTTAATATGCAGGACAACGGAATCTAAGATGTCTGCATCTCTTATTCTAATTGTGAAGTTAGGATAGTACTGGAAATAAACTGGGCCATCATTCAGTCCAGCTTAGACTGCGCCTATAATAGAATCTCAATATTCGAGATGCCTATTATCCCTTAAACACATGAAAATAGAGGTGTTTAAACCTAATCTTGTCAAAGGCTTAGCTGCTACTTGAATCATACCAAAGTGTATGAAATTATAGCCATCTCTCTTATGTTTTTCAATGGATCTGTTATCTAGAAGTCTTATGACTTGGTCGTCTTGTTCTAAGCTGACTGACATTTCAGAGGTCTTGATGGTATAATCTGTGAAGAACTTAAAGGTTCTTTTCTTATAAATTTCTTGATTAGACACCTTAGGTAACTTCCAATCATCTAAATCATTTTGGATCTTAGGATAATTGATATCTTCACTTTTACAACAGTATCTTGAGAATCACTGGATCTCAGAGACATGGTTCTGAAAATTGAACTCATTTTAGGGTTTTGATCTAGAGCCTAATAGCAGATTGACAAACCTTATGAGATGTCACCCCAACCCTCTTACAGCCTAACAAACGCCTATCCACGGCTAACAACGGCTCAACTGGCATGGCTCGCGCTCCTAGGCACACTGCTAACTATCCTAGGATAGGTCAAAACACCCTATATATATATATATATATATATATATATATATATATATATATATATTCTTACTTATTTTATCATTTTTTGGAGTTTTTTCAAGCATTCTCGTGGATTTTGAATAATTTTCACCTCATCAATATTTTTGTCAAACTATCCACAGATATTTTCGATATATCCGTAAAATCCAAGTACCGATATATTCGTCTTTACTGATATTTTAAACCTTGTATACAACAACCCATCTCAAATTTGGCCATTTTATGTCCAAGAGAAAAAAAATTGGAAAACTGTTGTAGCATTTGATTTGATTGTACCACAGTGGACCATTAATAACTACAAGTAACCTATTACCAATATTTATGATGCACCTACCACATAGTAACTTCACATTCACTACACATAATCATAGTCCCAAATGGTAATGTGGTAGAAAACTCCATTCATGTAGTGTCATCCCATCCAACTTGAGTGACTTGTAACTATGCACTCATTATGGAACATTAAATGCTTGTATGTACTAGCTACGTCTCTTGACAAGTTGACCTCCATTCCAATTTCAACCATTTACTCAATTTGGTTTACATCACATCCTCATCGACTCTCATTCATTTCCATTTACACCTCATATTCTACCACCTATACACGTTGCACATCATAACCATTAGCTTCCACCCACCCATTCACTCTCAGAATTTCATAGTCATACACGTTAACAATTACTATCACTATAGCACTAATAAGGTTTATCTTCCATGCTCCATTGCATTATCTTTTTAACTTCGTTCCCATTCTACACATATTTTATCTTAGATGTTTTGGCCACTCTTTTGGGAGTTGCATGAATTTCTTTTTAAGCTATTTTTGGTTGGGTTTGATGCAATGATTCGATACTTTTCATCTGTACCTTGCATCACTGAATTTTTAATTAACCTTCAATATGTAGTGCCATTACAAGCACCAAACATCATGCCTCCTAAAAAGAAGGTTAGACATGGCTCAACGTCAATTGCACCTGAGGAAGTCCCACACAACCCTTTCATGCCTCACCACCCACCAGATGAGAAAAATGTGATAAGCTCATAGCAAAATGCCCAATTGTCATAGAGTGTGTCATACTAATTGTTAGTTTTCAGGAACATGGTGTCACTGAGTTACTTGACTTTTACAAGTTGAGACCATTTATACAGCTAATGCAAGAATGTTATCTAACTCTTGTGCGAGCATTCTATAACAATATCAAAAATGTTGATGAGGAGAAATATTTGTTTGACTCTTCGTTCAAGGGAGTTGTTGTACGAGTATCTCCATCCCTTATTACACGCAGCTTCTCTCTGGAAACACCCAAGAAATTGATCAACTTTTGTATTCTAGAGATTGATATAAAGACAATGTCAGACACAATAACAAATGAATTATGTGGCCATTCTTTTCAGTTGGGTATAAGTATTGAACGCAGATCCCTTCTGCCAAAATACAGTATTCTCGGTCTGATATTGTTTCATACCATCTTGAATAAGAAGGGTCATCTTAATGAGCTTACACTATATGTTCTGCACATTTTATTCCATATGACACGTCGCCATAAAATTAATTTGCTCGCACTTATTTGCCATAACATGATTGAGGCACGATGTAGTAATGTGAGCACATGTGCATTACCATATGGTTCAATTATTTGCTTGTTTTTACAAAATCCAGGGTTGGATTTCAAGTCACTGCCTTATGAGTCAATGTCGCACATGCAACCTATGTGCATGAAACAGTTGATGGACAAACAAACGAAAACCTCTTCTTCATGTAGGTTGAGTAAAAGTTCCCAGCTTGGGGACATTTATGCAATGTGCAAATCAATGAACAAGAAATTGAAGATTGTGCGTCAACAATGCGATCGTTTTGCACCCTGACGCTCTGCCTCCTATGCCATCACACATAGATAACAAGGAAGATGGTGATGATGATGGTGGTGATGAAGAAGACGAAGCTGTACCGGCAGATAGAGAGGAGTAACCTTAGTTTCTAGTGGTCTTACAACTGAATGTTTATGTGTGTGCAAGATAATTTCATGGATTCTATAATAAGTTTTTAAATTCTCATTCTCAGACAACTGCTAAGCTCATTTTACTTTAACGTTTTCCAATGTTTATCTACATGCATGCTTTCACTAATCATCACTAAACTTCATAATCTCTTGTAACAATTATCAACAGTCTATGCAATATTTATGTGTAATTGTGATGCTAGTTATGATGTTGGTTTAAATGTTTTCAACATGTGGATGAAATTTTTCCCTTTTTCCCATCTTAGTAGGTAGTGGCTCTATATTTTAGGCTTCAACACATATGAAGCAACTATCCATGCATTTTATTACAATGTGAACGTCTAGGGCTAACCCTTCATGCTTTGGGTCTGCCTCCTCTAATCATACTAGCCAACCCACATGTCAGATATACTCACTATGAAGGCATGTCGCCTACACAATGGGCATGCCTATCTTTTTGCTATTGCACATAGAATAATGACAATTAGTTTTTCACCCACTTGCATGCATCTTATAGGAAAGGTGCACCCCTATTTTGCCTACTGCACATGGCATACGAATATACTACTTTGACACATAGACATGCCTATGAAATAAAGAGTGGGCCCTTACTTTGTGTATTACATACAACATAACATTCCAATGTTATCATACCACTGAGGATGGCTATGACATGAAGAGTGTGGCCCTAGTTTTCCTTCAAGCCCATGCCTACAAAAACGTTGTCATTACCTAATACTTTGTCATCGATTGGTTTATATTACCAGTATTTATCCTAATCATGTATACATGATTATTCACCCTAGTTTTAACTTTAATTTTTATAATTTTGATAAAGATGATTCCACATAATGAACCTTATTTGCCACACAAGTTTTTTTAGCAGTACATCTATATTACATGAAGGACCTAAAATCATTTTTTTTTTCAAATTTTTTATATTATCCACATAGAAACAATAGTGAAAATACAATCCATGATGAAAGGAGTTATGAAATGTTAATGTTTTTCCCAATGCATTCCCTTATCCCCTTTATGTTCCATAAGAGTTGGGAGATTCACCTTTTCTCCAAGGTTTGGCGTAGATGTGTTTTCCGTACGGTTCCAACGTGGTTCATAGAACACTCAAGCCCGTCTAGCCTCTTCGAACGTTTTGTACGACTTATACACATTTCCTCTGTACCTAACGACTTGTTCTTGACATTTTGGCACCAACGAAAACTACATTATACTTCATTGGCCATCCATAATAACTAAAAAATAAGAACAATTCATTCAAATTAGGGTTTTGGCATGAACAAAGTGGATTGACATGATTGAAAGACCTACGAATCATATGTTATAATCTTTACATAAAACAAGCATTCGAATAGAATTTTAAAACACATTCAACCACAACCTACCCTACCAAACCAAACTATTTTCAGGTGTGGATTTGGTCAAGCAACACTCCAAATTTTGTCCCCAAATGTGTGGTGCTCAGTAAATGTTTCACATATGGAATGAACTATTTGTTGGCTCACCCATTTTATACACCTCTATCATGCATATAATGGATTATACATCTGGTTTAATTTACCCGTGGCAATGTCGTTGGAGGTCGTATCTTCCTCTCAATCCCTTCACATCCATATGTACGTCCATAGCCTTATTCTCCTACCGATGAGACAATGGGATGTCATCATACACATAGAGGGAATATGCTCCTTTCAAATAGGTTTCCATGCACAGTTGTTTGGTACATCAAACCTTCTACATAGTGTAGGTATGGAATATATTCTTCTCTAGATTCCCACAATATATGGAACCCTATGTACATATACCAGATGTATTGTTGTAGGAGGAATATATTCCAACCATCATTAATGTTGAACTATATACATGTCATGTTATGTTAGAAGAATATATTAGGACGATCATTCCTAGCATAATGTAACACAATTTTAACATAACCGCTTTGGAATAGTACAACTTCAATTATCACAATGTAGTCCTTAATATGATAACAATTCATATGCTACCATTACGGAAATATAATGGTACAATAGTGGATTGTTAACATCATCATGCATACAGGAATACGACCACTGAAGGGAAATCTACACCGATGATTCCTCATCCAACATCTCTACATCATAATGGTGTTCTCACATAGATGTAATGTTGTTAACAATAGATGAATCAAGCACCTTTCCTATTTCTTCTGCTATTTGGCAAAAATTCTGTAACATATAGTAGCTATCATGACGAATAGTCATTCTATTGCTTTCCTCTCTAATCATGTTAATTGCTTTACATAGGTTGGAGTTAGTGTTTCGCGGGAATGTTATGGCATGGTTGATTACTACCCAAAAAGTGCTATTTTGCGCCTTTAATTCATTATGTTTTAAGCACTTTTGTGTAGTAGTTCTCCATTCTTATTCCAATTGGCATGTTAAGGACCTAGAAATGACTTCTAATCATATTTGTGGCTATTTTTAGTGTTTTGACAGCTTTTTGGATCATTAAGACAAGCCAAGTAAAGGAGAGAAGCAGAGAGGAAAACAGAGTGCAGAAAATAGAGGACAGCAGCTGTAGTCTTCCTTCGCACTTTTGGAGCACTTCCCGAAGTCCATTGTCTACATGCTATATACCATTTCAAAGCTCAGGAAGTCAAGAATCCAACGCTTCAAACCGTGTACGATTTGGAGCTTAAATGAGGAAGATATGGCCTTCGGAAGACAACTGCACCATGCATGTGCGAATTTCGCACCACCAACCAAGCATGTGCGAATTTCGCACCACCAGCCATGCATGTGCCAATTTCGCACCAGCCCATGCGTCTTTGGTGCGAAATCTCCTCTATTCTGCCGACTCCACATGAGATCTTTTCTTTTGTATTTTTTTATGTAAATTCCTTTCTTATCCTTGTAACTAGCCAATCACAGGCTTTGCTTTGTAAAGACTATAAGAGGGGTGGAAATCATCTCTCGAAATATATGTTATGTTTTACACTTAGTGAAATACAAGGCTCTCTTTGCTTTCCTTTTCTCTCTACTATTTTCTTTTTCTTGGAAGCCAAACAACCTCTGAGGATGTTTTCCCAGAGGATGAGAGGCTAAACGTTTGGTTTCTTGGAGTGAAGGAAGCTAGGTGAAAAGTCCAGATGCTAAAGTGGAAAACTCTCGTGCATTAAATACAGGTAGTTGGAGTTCATAAATGGCTTTTAAATCTAAATTTTTGCTTTAAATCCCTTAGAATCACTTTGAATGGCCAATACATGATAAGCTTTAGGTCTCTGTGGATACTTATTGCTAGATCCATATCAGACCATTAGTTATCATGTACGAGCCATTGGAAAGTGGCTCAAGGTGAAGACCCATAGTGTCTAAAGCCATTAATGAACCTGACTACCATTTCTATTGACTTTTTATGGATTAAATCTTCATTGTTAAACCTATACCGGTTCGGGAAACAACCATCCTTTATGTTGTTGTCCCCAATACGAGAAGAGAAATCCGGAATTTCCACTTTGCATTCTGAACTTGATCCTAGCAACCCTTAGCTCCGGGAGACTTTCTTTCTTCCATTTTACCTAGTTCTATATTAGTTTAGTTTCAAACACCACTTTCAAAACAAATTTTATTTTCTTTTAAACTTTAAGTTTTTGACAAAGGAAATCATCAGACTCAATTTCTAATCTTGAGTATATCACTGGTAGAATGAAAACCCATCCCAGAGTTCGACCCTAGAGCTGCTATACTATAGTAGCTTTGCTACGCTAGTATGAGGTCATAGGATTTATAAATATTTTTTATTAAAACACCCGACTGGGCACGAATCAATGGTGTTTAGGAGTAGGACTCCTTAAGAATTGAAGATCTTCCCTCAATACTTCAGCTTGGTTTACTCTGGGCATCCACTCTTGTTGCATTGTATGCATAATAACATCACTATAAGGATCACGCGGTGTCATTGGGTAATGGAACTCATTCTCTAATGCCCAATATCAACCAATGATTTCATAGATTTGTCACGGGCTGTAAAATTTACCGAAACAGCTCATTGAGTGATGCTAGTTATTCTTCATCTTTGTGGATCTATTCGGCTCTTCTTGCAATGGTAGGCAAAAAGAAACAATTTTATACCTTAATATACTTATTGCTACCGGATGACACAACAATTATGTCTCATATGAAATGATAGATTTAACTATGCACTAATCCCTAACATGACTAGCCACATTATCACATGTATAGTATCTGATGCCTTTGTACTTGCACCTACAATGTTATTCGAGCAAATGAAAATGAAGCAATATTTTGATATGATAGCTAGGCAACAACATCAATATTAATGCAATACTGCTTCATTTTGGCCATGCTAACTGTATTTAAAACACAACGTTATAAACAAAGTGTCTTCCATACAGGGAAAATGAGTGATCCCATTACAGAGAGGCTACGTTCCCACAAGTGATACAATCGTCATTGGGTGTTAGGGGAACCATATAGCTATGGAGGTCTATGGTATAAGGATCAAAGAGCATATTATGGAAAGTTAGAATGTGAATGGTCTGATCGTGTTGATGAGTCGAATGCATTGACAAAAAATCTTCACGCGCTAAATTGCCCAAGAGTGCGGAGGCATTCACTAAAAATGGCTCATCGTAACATAGTGGAATATACGACAGCTGTTTTATAAATAAGATAATAGAACAATTGTATGCTAATTCAAAAGACATGATATTACATTTTCAATGCTGCCACAACAAATGTCGAGGATAACAATAGAATTCTATTTGACATAGAAGTCAACTATCACCATATGATGCCAGAATATAGCTCTGATTTTCATATGTTAGAAGATGAGCCCAAGTAATGGATGGAGATAATTGCATTATAAAATTTTGTTACAATGAGTTTTGGCAATGTAAAGTAGGTAGAATTTTATGGTAGTTATGGAAAAATTTTACTTCCCAAGCAATCAAAGTGTCTTGTTAGATTTCCTATAAAATTTCGATTATGGTGATCATACTTATCATATTAATCGAGGTATATTTTTAAATAGCGTCTATCCGTGTTTATATTACTAATTCATCCTTTCTAAAATATGGTACACCAAAATTTGGTGGTCGATCCCCACCTTAGAACGCATTTTGAAACCCTTGGTACATCCTTCACAAAATATCGTTCATGCTTCTCAAAATTTGGTACGTCTGATCGTATTGCTTCTGGGACCCTCATCTAAACATGGATGGTCCATAATTTCATTTGGGAGCCCATAAGGAAGTGATTGGGGGTCGATCCCCACCTTAGAACACACTTTAGAACTCTTGGTACATCCTTCACAAAATTTAGTACATCATTTATAAAATTTGGTACATCCCATCCTATTGCTTCTGGGACCCCCATCTTATCACCTAGGGTCCATAATTTCATTTGGGTACCCATAAGGAAGTGATTCATGGCTAATCCCCACCTCGGAACACACTTTGGAACCCTTGGTACATTATTCACAAAATCTGGTACATCCTTCACAAATTTGGTACATCCCATCATGTTGCTTCCGGGACCCCCATTTTATCACCTAGGGTCCATAATTTCATTTAGGTACCCATAAAGAAGTGATTCATGGTTGATCCCCACCTTGAAACACTATTTGGAACCCTTAATACATCCTTCAAAAATTTTGGTACATCCTTTGTAAAATTTGGTACATCTCATTCTATTTCTTTCGGGACCCCAATCTTATCACCTAGGGTCCATATTTCCATTTGGGAACCCATAAGGAAGTGATTCATGGCCAATCCCCACCTCAAAACACGCTTTGGAAAATTTGGTACATGCTTCACAAAATTTGGTACATTCAATCCTATTGCTTCTGAGACCTCCATCTGAATATGGATGGTCCATAATTTCATTTTGGAACCCACAAGGAAGCAATTAGGGGTTGCTACATCCTTGAAAAATTTTGCTACATCATTTACAACTTTTGGTACATCTTTTATTAAATTTGGTACATTTGTAAGAAAAATTGGTATTTCAAGGCCTCATGCTACCGAGAACCCAGAAAACCTAATGGGAATTTGTTCACCACCATCTAATGGAGTTTCAAACCCTCGTAACATCGTCCATAGTGTTCCGTATAATTTTAATAAAGTATTGTACATTTTTTTTAACATCAATTAGAGACCTCATGCCTTCTTACTTTAATACATCTATGTGTGTGTGTGTGTGTGTGTGTGTTAATATATGCAATAATACGTATATTCCTTACAAAAAGACTTACACCATTTATCAAATAAGCATAAATTATTTTAATCCCCTCTTTGGACCCCATTAGGTATTTAATTGCTTACAACAATGTTTATAACTAACCTTGCCAAAATTAATTAACTATAACAATTGTCACTTTCACACCTATTGTCATTATGATTAATGCCTCATTTAGATTATAAACAATACAACTCAACTTCATTAACACTAGATGGTATGACATTAATGTGCTAAACATTAGAACATATGGTTTCTTCCAAACATCTGATAATGCATAACTTTTGTTCATTTATTCCTTTGGTGGTCGCTTATTTCATATGAACGTTAAGGGCCAACCTTTCAAGCTATCGGCACGCCTCCATTTGCCTTACTACCCAACCCACACCTCAAATCTAGTCATCTTCAAGGCATGCCTCCGACAGAGAGTCATGCCTATTTTTTTTCCTACTACACATAGATTAACAAAATTAAGTTTTTTATCCACATTCATACGTCTTCCATGAAGGTTGTGCCTTAGGTTGACTACTGCAAATAGCCTACCAATACAATGATTTCACCAATAGGCATGCCTCTAAAATCAAGGGTTGCCCCTAGTTTGCGTACCGCATATAGCATGTCAAAATAATGTTATTATACCTATGCCCATGCCTATGCAACGAAGGGTGCACCCTTACTTTGCCTTCTGCATATAGCATAGTAATATAATGTCATTCACACATAAGCATGCCTCTGAAATGGAGGGTGCGCCCCTAGATTGACTTCTGCACATAACATACCAAACTAATGTTATTGTATAAAAAAAATCCATTGATTCTTGATTACTACCAAAAAGTGCTATTTTGTAGACCTAATTATAATGGTTTTAAGCACCTTTGAGTAGTAATCATATTCATTTAACCCAATTAATTCATTAAGGTCCTTAGTAATTGGTTTTAACCATTTTGTGGCAAGTTTACATGTTTATATCAGCTTATGAATCAATTCAAGCATGCCAAATGATGGAGGAGCTACTTAGACAAGCCAACCAAAGAAGAAAAGCAAAGAAAAGCAAAGAAAAGCAAAGAGAAGCAAAGAAAATCAAAAGAGAAGCAAAGAGAAGCAAGGAGGAAAACAGAGGACAGCAGCTGCAGTTTTATTTGGCACTTTTGGAGCACTTCCCGAAGTCCATTTTTTACATGCTATATATCATTTCAAAGCTCAAGAAGTCAAGAATCCAACGCTTCAAACCGTGCACGATTTGGAGCTGAAACGAGGAAGTTATGGCCTTCGGAAGACAACTGCTCCAGGTGTGCGAAAATTTCGCACACCCCTCCCCTGTTTTGCCGACTCCACACGAGATCTTTTCTTTTTAGATATTTTTGTATAAATTTCCATTCTTCTCCTTGTAATCCACCAATCATAAGATTTCTTAGCTAGGAAGGTTGGAAAAACTTCTCTATATAAACTCCTTTGCATCCGTTGATGGAAGATATGTAATATACCCATATATATTGAAATATACCACAGAGCCTTGCTCTGTTTCTCCTTCTCTTCTCTTTCTTATTTTCTTAGTAACCAAACATCCTTGGTGGATGAAATCCCCAAGGATGAGAGGCTAAAACCTTTTAAGTTTCTCAAATTATGGATGTTATGTGATGGCTTGGATGCATTTCCCATGGAAATTTCTCACACCCGGAAGGTAAGGTAGTCGTTTTTCATTAATAGTTCATTAATGCAAAGTTTAGTTTTTATTTCCATTGGACAACTTCCAACGGCCAATACTTGATAAGCTTTTGGATTTCTATCCATTAGTTATCTCCTACGAGCTATTGGAAGGTGAGGTTTTCAATTCCAAGTTTTGCATTAATCCATTAGAACCAATTTCAATGGCCGTTGAAAGGTGAGTTTATCACTTGGAATGGCTTTGAGTTGCCAATATTTGGTAAGCTTTTGGCTTTAAACCATTAGTTATCTCTTACGAGCCATTCAAAGGAAGTCTAAAGTGAATAACCATTGATGAAATTCACTACCATCTGTTTTGCCATTTTAAAGGATTAAAACTTGATTTGCTAAATCCATACCGGTTCGGGAAGCAAGCATCACCATAGTTGCAACCCCAACGCGAGGAGCCTATCCTGAGATTTCCAATTTTTATAAGAGCCAGAGCATAGCTATCCTATCTTTGAGAAACTTGTTTTTACACCTTTTCATTTTAGTCTTTAATGTTAGCTTAAATTAGTTAAATCTTTCTAAAACATTTACATCTTCTTTTAAAGCTAACATCCATAAGAAAATCACCTATTTTCCTAATTTGAATATCACTTGTGTTTGCGAAAACCCTTCCCAGTGAACGATCCTAGAACCACTATGCTATAGTAGCTTGGCTACTTTAGTAATAATATCTAAGGTATAAATTTTGTTGATACGCCTTTAAAGCTAAGCTACCATGAGTCGAATCAATTCTAAGGGTAAAGTGTAAACATTCGAATGTCTTTCCATGGTGTCAATTGATCAGCCTTTTTTTTTAACAAACTCCTCACATAATACAAAGCAAATTTTAAATAAGAAAAACGATAGGGCTGCCTATGACCTAACAAGGCGGCCCTTATTTTGGCTACTACCTACTTCACACAAATTTAAATAATATCATTAAGGGTCATCAGCCAAAATGCGGTAACCCCTACATGTAAAGGTTTGCCACGATTATGCCCACTGGTTAACAATCTATTTTTTTGCCAATGACACCATGTGAATTTATGTGACTTCAATGGCATCTTCGAACAATCATCACCAAGGTACACATTTTGCTATTAAAATTACATTATCATGTAACATATCCCATAATATTGAAGAACAACATACAATCACAATATGTGTACACCAAACACTACAAATCCAATAAATTAGTCATTGTTTATAATAGGGAAACAACAACAAAAATTACTAAACTATTACACACTAATATAAAGTGGATGTTACATTATGAAGTTTAATCAATAGTTATGGCAATGGTTTGTTGCATGTCACACGATTATGCCCAGGCTCATTACAACGAGAACAATGAACCGTTTTTTTTTTTACATGAATTGAGACTAGATTCGATGTTTCATAGGTCTTCTAGGAGGTCACTTTGTGGTTGGAGGATTAAGAAAGGGATAAGTATGACCCAAGGCATCACGAATGGTTCCATCTTCATCAATCATTGGCATGTCATGCGTTACTAAAGTATGCATGCATCTAGAGTACATCTTCTCTTGAAAATTGTACTTATACCAATCATTAACATAATTAGATACATCGAAACCCATTCGTCGGATAGCTGCACAAGCGTGATCACATGGGATTCCAGACATTTGTCATGCTTTGCATATGCAAGTTCGCTCCATTAAGTCCACTTCCAGGAATGTTTTTCCATTGGATACTTTCATCGAACTACCCAAGTGTAAATAAGTGATATAATTTTCACTTTTTGCAATGTTCAATGCAATCTTTTCTTCTGTTTTAGGACCAATGCACCCATTCCATTTTACAAGTCCATTTTTGTGCTCGACTAAAAGAGATCCTAACTTATCCATATGCTCAATGAAGAAAACAAAAATGTTATGGCGTCGTTTATGTCTTAACCAAGAATTGAAAGACTCGGCCAGATTACTTGTCATCTTATCCCAATGCATCTTCTTAAATTTAGAGATTGCCCAATGTTGAGGGTTATTTTCTTCAACCCACTTCGCCAAATCATGATTAAATGTCCTTAAAGTATCCATTGCAAGCTCATAATCACAATCTAACCTATCATAGGCGATAGAATTGAGCATTTGCAAAGCATTTTCCTTCCTTTTCCTCCCTTTAGTGTTCAGCTTTGTTAGAAAGCTACTGAAGTTTTCTTTAATGTGACAATAGCAATGTGCATGGTTTTCATTGTCGAATACCTCTGAAACACTATGGATAATCCCCTGGTGCCTATTAGATATTATTATAACCTCTCTTTCACCTATGACTATCTTCAATTTCTCTAAGAACCAAAGCCAATCCTCGTAATCCTTGGAGCTAAATAAGCCATAAGCAAGTGGAAACATGCCATCGTTAGCATCATACGAAGAAACTGAAAATAAAGCACCCTTGTATGGCCCACTCATGTGGGATGAATCTATTGATATAATAGACCGACACCCCATTTTAAACCCATGTATTAACATTGAAAGGGCAACAAACAATTGCCTGAAATGACCATCATCCGAACATCTATATTCAGCAATTGTCCATGGATTTGTTTCAATAAGCCTTGTACACAACCAAGGCAACAACTTATATGAACATTGGGGCACACCGTGAATTCGTTTTTTAGCCTTCTCTTTCAAGTTCCATGCTTGACAATAATTCAATTGCATTCTATATTGTCAATGAAAGTCTTTACATATTTAACGGGGCAAGTAATCTGGATTTGAACGAATAACATCATCAATCATAGTTGTGGCTCGATTACAACAAACTGCTAGTTTGAAAACTGACACATCTTCTAAAGAGTGGTTATGTTCATTTCTAAATGTATGCACCTGAATTATTTTTGTCCTCCCAATGGCACGAGCAATTAATTTCCAAGGGCATCCTTCAACAACACATATTACAGTCATATGCTTAAGACAATTTCTCTTGAACTTATATTTAAAATGGTCTCCTACTGACATGAGATATATTGCATCCTAAAAGTCATTTGCAGTTGAGAAGATATGCCCACTACCCAATATTGCACTCTCAAAATGACTTGACTCTAGTGGACCAACATGTGATTCAACACATCTTTGATGAAATCCTCGTGATTGCATTCTAATATCAACATCTCTTCCTAAATATGGGACCAATGAGTTAGACGCTACCATTGTTTTATTCAATCTGCATTATAAATATGTTTCTTTATCAACTTTTCATACACGGAATCATTTAAGATTAGATATTCTTTTGATATAACTTACCTTTGTCCTCCATTCTAAACTATTTCATTGTCTTCAACTGTTGATGCTAAACATATATATACACGTGCGGATCGATCACTAAATTGAAACATATTTGTCAAGTCTTCATCATTTTTCAATGGTTGAAGTGCATATAGATCAAATAGGAGAGTGTACGAAAATGTTGGTCGCATTATATCGATGTTCATTTTCCCACAAATCCTTGAAACAAAATCATTATGTCATTGATCATTCTAAACTTATACCCTCTCATCTCCCACCCATATGTTCCACACTACCATGTTCACCCCTTACTAGCTTCCCTCCAATGAGCAGATAACAATAAATTGTATTACTTGGATCCATTTAAATGATACTCAATCATGTGCAGCCCTTGTTTAGAAACATGAACTTTTAGTCAAGCTAAAACAATTAACTAATTTCTTAATAACACTACCTAAACCAAATTACTTATAACAAAACTAATTATCACGCCTATGACCATCATATATTAATACATCGTTTATCTTTGGAACTTTACAAGTGAGCTTCATTTACATTTCATGGTCTACAATTAATGTTATAAATATGGACATGCATAGCGTATACTTAACATTAAGCAATGCAATTATTCTATTTTATTTGGTAGTAATTTGCCATGTTATATAAGTTGGGAAGTGAACTTCTCAATTCATGGGCCAACCATTGTTTTTGTAACTCTTCAAGCTAAATTGTGCTAATGCCCCTGTCTTCGAGTCAACCCCTGAAACAACGAGTCTTCCTTTACTTTGCCTACTGCCCAGATTAGACCACAACAATGTTTACAACTAAGGGCTTACCTCCAAACAAATGGGTCAGCCTCTAATTCACTTACTGCAACCTCTTACGAAAACAATTATTTCATCCATATGTCATTACCTAAATTACAGTCAATCCCTTCATCCAAGGGTAGACCCTTACTATGACCACTACACACATATAAATAAAACAAATTTCATATTTGTGGTTGTGATCATTAGATTTGCACCTAAGGCTCCACTACTATTTTCCTTAATTCTCACATAAATTCATGTCTTCTTTATTACATTTGTTTTATTTTTTTCTTCAATTCAACCCTCATTCATCACGAATTCAAAACTTTTATGAAGAAATTTATTCAAACTTTACTCCTAATCATTTTTAAAATTTATACTCATCTACTCATAACTAAACATGAATTTTTTTCTCATGCATTAAATTCACCAATTAACAACTATAAAAAATCACTCAACCTACTCATTTTGGAATCTCATATAAACAAACATTAAATAACAAAACATCTTGAATCCCATATAAACAACATTAAACAAAAAAAAATGTTTGAACATTCCTAAAAATTGTATTCCCTTTTCATTCAATAGTCATATTTTTCTTCTCTTTCCGTATTCTTCCCAGCAACCATATACAACACAAACACAATAATTCAGAAAATAAAATAAAATCAATATAGCTTACCACCATCTCATTTTCCCATCATTTATCAAATTTTAAATCATATTTCATTTCAAATAAACCCTAAATAAATTAAATTATAAAATTAGATACAATATAATTGAACATTCAACATGTACAAATATGCAATGTAATCAAGTTCAAATCACAAAATTCCACAAATCACATAACTATGATAGTTTTCAAATCTCAAAGAATCAAAATGACAAATCAAAATAAATAGTTATTACAAAATTTAATAAAATACATATATCACCTGGAAAAACCTTTGCTTTAAAAGTTAAATGCAACTACAATATTTATATGCTTCGTTACCTCTTTCTCTCAATTGCTTTCTTTCTCCTTCTTCAACGTAAAAGTAAAAGAGGAAGTACAAGAAGGGAATAAATGACTTTGTTGGTGCTGAAATGAGAAGAAGGAAAGGGGTTCTTTGTCTACCTAAGCTTTGTTAGGGGGTTTACACATGGACTTTTGTTTTCAAATTGATGTTTGGTGGGAAAATGATGATGTCATCCTCCTTATGGTGATGGAGGAGAAATAAAATAAGGGATCATGTTTGGAGGTTTGTTTGGGGTTTATGGGTTATGGCGAATTGAGAAGCTACCAAATTTTTTATGGATTGTTTCGCCTTGTGATGGGTTGTGCCTATGAACGAAGAAGAAAGAACATGGGTTTTTGGTGTTAGGGTTTGGTTGAAGAGAGAAGAAGACATTTGGGGGTAAATATTTTTAAAAAAAATCGATCCATGTGGAATGTCTAGTTGGATGGTGACATGTACATGAGTCATGTCATCAGCTTTAGTGGGTAGCTAACTTGGACCCTACTTACGTGACTTTTCCAAGTGGATGATCCAACTAGGAGAGCTGTCAAAGTGCAAGAGGGCATTTTTGAAAAAATCTCAACACTACTTTTATAGTGTATGGAAAGACATTTATTTTCCCCAAAATCCATTGACCTTCAAAAGTAAAAAAGCAAAGTTTTTAAAAGGCAAAATTTTGCCCTTTATTGTATGGTTACATAAATTTCCCAAAAAAAAAAAAAGGGTATTTTCAAACATTTTTTTATTATTTTCACTTGTTTTTTGAGAACTATTTTAAGAAATAATCATGCAAACATATAAAATAATTAAAAATAAAACACTAGATATAAAAATTGTTTTTAAAAATATTAAAAATAGGGTTAAAAATATTTTAAGTTTTCAAACATATTTTTATTTTAAGAAAAATTGTTGTTAAAAACTATTTTTCATAATATTTTTACAAATAGTTATCAAATGATTTCGTTCACCCACGTGTCTTCCTCTAGTTGCTATATAAAAGTCTCTTTTTAAAAAATAAAAAATAAAAAACAGAAAATGTAGCAAACCAAAAATTACGGCTAACCCTGTCATACTCACCTGGCCCCCACCAGGGTCTTCCAGTTGAAAAGGAAGTCAACACGCATAGCTTGAACCCGCATCTTTTGAGATAGACAACCGTGATCATCTTAAATGCAGTTTACATCTTAGATTAGGTTTCAATTCAACTTATGGTCATAATTTAATCCTAAGCCCCTCATTAGGGATGGCAATTTCACTGGATGTTCGGTCACCCGCCCCGTCCCAATCTTATTGATCAAATATGTGCAACAAACTTGATCAAAATTGTAAAAGAAATAGAAGTCTTTGTCCAAAGGCACAATTTGGGGTGAATGTGAGCCTTGAAATTGAAGAAGATGAAGCAAGAAATTTGACAAGGTTTTGATGTAGGGATTTATTTGGAGAGAGGTCCAAATCCATGATAGATCTAGAGCATGGGTTTCCATTAACAAGGTTTGGGATTTGCATTTACCGAGTGGGAACAAGATTACAAGCCTTCTATTAAATGGGGATGGGAGTGTATCAACCCACCCAATGTCAGGTTTGGGATGGGATGGGAGAAAATTATTTAATTGGGACGGAAATGAGATAAGGGTGTCCCATTGCAAACCCTACTCCTGACCTTGATTCAGAAAAATGTAATCCCTCGTATGTAGAGATAAATCTTTCTCCTCAAAAAAGACGACCTTTTGCAAACCTCATTTATCAGGTATTAAATCGGCAAGCTCCAGGGATAAGCTGCTTTACCCTAAATCCATCATTCACTTAGAAATTACTTTCAGATTCCAACATCTCTTTACCCTGCTTGATACTTGATACTTGATATTAATGCATAATCCCCAGTGAATAACACATACAACTCAGAAAATAAATGGAAATTTTGGTCACTTTTCTGTTTCAAATATCTCCGCGGACCTCATCCTTCAAGAATCAAATAATCAGAGAGCCCAGTCTTCTTTCACCAACAAAATCTTCCCCCTTTTCTTCAAAATAATAATAATATGATAACACTTTACAAAGAAATCCAATCTTAATATGTCTCTGCATCAAAACATACCAATGGTTTCTTTCTCTGTTTCCTCAAAATAATCATTTTGTCTAGAATGAGCCAAGAGCAACAACAGCATCTTACTAATAATCCCAGTAATATAATAGGTTCACTCACTATATGCTACAGCATGCATATACATACGTTTGGCTGAAAACAGAACTTATTCAATTTGTATAGTCAATATGTACAACAACATACTGCATTGAAAGAATTACAGAAGAAGACAAAAAATTAAAAATTAAATAAAGGTGGGGTGACCAGGCCTCATGGGTTCTGTTTAAAAATTCAAATGGAACTTGAATGAGGAAAGCATGACAAAAAACTAAAAACTACAGGAGCAATAAAAAATAGAAAACACTTACTATCATGACGTGGTACTTCATGAACTTCGTCCACTGTCCTCAACCATCATTCCTTTAAGACTCTTTGCCAACCAGATAGCTGTCTCCCTTGGGGAGACCTTATCTTTTCCAAAAGGTTTTAAAACAACAGCAAGTTCTTCCAGTCTACTTTGCTCCAGCAACTCTGCTGACAATTCTAATAGCCCTTCAAGTGCCTCTGCCCTCTGCCTAAAGGACTTGACATCCAGAGTTTCCTTTGCTGGTGTTTCATCTTCTGTCACAGGAGAACAAGGTTTTGTCGGCTCAGGGGAATCGGGATTTGGAACTGAAGAGGAGGTGTTCCTTACATCCATTTCCTTAATGCCAGGAGTATCGGAAAGATTTGACTTCAAAGCCATGGGTTCTGAGCAATTTGTTGATTTCAGAGTGGCAGGAGTGCTCAGGTTTCTCATCTCCAACTCATCCCTTACTACATTTAATAGTTTTCCCACGTCCATATTCCTCTCCACAGTTTCAATCACTGGCTGCTCAACCCCAACACGGAAACTACTGTGCCGGATAACATGTATGACATCATCAAAAGCTGAAGGAAGATGGCCCGAGGCAGGCTTTTCAATTAACTGATTTTGCAAAATATTTCCTTTATCCGGCTGCAAATTCTTTTGGGCAGACAAGATGGAGGGAGTAGGAGGGGCAGGGGGAGTGGCAGTGGGAGTGGCAGTGGAAGGGACAGTGGGAGTGGCACTGGGAGGGGCACTGGGAGTGGCACTGGGAGGGGCACTGGGAGGGGCACTGGCGTCTGCTAGTGATGACAAAAGTTCTCTTACAGTAAACTTGTCATCACCACTGGATGAAGAAGTAAGGATGGACTCTGTCACTGTTTCTGGCCTAATAGACCTGCCCAAAGAGGTGTCATCATTACAAGCAAATACTTCTCTGGAGACTGGAGATGGGTGCTCTGTAACTGCACCTGAACTCACTTTCTCACCACCAATAGTAATATCCTCAGGATCTTGAACAAAACCAGAGCTGTCAACCGAGCATTGTACAGATTTGTTATCTTGCCCATGGCTTTCATCTGACACAAGAGAGCAGGTGGGTGGACATGATTCTAAGTTTTCAGTGCGAGTACCTCTATCATGTTCAGGAGGTATTTGCTCCGCCATGTTAACAAAAGGAGTTGTTGCATCATCACAAAGCTCAAACCCTTGAATTGACACTGAAGATGAGACAGAATTGCTGCTATCTGTCTGCATTCCTTTGGAAGCTCCTGCCAGAGCCTTATGCGACTGTTGTATAATTTCTCTTGATACATGCGTAGCATGACCATTTGGCACCAAATACTGAGTCTTATGAGGTTCTTGAGTTATCTCACTTGGACCTACCTTTATGATATTGTTCGTTTGGTTTGGAACATCAGGCCCCACTTGCCTCATTCTCCCTGGAAATGAGGATCGCCTCACCACATTTGATGGGGGTGTTCTTTGTCGAGGCTTAGCAGGAAGCCCATCTTCAACAACTTGTTTTGACGGACCAGGCAGAGGAATACCATCATGTCTGGGTTTAGTCTTTGGAGAGGGATCAAACATAGGTAACTGCATAGATAAATCATGGAATAAAATGATAAGTTCGAAATATAAAACAAAAGTTAAACAAAATGCTTTTCAAGTTATACCTGGTGCTTTAAAGGATGTGAACCCTGAATCCGTTTTGCAGAATCAAAGACTGCCTTGGTTGGGATTGAAGTTGGAGCATCTGCATTAGACTTGAAACCAGGAGAGACCATACTGGGCTTGGGAACTTTGAGTGATGCTTCTGTGTTTGCTTTTTGGGTTGACTGACCTCCAGGCTTTGTACGGTTGCCTCTCATTGGAGAACTATTTTCTCTAACTTTTCCTTCTTTTAGAGCCATCCAAATATTTTTAATTGTTTTTGGTTGCTTTGATTCAGCATTTAATCCATGCTCATCATGCGAGGATTTCATTACCCCTCGTTCATCCATTTTGACAGTGCACGTGTTGGCTCCATTTTCACCACTGGGTGAGGGCTGGTCAGAGCCAACTTCATCATCAACAGATCCCAAATCTGTGTCATTGGCTTTAGTATCACAGTTGATAACCATTGCTGAGATGTTTTTCTCACTTGAAAGCAAACTATCTTTGTCACTACCAGAACTATTACTGCCTTGGCTTTCAGCCATGTTCTTACGAGAATCACGAGTAGTAGATATAGGCTTCTCTAAGGAATAGGCAGTAGGAGGATTGAAGGATGATCGATGTTGATCAACATAAGGCTGTAGATAGGGGTGTTTTAAAATCTCGGATGCCTGACAAAAGTCGAAATCCAGATTGTTAGAAGAAATTGCAGGAAAAGAATCCTCAAGAGTTTATACGTGATGTTTTGTAGAAGCTTACACTTGGTCGATGCTCAGGGTTCTTTCTCAGCATGCCCTTTATAAGTGTTTTCCTGCATGCATATAATATTATCAGATCAGTTATGATCTTAGACACTGTCTATCTAATGCTATATTGAAAAAGAAGAAAAGGATGATCTCTCTCTCCCCCTACCCCCTCTTGTCATGGTAGTGTGTCAATCCCCATTACTAAGATTTTCATTTGCCTCTCTATTAACACAGCATCCTAAACATGAAACACCCAAATTCCAAAACCTATAGACATACATACATGCATACATAATATATGTAAATCATGCTCATCATCATAATCATGCCCTATGACTGCTGAATTAGTTCCCTGGTTGCTAAATAGAGCCTTTGGAATTGGTGGTCAATTCAAAAATAATGGAATAAGAACTGCAAATTGTTTAAGTATAACAGAGGAATCCCCTTCCATTTCTAACTAGGCACTCCCTATAAATTTCATTGAAGGAGAAGTTAGATGAGAAAATAAATTGTTTCATACGGGACAACAATTAGTACTAGGACAGAATCCAATAAGAAAAGGAATGCAAAACTTGGTATATTTCTAGCCATGCAAGTTTCCTTGAGATGAAAGGAAAAGAATGAAGGAACTAAAATAAGCTCCACCAAGACCTTGTCCCCACTATTTGGAATTTCAAAATTTCTTCCAGTGTTTTTAGGGTGCATGTGAGACTTCTAGATGACTCAGAGCACTAAACTTTGCTATGAGATGTGACAAAAAAGTACCCATTTGTTAATTTCCTACAAACCATAATCTACCGCATATACACATGGCTATAAACCAATGTTTTAAAAACCGGACCGGACCGGCCGGTCCAACCGGTTCGACCGTCGACCGGTCACCAATCCGGTCCGGTTTGGCCTATTAAACCGTTTAAACATTGAACCGGTCACGAACCGCCTGAACCAGCGGTCAGACCTGTGAACCGGCGAAACCGGACGGTTCTAAATGAACCGAACGGTTCGAATTAGCCCACCATTTTGCAAGCAGAAGACCCCATTGTTTACAAACTTAATAAAATACCATACTGGGCCATGTCTTAGTGACAAAGCCCATACCCACCCAATCATTTTAAGTGGGCTGAATCTTTGAGCCCACAAGATAGGATGGTGCTGTTGCTTTCAACGAGGACACCTTTTATAGGCATCCTTTGCACCCTTATTTCTCTCAAATTTCGATGTGGGATTGCAAACTAATATTAATGAAAAAAAGCTAACAACTTCAACCAAGAGGATTTGAAGCTGGGACCTTACGTTTGGAAGTATACTTGACACCGCTCGGCTACAAGCTATTTGATATTTGATTTGCCAAACAAAATAATATATATTGGATTTTAAATTTTTTTATAATATTAAATAAAAATAATATAATATTTTTAAAAATTATAAAATTAGTTAAAATTTTCATTTTTAATATATTCACATTTAAATATTATACACATTTCATTTAATAAAATTTAAAATATTAATTTGATAATATCAAAGATATAAAATAATATTATTGATGTTTAATTTATTCATATATATTTTAAAATTTTTATAATTATTTTAAAATTTTTATAATTATTTTTAATTTTACTAATATATAAATTATATATTTATGATGTCACCGGTTCAATAGCGGTTCGACCGCCGGTCCGACCAGTGAACCGTGAACCGGTAACTTTTCCGGTTCGATCACCGGTCCGGTTCTGAAAACATTGCTATAAACAGATCTAGAGATATTTAATCCATCTTAAATTGTGGGATAATTGCACTCCACCTCCGATTGTTGTACCTACCAAAAAAATATGCAACAAGGCACAAGCAAGCCCCAAACTGAAAAAGGAAAATTGATGAATACAACTGAAAAAGGAAAATTGATGAATACACTGTAATTTTGTAAGTCATGGTTAAGCACTCAAATTAAACATAACTACTTCTTCTCTGTCTACAAATACGTTTATTTTTCCCAGTTAACCATTAGGTCATTTAAAATTTTTAGGCACAAGTCAATAAAATCCTTTTTAATATAAGCAATTTCAAGAAGCATGATAGAGCATAAAGTTTTTTTTTTTATTTTAATGAAACAGCTTTAATTTTTAAACACCTGACCACCAACTAGGCAACTGCCTCATCACCATCAACCACCTTAGTTATAATGCAGGAATCCAAGGCATGGTTACCTGGTTAGACAAAGCAGTAGCTCTAGGCATTGCCTAGTTGCTGCACAGACAATAGGATATATTCCAGAATCTCTTTGCATATCAAGCACACAAGAAATTCAATCTTAACATGGAGACTTACAAAGAAGGGGAATAGCATGAGGGCAAAGGACCAATAGAAGAACGGTTTATTTTACTTATTAATCCAGCCATATCCTGAAACCAGATGTAGAATGCCAATGTTAGAATACAAATAAAATGGAGTAAACAGTTTCAGAATTCATATTTGGGTGATAACAAATTAAAATCACATATAAAGCCTTTGTGGACAAGATGAGGCTGTATGAGACATAATTAAGAATTTCCAAAGTGGATTAACATTAATATGGAGTATCATGTAAAAGCATAGTTTTGAAAGGTTCAAGGCGCAAGGCGCAATACAAGGCAAGCACTACAGCAAATTGCAGCCCAAAAAAAATTCTATGTTGGATCAATTTTATAAAATATGATCCAAAATTCAATTCAAGCAATAAAACATTCTAGATTGCAAGCATTTACAAGAAGCATCCAACAAAAAAATTAATGAAATTATACAAATTTTCAATATGCAAATAGAAATTTCAAGAATAAAGGTGTCAAAAAGGAAAAAAGAAAATAGTCAAGGCATGTGCCTTGGGCAGCGAGGCGCAATAGCTAGGGAGTCATTGCACCTTCGGCCCAAGTGTGCCTTTAACAACTCTGGAAAAGGTACACAGTTGCAGGATCTAAAGCAGGTTTGCTTTCTTAAGGTACATCTTAACAAGCAGAAAACACAGGATGAACACATTTTTCAAGTCTACAGAAAGCGTGAACAGATGTTTTACTAAATTCTATGCCAGTGAAAACACCTCCACCACAAATATAGAAGGGCAACGCCATATTCAGGTGATAGGGACAATTCATATGCCCTTGGGCCACATGGAATATCACAAATTCCTTGGAGCACATCAAATTACAATTTTACTGTCCTGTTGATTGATATAAAGATGTATTATTTACCAAGAGAAGAAAGAAAACTACATACCAAGAAAGTTAAAAGCCCAAAGAAAAAAAAGGTTGCATGAGATTGAATGGCAAGTGTTGAAAATATAGAACAATGCTTACAAAATATAATCTTAAAACACAGGAGACAAAATGAAGTACAAGAACTATGTGAAATCTTACAAAAGCCTTAAATGCAGGGCGATGAGCAGCCATCTCATACATACAGCAACCTGATCAGCAATGCAAAATTTAGCCACAAACAACTGCAGATCCATAAATATCACCAGACACTATGAAAACACATACCTAGAGACCAGATATCAGATTTGAAGCCATAAGGAATATCTGCAAGAAGTTCAGGACACATGTAATTGGGAGTTCCAACTACCTGTGCACATAAGTAGGAAATGAATAGGTGAGCGTGTCCCATTGCTCAAATTTACCAAGTCCATGAATATCAACAGGACAAGCACAGGCAAGATTTCAACTCGTATAAGAAACATCTAAGCACTCTAAGTTCTAACATAACCCTAGCTGATGATTTTTAGTTGCTTTGAAGTAAACTTTTTTATTTCAAAAAAATAAAATTACTAGGCACAACATTTCAGCATTATAAAATTGAAACTAGGATAACAACCAAATAGAATCATATTTTAAATCTGTATAACAATATGTAGCATATAAGAACGTCAATTATTTTAAAGTAACTAAGGAACCCAGGAAAAAAGGATCAGGAGAAACGCATATTATACCAAGCAAAGGGAAAAGATAAGCAGATATCATATTATGAAATTTAGGGCAAGAGTATGGGTAAAGCCTAAAAAAATGAAAAAAGGGTATTAAATCTGGATTCGTGTCAGGAAGATCAACTACACACATTTTTTTAACTCAGCAATAACATATTCAGATAGTGATGAATACCTTCATTTGGTCTTGATTGACTCAAGAGAAAGCATAATTTCCTTGATATAGTATGGTGACTTTTAGGGAGAGAAAAAAAAATAAAAGAGTTACCAGAAACACATTAATGTGATATACCATATGTATTATGAAGTGCAAACAACCATGAGAATGGAGGAGAAACAAGTGAATCTCCAATCTTGATAGTCTTACATCAGGATTAGCATTAAGCTCCTATGTTTTACTTTCACATGATTGTACTATGTGGACATAAACAAGACCAGGTCCTGTTGAGCATATAATGTGCACATGATCAAGTTTCAGTTAATGAAACAAAATTAGGGGTAGAGCCCAAGATAGAACAATAGAGAGGCAATTAGAATCAGAACATTTTAAGAGAAATAGCATGAACTAAATGTAGGAAACCATATTTTAGCAAAACTAGACATAGAAAGAGAAAGTAGTTAAGATTGGGGACCAATTGATAACAAAGAGTTTACCATTTTCATTATCTAGGCTTTGGTACACCAAATTAAGAAGAGGCTGAAGAGGCATCAACAATAGATTTAGAGTATGAAGAGAGTATGGAGAGCTTCAGAGTGTATGTAATAAACATCTAAATCTATAAGTGAACTTCTGGCCGGGCTCTTGTGAGAGAGAATGTTGAGCAATTAAAAAGCATGTTTATAAAATAGGAATGAATGATTGTTGAAATAGATGGATGAATTACATGACATCAAAGTGGAAAACTAGAAAATAAATGCATTTGTAAGAAGTTAGAGATAGCACCAATAAGCAACAGGATGGGGAAAGGTGCTGCAAGGCCAAATCCCCAAAAGAGGGCATGGATTGATTTGTAGTGAGGGAAAACCTCTCTCTCTAGCCATGCTTTACGAGAGCAATGTTGAGCAATAAAAAGGCATGTTTATAAAATAGGAATGACTGAATGCTAAGATGGAAGTATGCGTTACAAGCCATGAAAGTTGAAACCAGAGATAAATAAACTTGCAAGAAGTTGGAAACAGCACCAATAACAGACAGGATGGGAAAAGGTGCTGCAAGGCCAAAATCCAAAAAGAGGACGTGGATTGATATATAGTGAGGAAGATATCTCTATATGTGTATATTGAGGTATGAAACCAGATTCATGTAACCACCACTATATAGTTGGGAATCTAAGGAGAAAGGCTATGGTGAGCTGAACACAGAAAGGTTTGAAGTACAAACCTACAAAATTAGAGACCTTTAATTACAAAAACAATAGAAAAACTAAAAAATAAGTGAAAAAAGTCTCTCTATATTAATACTGGTAAATCTCATTACCATTCATCAAATATAGTTATTAAAATTCCCGAAAAACTATAAAAAAAAATTGCAATTATCACTACTAGAGCATCATAGATACTGCAAGTAATAACACATCTTTCTTGTGTAGAAAGTGCATGGCTTTATCAATTAAGCTTTAGTCTTACATATAGGTATTGTGAGTTCTCAATCATCTTTTCGTTTATAGTTTTATCCTCAACAAATATATGATCTTCTACTAAGTGAAATAAATGACTTAATAAATAAAGATATCTTAGTAAAGAGAACATAGCATGAAATGTACTATATTATAAGAGAAATAGAACGTCAACATTGAAAAGTGAAAATTGTGATTTGAACATATAGCACTTACTGAAGAAGCCAAGTCATCAGCCTTCAAAGTTTTGGCAAGTCCAAAATCCCCTAGGTACAAACAAGACATGAACAAGATAAATCAATAAACAACATTTAGCTGATAAAGTCCCAAATGGATGTAAAATGGGGGAAAAATTCAATAAAACAACATGATAGTTGATCAAGTCCAAAATCGATGTAAAATTTTTTTCAACTCACTGACAGTGATTTAGATTGACTCACCAAGGCGGACATCCTTATCTTTGGTAAGAAAGATGTTGGAACACTGCCAAGAGAATGCTAAAAAGTGAGTCTTATAGTCTTTAGTGATAAAACAACCATCTCAAATAAGCATTCATTTTTACATACTTTAAGATCCCGGTGTAGAACATAATTTGAATGCAGATATTCGACAGCCAATAATAATTGCGCAAACCATTTGCAAAGTTTCTGAAAGTGGTCACAATATCAACATAGTCATAACCAAAAGGAATCATAGGCTGACCAAGCAGCAAAGTAGAGAAATGAACAAGAAAGAGCAATGCTAGATACAATGTCAAACAAGATGACTAAATATCTCCATTATTATCAAAACTACCCCTGCCATATAGTTCGTGATATGTATTTTTGGAGAATCAAATTTCCCAATATGGAAGCACATACCTCCTCAGGAAAGTAGGCGCCATTCGATTTTTTCATCAATTCTGCCCTGTTAAAGGTAAGCAAGGAAAAAATGTAAAAAACAAAAGCATACCTAATGTTTTGGATTGTAATCATATAAATGAAGTTTCAAGCTCTTTATCTGCTTTTTTTTTTTTTTTTTTCCTTTTTACAGCAAACTCACATGTCTCCTCCTTCACAATATCCAGTGACAATGCAAACATAGCAACCCTGCATTTCAACCCAAGGCTCTCGATTCAGTACAAGGTCGCATTTACAGCAAAAAAATTCGTCCAAAAACTAGAATTTCCAGGACCTACCTTCTCTACCCATGCTTCCTTAAATTCAACAATGTAAGGGTGTTGGATTCTCGCAATTAGAGCCATCTATACTCCAAATTGCCAAAATGTAGGGGAAAAAAAACAAAGACCAAATAAGCGAAAACATAATCAATAAAACAAAAGGCAAACTGAAGGATCGCCAAAGGCATTGCATGACCAGCATTTTCAAACTGTGTTCCCGGAAAAAGGGCAAAGCAAAGCAAGAAAATAACTTCCAAAACACAAACCAAACAGCGCCTAATGAAACCTACCTCCTGATGAGCAGATCTCCGGCACCTCTCCGTTTGTCGTGCCAACCTGATCTTCTTCAATACATACCTGAAAATCGAACCACTCGATCACTCCAAAACCAAACCATCTCATTACAAAACTCACCAAAAATTCATAGATTGCGCCAAAAAAAAAAAAATCATAAAAATACTTCTTCTTCTCCGATTTGTGATTCACAAGAATGGCAGCCCCGAACGCTCCGCGTCCGATCTGCTCCATGATCTCGTACTGATCCATTCGAGACTCCATGAATCCGGATCCACAACCAACCAACAAGATCAATGCCAAACCAGAAAAAGAAATCCAATTTCTACATCACATCATCTTCCACTCAAATTACAAAAATCACATCATTTTCCCTCTCAAATTACACTGAATGCCTCCCAAATGAGCTCATTTCAAATCCGAGTTTGATCACCAAAACAGCAAAAGCGCCAGTCTCTCTCCCCTTTTCTACGTCTCTCCAAAACAAAGCGTTTTTGGAAAAACAAATAATCATAATAATAAAAATACGCAAACGATTTTCTTTCTATTTTTTTTTTTTTTGTGGATTGAGTGTATATAACTGAAGAGTGTGGTTAGTTAACCAGAGTTCAGTACTTGAGTTAGAAGTGAGCTTTGAGTGTATGTATAGACCAAAACCATAGAGAGAGATCGTGGGGATGCTTCGTAGTATGCCGACAGGACCAGCTGGGCCGCGAACTGTCGAGGGTCCGTTTGGCTTTGAGATTCAGAAAACGTGTTTTTCGGGAACGATTTTTGGTTTTATGTTGGTTTTTATGAGATGGACGCATCTGAGATTTTTGGTATGGGTCGCTTTATATGGTTTCTCTTTTTCTGAACGGACAGTGGAGATGAAGCAGGAAAGTTTGGGTCCGGTAGGGTGTAAAAACGTGTTTGGCACTTCGCAGTACGCCTTTTCTCATTTTTCTTCCAATTTTGTTCAGAATGGGTGTTTTAAAGAAAGCTTCTGATGTCTTTTCACCTTTTTTTTATTTACAAAAAATAAATTTCAATAATTAAAATAAATGATTTTTTCTAAAACAACAATATGTTATTTTCAAAAATAATAATAATAATAATAATATTCTTCAAGAGTAGTTTTGAAAATATCCTAATCACGTGTCTCGATATTATTTTCATTTTTATTCCTATTTCTAAATCATTCAACATATTTAAAATATAAGAATAATGAAATCAATTCAATTTTTTGTATTAATCACGATTTGAAATCACACATTCAAAATGAAAATAAGAATAAATTCTAATTCTTATGAGAGTTAAAATTCAATTATGTTATAATTTGAATTCTAAATCCGTTTTTGAGAAAGTGTTGTGATTTTTAAATATTTTATAAAATATTGCTTTTGAAAATAATATTATTTAAATAAAAATAAAAAAAAAATCCCCTACTTGACGTATGTAAGTAAGTAAGCTGCATGTGGGCATTTGACGAAAATATTGGTTGGACAGAGGAAGCAGAGAGGTTATGCTTGAAGATGGAAAAATAGCAGTGAGTCTTCTTAAAAAAGAGAGATCAGACAATGCTTAGGGGAGAAAAAGTTGGAGAGAGGACTAAAAGACTGTCAGATGAAATCTAGTTTTGACTTTTGAGAGACCGATAGGAACCATGGGGATGGCAGTGGTTGAGCAATAATTGATGGATAGTTTTGTGGAAGGGGCCTGTTTTCTACAGGAAATGAGAAAGATTATTGTAGAAATATTTCTATTTTAAAAAAAAAAATCTGTATTAATTATATTATATTGTTGAATTATTTTAATTATTAAAGTATCTGGTTTTCCAAAGATGTCATACATAAAATCTTAACGCATATTAGCTAATTATTTTTCAGAGCAGAATAAAAAAATAAGTTTAATAATCAGAAAATTATTTCTATTTTTTGTTTTTATAAATAGAAAACATATTATTTTTGGATAATATTTTTTTAGTTAGTTTTAGTTATTTTCATTTAATTTTTAGTTATTTTCGTTTATTTTTTAATGATTTTTTTTAAAAAGTAATTATATAAACATATTAAATTATTAAAAATAAAATATTGGATATAAAAATTATTTTTAAATTTTATTAAAAATATATTTTTTTAAAAAAAAACAGATTTTTGTTCTATAAATGTCAAAAAAACAGTTTTTAAGAATTGGTTTCAAAATAGAAACTTGATATTAAAAGAAAAAAACCTTATTTTTAGAAAACAAATTTTAATTTCTTTGGAAAAGGGAGCAGGCAAAGATTGTATTAGTATGATTTATTAAGACTAATAAAGTTGATATTTATTTCATTTGTTGTAATCATCAAATTTAGACCCAATAATTTTCATCCATCGAAGGTATCTTGTTGTTATTATTAATGGCTTTTTGTAATGGTGATTATTAGCGGTACATGGTATGAATTTAATGAGGTGGTAGGAGAATGGTGGATGGATAGGTCCATCAATTTAGTCAGTTTCGATAGGAGCATTGGCATACGAATTATGAGAATTTTGAGTTAATTATTGTAAAGGTGTCAATCAAGAAGATAACCAATAAATTGAAAGGGTTCATGGACACGCTTTTTCATGTCAATTTTAAGTTGGAAATGGCTCAACCACCTTTACCCAAAACAAACAACAAGCTTTCATGTATACTTCGTAAATTTTTTGTTGATATTTTCTAAAATTTGTTTTTAAATACGTTTTTTTAATTTTTTTATTTAAAATAAGTTTCAAAAAATATGATTAAATAGGATCAATAATTTTTATTATTAAAAATTAATGAAAATAATTTCTACTTATTTTTTAAAAATTATTATTTATTTTTCTTTATTTTTAAAAATTATTTTTAGAGAACAATATCTAAATAATATTACAAATTTTTTAAAATAAGTTTTTATTTTTAAAAACAAAAAAAAAAAAACATTTTTAAATCACACCACAAAACAAGGTTTTAGGAATTGGGGATAACCAGAATATAAAATAATTTAAAGAAAAATAATCTATAACCAATATTTAGTATAATGTAGAAATATAATTTAGAGATTGTGGGGGCCTTATCCCACATGTCTACCCACAAGTACTTCCACGCGTTTGTCCATGTGGCATCACCCTAGTTAGGCCACGTGTCAGTTCTTCATCACTACCCGAACTACCTCCAAGGCATCCAGAGACATCCTGTCCGGATTATTTACGTTGCTGAAGTGGCCCACATCTCCTTGATAACCTTAAATCTTCTCTGCTATATGAGACTATGACTAGCTAACACCAGATTGACTGATAGGACTCTTCCCATCCTCACATCTGCTTCAGTAGATAGGCATGCTCAGTCTCAAGCCATCAACAAGGTTGAAGGGCCGGCAAGCTATGTCATGACACGCCATTTGACACAACCCCCAGCCGCCTATAGATGTGATGATTGCCCCGTCACTACTTCACAATCATCACTACAAGGGTCAACTCAGCACTACGGAGCTTAACTCCACACTTGAACATTATAAAAACCCTGTTGAAATAGAACAAAGAGGGGGACACTATGAGTTCTATGATCATTCTCTCTCTCTCTCTCTCTCTCCTCTCTCTCTCTCTCTCTCTCTCTCTCTTTCTCCAAGGGTATCTATTCACTCCAAAAATCTAACTTGAGCTTTAAAGGGTGTGTTCGGACATTTTTGTGCAAGGAAGCATAAAACCCAAATTCTGGTACCAGAACGGGAGCTTTCTCTGTCTCGTCTAAGGGAGGAATCCATCCTCAGTTGACCAGGTATCAACATTGGCGCCATCTGTGGGAAGTGAAATACAAAATGTCAACACCTTCCAGAAGTCGATCATTGGTCATGGGTAGCAAAGATTACTTCAACTAGCGCGAAAATATAGAAAGACGTCAGCGCAAGAGCGAGAGACAGATGCAAGCCCTGCTCTACAAGATAAGGAGACTCAAGGAAGAAAACGAAGTGTTGCGTATTCAGGTATCCTCATCAGTTTCCCCTCGTAGTCAACAACCTAGAAGTCAACGCGCTAACTCCAGGCAAAACGAGGAGACGACATATCCTAGGAATGCAGAGTTCCTCCATAATGAACAAGGACTGCAGCATGAACAAAGATCCTCACCTACCTGCCACACACAACCAGACGAAAGCTTTGACTCCACTCACGTCTCAGCAAAAAAGAGACACGACAGGAAGTCTCAGCTATCAGATGCAATGTGCTCAAGGCTAGGGCCTCAAATGCCTGGCATGAGGGGAGGGGGACCGTATATAGCGACGACCTAAGAGGCATGTCCTGGTCCCTCAATTGCACCAGTCGTAACCAACTGACCCCCTCATCTACCAATACAACAACCAGTGGGGGATCTAGTCAATAAGGGTCCCCCTGACTCTGTTAGTAGGCGATTGGACGACATGCTCTCCATGCCTTTCATCCCTCATATCATAAACTACGAACCTCCAAGGGGGTTCATGGTTCCAAAATTCTCTACATATGATGGAACCAGCGATCCATTCGACAATGTCATGCACTACAGGCAACTCATAACCCTTGACATAGGGAATGACGCGCTACTCTGCAAGGTTTTTCTTACCAGCCTACAAGACCAGACTCTTTCATGGTTCCACCGCCTCCCGACGAACTCCGTGAATAACTTCTGGGATCTTTTGGAGGCCTTTGTGGGATAATATCTATGCTCAACATGACATAAACAAAACATCAATACCCTGCAGAACATAAGAATGCAGGAAAATGAATCATTGAGGGAATTCGTGAAGCGGTTTGGGCAGGTCGTGCTCCAAGTGGAATCTTATAGCATGGACATCATCCTGCAAATTTTTAAAAGGAGTATCTGCCCGAGTACACCCTTCTTTGTATCACTTGCCAAGAAGCTTTCAATGACTATAGACGATTTGTTCAAATGAGTAAACAAATATTCCATGCTTGAGGATGACGTCCGCGCAACTACTCAGTGGGTCCTAGTTACCAGTCAACCTGCCAAAAACGACTCAACTAGGAGCTCCAAGGCCACGAGCCAATTGAGGCAAATGAGTAGGGGCAAGACAGGCAACAACAGCCAAACCAAGCCAGCCTCACCCCCCTTAACATTTCATATGAAAAGTTCCTCCCCATGATCCACGAACTATCTGATTTTAGATGGCCAAAGCTGACAAAAACGGATCCGGTTAAAAGGAACCGAAACAAAAAATGTGTCTATCACAAGGAACATGGCCACACCACGAAGCAATAGAAAAGCCTCCACTACTTGGTGGAAAAATTAATAAAAGTCAGGCATCTAAAGCAGTACATCTAGTTAGAGGAAAAACATGGGGAGGTAGCCCAGAATCTAGCCATCACGACCCCCACAACTTCAACAGCTCCTAGAGTTGTAATCAACTACATTCATGGAGGCTTATTGATGAGGAATATAACTCTAAATGGAAGATGCAAAGATTACTTCGAGCCGCCTCCGTACAAGAACGGGTTAGTTCCATCCAACCCGAATTGGCTTATGGGGGCATGCGCTTAATAGATGGGATAATCACCTTTCCCCCGGTAGACCCCAATTAGGTGTTACAGCCACATCAAGATGCCCTCATTCTAACACTAGGGATCAACGATTTCAATGTAAGGTAGATTTTAGTTGATCCAGGTAGTTTAGTTGACCTGTTATAGATGTCTGCATTCAAACAAATGAGGTTCCCACCATCAGCTCTGGAAAATCCCGTACGAATGCTGTCATGACTCAACGGAGCTTCTACCACCTCTCTAAGTGATATCGTGTTTCCCGTCCAAGTCGAGCCAATTATTCTGAATGTACAATTTTCGATGGTAGAAGACCTATCCTCATTCAACTCCATCATGGGGCGCACATGGCTACATGGCATGAAATTCATTCCCTCCACATATCACCAAATGGTGAGTTATCTAATCGAAGATGGACAGATCAACCTCTATGGAAGTCAGCTGGCAGCACAGAAGTGCTATCACGTAGCACGTGAGTCCAGGTCCGCCAGCAATAACAAATCACCCATAGAACCAACGGGTGCGATGAAACAATAGCAATTACATAGCCCAACGGAGAGAGAATCGTCGGCAGCTGACCCCCTACAGTCCATACATCTATCATAGGAAAGTGATCACTTTACTTATGTCAGCTCCCTTCTAGAACCGGAAGGGTTGCAAGCTATTGAAGGAATACTTTAGCAAAATAAAGGTATCTTCACAGGGACCCATTCAGACATGCCCGAAATCCACCATCAATAGCCTCACATCGGTTTAATGTTATGCCATCCTTAAGACTTGTCCGCCAGAAGGTCCGACGCTTCCATTTGAATAGACAAAAGATCATCCAGACTGAAATAGGCAAGTTGCTGACAACCGAATTTATCAAAGGAGTCGAGTATCCCGATTGGTTGGCAAATGTGGTCGTGCTGCCAAAAAATGAGGAAAATGACGAGTCTGTGTCAATTACACTAACTTGAATGACGCCTGCCCAAATGATAGTTTTTCCTTACCTCAAATATATCAAATAGTAGATTCCATTGCCGGACATGGAATGCTCTCCTTCCTAGATGTTTTTTCCTAGTACCACCAAATTCCTATGTACCAACTAGATGAAGAAAAAACTACCTTTATAACACCACACATACTCTATTGCTACAGAGTCATGTCGTTTGGGCTCAAGAACATCAGAGCCATTTACAAAAGGCTGATGACAAAGATCTTCAAACCTCTAATCGGACACACTGTAGAGGTGTATATTGACAACATTGTGGTGAAGAGCAGAACCAAGGGTGAGCACGCTCGACATTTAGAAGAAACCTTTTGTTTGATGAAAGCATACAACATGAAGCTGAATCTGGCCAAGTGCGCATTTGGAGTCAACGCAAGCAAGTTCATGGGATTTATGGTCACACAAAGGGGAATAGAAGTCAATCCAGACCAAATCAAAGTCGTCATGGAGACGTTCACCCCAAGTTCCAAAAAAGAGCTGCAGTGCCTCACAAGCCATCTAGCTACGTTGGGACGCTTTATAGCCCGTTTCACAAACAAGTTAAGGTTTTTTTTCCTCACACTAAAAGCAACCAACACGATCGGATGGACAAGTGACTATGAGCAAGCACTTGGAGAAATTAAACACTATCTTACGTAGTCACCCATTCTAAGTAACCCTCAGCCCAACGAAGAGTTGTACATGTATCTAGTAGTATCTAATTATGTTGTCAGTGTTGTACTCTTTCATTATGAAAAAGACAAAGAACAAAGGTCCATCTACTATGTAAGCAAGGCCATGGTTGACGTAGAAATACGATACTCTAAGATGGAGTAGATAACTTTAGCCTTAAAGAGTGCAGCATAGAAGCTCAGTCTTTACTTTCAAGCCCATTAGGTAACCGTACTCACAAATCAAACACTCAGAAGTATTTTGCATAAACCTGACATGTCTGGAAGAATTGTTGAAGTGGGTCATCGAGTTGAGAGAGTACGAAATCCCCAACGAACGACGTGGTTCAAAAGCATGAGTCGAATGCTCATATGAACCAGCCCAAGGGCCCGAAACGACAACATGTCTTTTTGTCGCACTCTTGGTGGAATCTAGAAGTCCGGTCACCAACTGTAGTGATGGAATACAAGCAGACAAACTAAAAACTTTTTTATGACTCATCTTGACTGTATAGATGAACAAGACTTCTAGCAAGGAAAGGTCTAAGTGATATAGCATATTTAGGATGCTACACCTCATCAGTATCCTCACCGCGTTCAGATGGAGGAAGATTGGAGAAATCTTTGTAAAGTGGAGAAACTACTTGAAGAGGGAAGGAAAAGAAAAGCGGAGCTCGACATTAAACTACTTCTTGCTGAAAATGATAGCATTAAATGACTCCTCCTTGGTTGACATGGGACCGTCATCCATCAAAAGAATAGCAATCCTGCCCGACATGTGAAAGCGCTCCTTAAATTCCCGTGCAGTAAGGAGTTTGATGAGCTTCTCCTAATTCGTCCGTCTGACACCTTCTCTTGGTCGGACGTTTTTCCTGCCTTTACCAGCCTTACTAGTAGAGGCAACACCCCCTTGTGATGACATGTTGAAGCGATGGGCCGAGTAAGACCTGCACGACACGACAACCGAATGTTAGAAGATAGTCACCTAGCCCTCTTGCTTGTAAGTAATACTTCAGTTGTGCAAGGGCCAACCTACACTAGCTCAAAGCCCATATCTGGATAGAGCCCGAGCTCAACCTGCAAAGTAGACCCCATCTAAGGGTATCCCCTTTTAACCATACCCCACAAAGGTCTTGACCCAATTAGAAACCAAACTACAAAAGCCTTGGTCCTATTAAGACCTCACCAAACCAATCATCGACAATGGCCGCCCTACCCAGAAAATAACCAAAAGTGTTCTACATTCTGTACGCCACAACTAAACAAAAAGTCCAAACTCCAAAAAATCCCCAATCGCAATCAAGTAGTAAAAATACAAAACCAATATGGGGAATGAAGGCTTACCAAGGTTCAGAAGCAACACTATTGGTAGAAGTTAAGCCCTCTTGAGCCAAAACTGGGGAAAGTGGTGGAGTCACTAGAAAGATGGACGACCACCGAAGTTGCAATGGTGTAGAATGCAAGAGCCGTCGGAGAAAATGAATGGTAGGGCAACGCAACGACGATGACTAGAGATTGTAGAATGCAGAGAGATAATTGCGAGAGAAGAGAAAGCCTTGGAGACAAGAAACGTCCAAATGAATCCCAAAAGGTCTGGGGTCCCATATTTTTAATGGACCAAAACCCTAAGGATCCCAAAAGACAGTCATTAGGGGACACACCCCGAAGTGACATGCCACCTGACAAAACACCTTGGTGGAAGTAGCCCTCCTGTAAACATCTGACATGTATCTCACCCACATTGGGGGACTCTAAGGGTCAATTTCAACTCGTCCATTCCTGCCTGGACACAAGCACACATGCTAAAGGGGGCATTCTGAGGGCCTTATCCCATGTGTCCACCCACAAGTACTTCCACGCGTCTGTCCACATGGCATCACCCCAGCTGGGCCACGTGTCAGATCTTCATCACTACCCTGACAACCTCCAAGGCATCCGAAGACATCCTGTCTGGACTATTTGCCCTGTTGAAGTGGCTCACGTCTCCTTGATAGCCTCAAATCTTTTCTAATATACGAGACCATGACTAGCTTACACCAAATTGACTAATGGGACTCTTCCCATTCTCACGTCTGTTTCAGTAGATAAGCATGCTCAGTCTCAGGGCATCAACAAGGTTGAAGGGGCGGAAAGTTGTGTCATGACGCGCTGTTTGACATAGCCCTCAGCAGCCTATAAATGTGATGATTGCCCCGTCACTACTTCACAATCATCACTACAAGGGCCAACTTAACACTACGGAGCCTAGCTCCACATTTGAACATTATAAAAACCCTATTGAAATAGAACAGAGGGAGGGGAGGACACTGTGAGTTCTATGATCGTTCTCTCTCTCTCTCTCTTTCTCTTTCCAAGGGCATCTATTTAATCCAAAAATCTAACTTGAACTTCAATGTGTCCGGACAACCCATCTGGACATCTTTATGCAGGGAAGCATAAAACCCAGATTCCGATATTGGACAGGAGCTTTCTTTGCCTCGTTTAAGGGAGGAATCCATCCTCAGTTAACTAGGTATCAATAGAGATCTTAGTGCATCAATAGAGTCTCAACTTGAACTCTTGTAATCCTTAAAACAAAATTCGAGGTCCTCAATTTCCTCGTCAAGAAGCTATAAAGAATAAATGGATAGAAATTCAACAATTAAATGAATTTTAGACAAAAATAATTATATGATAAATCATATATAATGTGCAAGAGTTTGAGAGATTTTAGAGAGAGAAGATCCTAATATATTTGTTAAAAAATAGGAAGTGCCTTTGAAACATCAAAGGAGTCTCTTAGCAACAAACTAGTGAAAATGGTCACACACTAGAAGTCACCTCAATATTACTAATTAAAAGTCAGTTTTATAGTGATTTCATAAAATATTTTTCATTTAATATTTTAAAAAAAACAAATAGGTATTTGATAAATTTTAATAAATATTTTTAAAATTTTGAAAAATAATTTATAATATTAAAAAATAACTTATAATATTTTTTTAAAAAAAATACTTAGGATGCGTTTAATAGTGATTTTAAAAGGTATTTCTAGTCTTTTCAAAACTTAAAATTTTTATCTTTCAAGCATAAAAATAAAAAAAAAAAAAACAAAAAAAAAACTAGAGATACTTCCTAAAATCACTACCAAATGCACTCTTGTTTGACAATGATTTTAGAAAGTGTTTTTAGTATTTTTAACACTTTGAAAATTTTTATCTTTTAAGTCTTAAAAATGTTAAAAACACTTCTTAAAATCATTGTTAAACACACTCTTAAGGTGCGTTTGACAATGATTTTTTGAAAGTGTTTTTAATCTTTCTAATACTTTAAAAATAAAAATTTCTAAGTATTAGAAAAGTCAAAAACACTTTTTAGAATCAATATCTGACAGTGATTCTATAAAATGTTTCTAAACTTTTTAACATTTGAATATTAAAAATTTCAAGCATTAAACTTTCTAACGCTTGAGAATTTTTATCTAAAAAATTGTTTTCAAGTGCTAATAAAATTAGAAATACTTCTTATAATTATTGTTAAATAAGCTTTTAATAAATGTTTCTTCTTAAAAACACTTTCAAATAAAATACTTTCCTAAACAAACACTTTGAATAAAATCACTACCAAATACCCTTTAAATAAAGCTTCATCATGTTAGTGTTTGGACAAACTACGAAATGATAAGTTGTTTGTTTTTATTAAGTGTTAAATATTAAATTTATTTAATATTAGGCATTAAATTTTTGTATAAAATTGATTGTTATATTTGTTCTTAGTTTAATTTTAAAACTAATAATTTGAAAAAGAAATAAAATATTTTTAATATCATAATTTAAATTATGATAAAAAAAATGTATAATGATTAAACATTTAAATAGTTAAGAAATAAGATATTAGTAATTATATAGTAATTAAATTTTTTAATTATGATTGATGGCTAAGAAAATATTGGAAGTTTTTAAATCAACAATTGTTTTCATATATTGTACCTTTGGATTCATGCATTGGTGATTGAAATGTGTTTTATCATTGAAATTAATTCATTAATTTTTGGATTTTTAATGTGGGAAAGAGTATCAAATTCTAACTTAAAAAAAAAAATGATTAGAATTATTAATTCTAATAGATATGTTGTGGAGTTTTTATTAAAAAAAATTATAATAGTTAGATTATTTTGGTTTTTTATATTATAAGAGGTTGAGTTTTAAAATTTTATGGTAAATTTATTTCTAATTCAAAATTTATTATCTCAAAATTTTATATTTAAATTAAATATTACTTTTCATGCCCTAAAACATAATTCTCTTTTAAATAAAAATAAAAACATTTCCCAACGAGCATTAAAAAAAAAAAAAAGATAAATCCTTATGCAAGTTACTTTCTAAGGACAGTAAAACCAAACTATCCTTCGGCGACTGAATGAAGTCTTAATAGAATGCCTTTTTTTGTCGAAAACCAAACAGCGCCCATGTTAATGTTCCGGAGTCAAAAATGTTAATTTGAGAGAGGTCCAGTCCATCGTCTAGGCAAATCAACGTCATACGTACGGCGTCGTTTCATCTACAGATCCCAGCCCCCCCAACCCCCCAACATTAAAATCTACCACCTGTAAATAGTTGACCAAAGACCAACGCAGTCCAGCAAGTTGACAATTCATCGAATCAATGATTAGTGTATTTATCCATTCGCAATATAATAAGGTGCAGTAATGCAGCACAGTGTCCGGGCTAGTCTCAGCCACGTGGTTTGCCATTGTTAACGTACGCCATGTAGGCTGTGACTGAGTGGATTCGCAACTGTCAAATGATAACATGCACTAGATGACACGTTAGCGGTTTTTGTTTTGGCTCGCCGGAGTTCCCTCGGTGGAGCCCCCCTAAGGGTTTGGTGCAGTCTGGTAATGCTCCGGCAAGTGCTGGATTTGGCTACCATGCGCACATGCAGTTCTCGGAAAACGACGCGGATAACTTGGGGTGACTCCTTTGGTGGTCTGCGGTGGCGCCGGACCCACGGCTTTGCCAAATGCTAACGTGCTCAGTCAGATGTATGTGCCCAAAATTATTTTCTAGAAAATCTAATTTTAAAATACTATAATTTGTTTTGTATAATGTTTACCTTTTATTTCTACGTGTTGGGGTATGACTTCCTCCTAGCCTTTTAATTTATTTTTAAAAAATATCTTAATTCTATTTAATTTTATATAAAAAATAACTAAGAGTAAATTATAAAAATAACCTTTATACTTCATCTCAAATAAATTATACCTAAATATCAAATAAACTCTTTTATTAAAAAAAATTTATTAGAATTTGATAAAAATACTTGTATCATGATCAAAGTATATAATTGCACAAGGTCATGTTAGGGTGAGTCCAATTTGCCTACATCCTGTATGAGTTTTAAAATTCCAATGGATTTTCACGAATGCCTGTAATCTACTTCACTTAAAAAATATTTTTTATAAGATGAATAAAAGATAGATTGAAAAACTTCAATACTAGTATAGCAAGTTGAGCTCACAACACAATGGAAAGTTAGGATTGACTTGAAGGTGTGCTAGAGATTCACAAGTTGAGAATTGAATGCACTAAAAGGGCTTTGAATGAGAGAATATGATAGGTAAGCAATTGACGGATCAAGGTATTTTCTTTTGTAAAAACTCTTAAATACTCCGATATATAGGTGAACAACTCCAAAACCCTAAATTCATCACTTGGGCTCAATTAATTGAATAATTAGTTAAATCGATTAATTAATCATTAGACGTTAAATGCCTTAACATATGATCATTGAAACAGAGACAAGGGAAGAAAAATGTAAATATCATTTTATAGTGATTTGGTATGATCCCGACCTATGCCCAGTCCTCTCAAACTCTAACCAAGACGCACTATTCTAAAACTTCAATTTAAGCCTCCAACTTGTATTATTAGATTATGATTATAATATTCCATTACAATTCTTTTGCAAGTGAATAAGCTCACTTTAATATCACTCCTGAGATTTTCAAAGTGAAAGAAAGAATCAAAGTAATCTCAATTTATAAGATTATCTCACAAAATATATCAGAAGTTAGGATTTAATCAAGGTATACTAAAAAAAGTTTTTGCCAAGTAATAAATGTACTAGTTTTTTATATCATAAATACAATTTGATTGGTCCTTGATTAATTGAGATTCTACCTTAATCAATTGAATCATCATTATGCTAATATGAACCTAATCAATTGAACCAATTCCCCTTGTACTTGATGCTTTTTAAAATGATTTTATAAGTTTTAAGGTCAAATTATCAATGAGAAATGACGACTAAGCTTTCAAAACACTTTATAAACCCTTTAAACATGATTTCGAGATGATTTAAGCTCAAATTTCATTTAAAGTATAGATTCATCCAATTTTTGGAATTCAAGCTCAATTTAAATAAATTTCAAATGAGTTTGAAAACTTTTAAGTGCATGGGATTTTCAAAACAATCTTAGTGTACCATGAAACAATTTTACGTAAGGTTCCATAAGGTCTTGAATGTGCATGTCGAAGCCTTCATTGATTTAAAATTGTTCATGCTTGATGCTTGATTAAATTTATTGAAAATTGAAATATTAATCTTAATGAAATCACTAGTGCTATTAACCTTATTTTATTATCACCAAAACTCAAATAGAAAAAAACTTGGGCTAATAAAATACTTATTAAATACTAATATAAGAATTATTTTCACTAATTCCTTTGATTATTAAAAGTGATTTTCAAGCATTTTTTAGATTATTAAAGGTGATCTTCGTCAATATGTCAAACGCTTATTTATAAAGAAAATGTATTTTTAAGTGTTAGAAAATATTTTTAATCTTTTTAAGCCTTCTTTTAGATAGTTTTATATTTTAATTTTACCAAGAAGTTGGTATGATACGACATTATTTGTAAAGAGCAATATTGATAATATAAAAATGATAGAAAACACTAAAAAACTTTTTATATGGCTTAAAATCGAGTTTTTACAAGAAATAATATTTTCTTAATTTTTATATCAAACTTTTTATTTTAAGTTTTTGGAGTAGTCAAAATTAGGCAGCAAGTCCAACGAGGTCTATCTCTTTTTAACTCATCCAAAATCGTACAAGATGATCATTGGTGATCTTTAGAATCTTACTTATAAAATCAATTTAAGCATTTGAAACACGGCATATGTAAAATTCATTATTAGAGCCCTCACCTAACTCTACTAAATGTTTATTCATGCACTTGGACCGTCGCAATGAAATCAAGGACAGTTCATCTGCAGCCACTTGGAAGCAAGATGACATGTGTGTGACCCAATCATAGACATGATTATTTAAGATGGAAATTGTACTATATAAAACCAATCTCCGGCCGTTGCTTACAAACTAATGTGATTATGAAAGTGCAAGTGTGGAGAGTAATGGAGAGTATGCCACTAGTATTCATTACCACTTTGAATATATATCATACAACAGTTAAGAAGGTAGGTATACATCCCAATTGAGAGGAGCCAAAGTCCCTAGTGGAGTTTGAAACTGGGCCACTGTCAATCATATTTGATAAAAATTAGGAAAGTGGGTTAACATTTTAATAAAAGTAGCAACAATGGAATCTTTGACGAGAGAAGATGTATACTTGTATAATATAAAATTGGACAGGAGAGTTTCACTATCATGTGCATGGCAGAGCCTCTGCCATGTTCCTCTCAAAGCTGCCCCTGATTTGGTGCGATTTCAGCAACGTGGTGGTCCTTTCCCTGCTCCTTAAGTTATAAACACCACATGCCTCCAATACACACATTATTATTATTTCTGTTTTTTCTTTCTTTCTTCTTGAAATATCAATCTTGTTAAAAAGAGTAATATGGTGTTTGTTTTTTACCCATTTACCGAAAGTAATTTGTTTTTAGAGTTTATATTATTTATTTTTTTATTTTTTAATATTTAATAAAAATAAAATATTAAAAAACATACCACTTAATACTTAATACCGATCACCTCTATTTAGTTTTAATTTTTATTTAAAATTAAATAAAAAAAATCAAACATTATTTAAAACGATATTTTAGAAAACAATTTTAAAAAATAGTTTTTAATAATAAGTTTTATCAACAATTCTTTATTGATTTTTGGAAAATGTTATCAATGTGAATTTTATGTTTTCAAATATTTTTAAGATCAAATCCTATACATAATATTTTATTTTCAATTATTTTTCATATTAATACAATCATTTTAAAAAATAAAAAATAATTAAAATGTCGGTCTCCTTTCATAAATTTAGTGTTATGATAATGTATGTTGGGTATTTTTACAAAGGACTGGAACATTTTGTTTCAGTGAACAAACTTCATTATTTCGATTAAAAAAAGTTGAGTGAGACAAAACAAAGCAGAAGCAAGCGAACAAAAAATGTGGTTTGGAGTTGCAGGTATCCTCACCCACAAACCACGTGACATCTCTCAATGGAGAGTGGATTGCACTGTCAGTGAATACTACTGCATTGACCCACCAATCCAACACACTAAAAAATTATTGCAATCAAATAATTTCGGATGATTTGAGTTTGGGCCAGCTATTTCTTTATTTTTTTAAAAATTATATATTTGTTTTCCTTTCTTTCCTTTTATCTTTTTGGGAATCGGAGTGGGCATGGCCGGGCCCCCGATTCCGGTTCCAATTCGAAGTTTGGTGACTGGGGCCTTCGATATATACCCAAAAGTCCACCCCAATTTGCTCCATATGCTTTTTCCTAGTTTCTCACGTAGCCATGGATGGGAGAAAATGACTTGAGAAAGTGATTTATTTAGTCTATAGTCTTTCAGGTAGAATGTCCTCCAGCTAATGGCATCTGAGAAGATTGTTTATCTGTGTGCATGAGCTGGGTTACAGTAGCTGTATGATTTGTGAAGTCTTGTATTCAATCCGCAATTTTGTACTTGTTTAATGTACAAATCCAAAATCCAGAAATATGGTTACATGTGATCTCATTAATAAATATCCGGAGTCTCGATTATACAATCAAGTCTACATGTATGTGTATTGTTTACTGCATGAACACTGAGATAGATTAACCCGAGGTGGGGTCATTCATACAAATTAAAAATTGTATAATACAAATGAAATATTTGGTTCACAGATACTTGAATTTGTAAAATCAAAAACCAACATAAAGTGTGAAGTCTGGAACATAAACCAGTAACAAGGGAAGAAGAGCGGAGAAGTAAGCTGAAGAACAAGAAGGAATGGTATGTGTTGTTTTTTTTTTCATTTCATTTCCTTTCTTTTTGTTCTTAGAATAGCTCACTATATTGGTTTTTGTTCTTATAGTAATTCTTATATCTCGTCAAATAAGGGAAAAAAGTTTTTGATATTATATAAGTATGAATTCCTCTTAATCTTGTGTACGCATTTTAAAGTCGTCAAGGTTTTTTGAGTTTAAAATAGATTATATTTACACGATTGGGAACAAGTCATCACAAATGGAATCAGATTTAATCATTGACCTTAATATAGGGGTTTGTTTGATCCATGGAGAATGTTTGTTTATTTAACTTTACAATTTCATATAATACAATGAGGATGTTGCATCTGTATGAAGATTAATATTTGTAATGTTTCATATCGAATAGGAAAAAAAGTTTTTGATATTATATAATTATGAACTTTTTTTAACCTTATAAACGTGTTTGGAAGTCACAAGGACCTTTTGAACTTAAAATGATTAATATCTATCTGGTTAGAAGTGCATTGTTATAATAATATCAAAAGAAAAAACAACTGGAGAAGTGTTTTCTGAAAACATCTTATTTTGGAGCAATTTTTCAAAAAATAGTTTTTCACTCTCTTCTTGTCAAACATGTTGTCTGCTTTAAAATTGTGTTTTACGTTCTCAAATATAAAAATATGTTTTTGATAATAATTATGGAATGGGTTTTTAATGATTCATCATACCACCAAACATATGCTGAAAATTTGAGGATTATGAGAATCAATTATCAGTCGTTCCCCTGTTCAATCCAGTTGTGACATGTGATCTTCCTCAATTTCATAATTGATTCAGAATAATATTACATTATTATACCTAAATATCCGAGTTCTATCCAAGAAGATTGTCATTCTCCTTGTAGCAATCATGCTAGCCGTGTTCTTAAAAGACTCATTACTTGCTTGCCTTTACACCATGAAAATATTAGAGATTATGCCCACTAAGTGGTATGATTTGACAATTATTTGTCATTTACAAATCACCGTATTCATCAGTTGTCTTACTTGTGGGTACCACTTGACCATGACATGCATGGTAGTTGCTTAATCCTCTCAAGAGGGGACTCAATTGAGAAACAAAGGAGAATATTCTTTCAGCACATTTTTTGTTCCTACGAGCAATCTAAATCCTAAAAAAATATTTTGGGTTGAGAAATTTTGATTTGTCTATAGTTGGATCAAATTTGGTTGAGGCATTAGGAACTTGAACTTGGGCAACACTTGATTTCCTTTGTAGGTGCTATAATTAATATTTATGTTATGTTTGGTCCCGAAAAGTATCAAGGAATGAAAAAAAATGTTAAAAAAAATGATTTTCTTGTGTTTGATTGTCCTATAAAATATTTCAAAAAAATTAGATATAATTAAAATTAGTAAGAAACTTATACATTTTTAAAATTATTTAATCTTTACATTAATGAGTTAAAATAAATAAAATGAGTTTAAAGTAACAAATAAAAATAATTTATTATCTTTAACTTTTTTTTTTCCTTTTACTTTTCCTCTTTATTTTTTTCTTTTGCATTTTCCCTCAAATTTTTCGAGAATCAAACCTTATTTTTATTTTTATAACTATATTTTTGCATGTTCGTATGTTAATAATTTTTGGTTCGACACAATGGAAAGAATTTAAAATTGGAAAAAATTATTAAAATGCTTGATATCTTAAATGATGAGATAAAGTGAACAAAGTAAAAGACACCAAATGAGAAATGCAAATAAAGTATTTGTATATGGTAGTAGAAGAACGTTAATTCGAATTGATTTCAATATTTTACATCATATAAAATTATAATTATGAATTATAAATTTTTATATCATCCCCGTGACATGTATTGGGCTCGAGTAGGGTTTGGTAGCTCACGGTCTCAACAAAGCCCAATCCGCTTTGGGTGGGGTGGGCCTTTTTCCACAAGTCCATGATTGATACAAACCAGCTGTGGGACCGGCCCAATTGCGGCCCCTTTGGGTATGGGTCAGTTTGGAAAGTGTGAAGGAGAAACTTCGTTGGACGTGCCATTCCTTACCATAACAAAAGATAACAAAACTAGTCCAAAAAAAGAAAAGGGAAAATTGAGAAGGACGAAGTGGGGAGGATGATGATTCTTGAAGGTGACCAAAAACTAGGGTCTCCAACGGGCCGCTGAGCCCGTTGACTGGTCAACTGGCTGGTCGGGCCGGGCCTCGGTAAATCTAAGGCCCGTGGCCCTGCTCGTGGGCCCTTGAGTTGGGCGAGCTGGGCGGGCTTGGCGGGCGGGCTTTGTGTAAAAATTAAAATATTTTTGAGTTTTGAAGGGAAGGAGATTTGAACCCCTTCCCTTATGGATCCATAAGCATTTAAGGAGAGCTAGCCACCAACTGAGCTAGCTCTCTTTTGTGTAATTATTTTGCATTAGTTATATATATATTAGAAAAGTTGTATGATTTTTGAAAAAAAATAAAAATGAGTTGGCTGTTGAACATGTCACTCATAATTCATAAATATCAAATATATGACCGTTGTCTTGACATTTAAAAAAAAAAAATTAAATCCTAATATTTAAATCCCTATAAATATTAAATACCCTCAATTTTTTTCTATTCTCTCAATTCTTAAGCTCTCTCCCATTCCACAATATTTTTAATTATTGCATTGTGTCTCAAATTATTCAATATTATTGGTGGTGAAAAACAAGCATTGGTGGTTCAAAGAGTTCAAATTTGAAGGAATTTCTGTTTTGGTTCTCCAATTTAGTAACATACTTCACATTTTCTTTTATTTATTTGTTACATTTTAATTTTACATTTATTATTTTTAACATAATATTTTATCAATAATTATAATTATGGCAAGTGGTTCTTGTTCTTCATCTAATGCATGTGATAGCAAAAAATTTACTTCAAATATATGGAATTTTTTTTATAGAATAGAAATAAATTTAGAAAATAATAAAAAAGAAATAAAAGCAAAATATAAAATTTGTAACAAACTTCTTAGTGGTGGCTCAAATGCAGGTACAAGTCATTTAAAAAGACATCATGAAAATTGCAAAACTAAAAATAATGTAGATATTAGAAATTATATGCAATTAGGTAAAGATGAAAGTGAAAATTTAAAAATATTTTCTTATGATGAATCTTATTGTTGTGAAGAAATGATTGGTTATATAATAAGAGTAGAACAACCTTTCAATTTCATGGAAACTCATGATTATACGGGAACAATGCAACGAGCTGTTGATCCTTAGTTTCAAGGTTGCTCTGGAAATATAGTTAAAAGAATTCTTATAAAAAATTTTGAAACACAAAAAGAAAATTTAATTTTTTTTTTGCAAATTTTGAAGGAAAAAATTTGTTTAACATCTGATATTTGGACATCTTTAACTCACAGTGGTTTTTTTTATGTATAACTGCTCATTATATTGATAATGAATGGAAATTAAATAAAAGAATTATTTCATGTAAAGTAATAAATGCTCCACATAATGGTAAAAATATAGCATCTTTAATAAATGATGAAATTATAAATTTTGGAATTCGTGATAAAATATTTACAATAACATTAGATAATACTTCTAATAATGATGCAGCAGTATCTAAATTAAAACGATATTGTCAAATAAAAGAAAATCAATGTAAAATATTTCATGTGCGTTGTTGTGCACATATTTTAAATTTAATTGTAAAAAATGGATTAAAACACGTTGATGATACATTATAAAAAATTAGAGGCATTGCTGCGGGTCTTAATAGTTCTCAAGCAAAACATGAATTATTTTTTGATTGTTGCAAAATGTTAAATATGAAAAAAAGAAATATAAATTTGGATATACCCACTAGATGGAATTCCACTTATAAACTTTTACAAACTATTATAAAATATATAAAAGTAGTAGAACTATATGAAATACAATTAATTAGCAATGATTGTGAAGCAGATATTGATGTATTAAATGATTATGATTGACATATTGCAGATCTTTTAAGAGATCTTTTTGAAGTATTTGATACTTCAACAAAATTTTTTTGTGGTGTATATTATCCATCTTCAAACCGAGTTGTCATGCAAATAACTAATATTTTTATTGTACTTAAAAAATATTTAAATTTGGATATATTTAATGATGCAATATTTGCAATGATAGAAAAATTTAGAAAAATATGGTGATGATATTAGTTCTATTAAATTACCACCTACATCTACAAGCTCTTCATCTTTTTATAAAGGAGCTCTAGAAATGTTAAAAAGTCGAAAGAAGGCAACAAATAGTTCTCCAAACAACACAACTGATTTAGATAGATATCTTAATATTGATTTAATTTCATTTGAAGATGATGAAGATTTTGATATTTTAATATGGTAGAAATCACAACAACACAAATATTATGTGCTTTCTATCATTGCTCGTGATGTACTAACCGTTCCTGTGAGTATAGTTGCATCAGAAGCTGCTTTTAGTGCAGGTGAAAGAGTAGTTAGTGATAAACGATGCAGCTTAGTGCCAGATTCTATTGAAGCAAATATATGTGTGAAAGACTGGACAATAGCAGATAAAATGATATTTGATTCTATTCAAGAAGAAAATATGCTTGTCGATATGAAAAAACTAAAATCATCAAGATCTTCATGGATTTGCGATAGTTCGCCATCACTGCCAATAGATAATGATTAAAATATTTTACTAAATGTATGTCATATTTTTATTTTTATTTTTGTGGTTGAAAAGTACAAATGATTGACAAATAAGTAGGTGCCAACCTAGTTGGGATGTATTTATTTTGTAGTGATGTAAACTTTTCCCACATTTTCAAATATAATGTATACATTCAATGAATAAAATAGTTAGCAATAAATATTTTTATTAATGTAGCATTTTCTATTTCTTGAATATTTTTTTTATATATATATATATATATATTTTAAGTGGCGGGCCTACGGGCGGGCCAGCCCGCCGGGCCTAAATTGGGGCCCATGGCCAGGCCCATCCAGAATGGGCTCGGGCCTGCCTGGCTCGGTCCGGGCTTTAGCCCGCTGGGCCGGGCCGGGCCGTGGGCCGCGGGCTTTTTGGATACCCTTACCAAAAAGACAAAAGGAAGAAGAGAAATAATTCTTGGGATTGTCGTATTTGAAGAGGAAAAGTGTCGGAAGGGTAATAATTATTGGGAGTTGTAATAAATTAAAGAACAATTGAAGTTTTTCTGGTGAATGATAGACACTTGGCTGTCTGACCCAGCCCAAATCTTCACCTGATCTGCTTCCTATTACCCAGTTACGCCCCTCCCCCCACCCCCAGACAAAAAGGACCCTTCGAAATGGGGAAATGCATAATCATCGGAAAGTTCAACGAGGACCAGGTATTAGAGGAATACGCCCAGAAAATACCAAGTCCCTCCAACCGTGTTGACTTTGGTGCATCGGCAATAGAAAGCAGACATTGACATTCATTCACATGAACAAAGGATTTGATATTTACCTCTTCTCATTAATAATTATATAAATGAAGCTACCTACTGCCTTCTGAAATCTTGTCTTTCAAGCATCTCTTCATCTCTTCTCTGCAATTGTATCCGAATTTGGAGGTGTTCACAACATGGATGCAGAATTGATGAACTTAAAGAATAGAAGGGTGGTGGTGATTGGAGGGGGTGTTGCAGGCTCTCTCCTGGCTAAATCTCTTCAATTCCATGCTGATGTTACCCTTCTTGATCCGTGAGTATCTTTCTCTTTCTCTCCTTCGTTTTCTCTTCATTCTTTTCCTTCAAAACAAACATGAGTGAGCCCAGCACAATCAATTTATGTAGGGCACCCTATTGGAAAGGGAAAAAACTGGTGACCCCAGGAGAAAATTGTATAAAAGTTGACAAAAGAGAGAGGTAGAGAAGGGTATTATTCGTTAGGGAATCCACAATTGAAAAAACTTAGGGGATGCCATGTAACCTTCACTGTTCTTGTTCTGACTCCTGCATATCTTTCCCAATTCACAAAATTGTGTAGAATGTCTTCCAATTTTGTGTGGTAGTGTTACCTCTGCTCCAATCCTAATCCATAACCAAACCCACTGTGGATGGTGAAAGAGGTGTCTGAAACTGATCAAACGCTTGTCTAAATTTCATATGCCAATTACTCCCAGTCTGTTTTGTTGAGAGAAGTTCAAGAAAAATATATCTTTATAATGAACAAGATTTGAATGTTATTGATTCATATGCACCAGTGCTAATCCAAGACCAAATCTATTTTGGACAATAGAAGATAAGTTCGAAAATGATAGAGATAACCCCTCTTGTCTAGTGTCTTCAAACCAATGGCAAAGGCTCTTCTTGAGGGAAGCTTCAAACAAAGGAATGGAGAGGAGACTAAAATTAGTTGGTTCACTGATACTAGCTATGAAATAACAATACCAAAATATGATTCAAAGCCTGGGCTTGGTTTTGAACATATCTCATTTTAGGCGGGGTGAAACCTGGTCAAAAGATGGAACCCCAGAACTTCCCCAAAAGGAGACAGTTGATACCACTCATATGATGGACATGTTCTCCCTTGGAACCTAATCCTTGAGGATCATCCTTCTCTCGGTTTTCTCATCGCTTCTTTATCTTTTATTCGTAGTTTTTCAATTCTGGGAAAAATTGAATAATAATTCATTAATTCATTAAACAAGCCAGCTAGAAGAATATACCTTTGTTATTATCTTGGGTGCTAAGTGCAAAATAAAACTGAAATCAGGAAGGAATACTTTGAGATCCCATGGGCAAGCTTGAGGGCAATGGTGGAACCGTCATTTGCAGAGAGATCAGTCATCAACCACAGAGATTATCTCACTAATGGTCGGATCATTACATCCAGAGCAATCAGTGTTACTGACAAAGAAGTTTTGACTGCAGAGGGCCGTGCACTTGTCTACGACTATCTTGTCATTGCCACTGGCCATTTGTATTCTGTCCCCAGAACTAGAACTGAGAGGCTTAGTCAATACGAAACAGGTAAAGTTGTGTAGGAATGTTCTTATTTGTGTGAATTGCCACAATGCCAGGTTTCCCAGGAAACTTGTCCCACTCAAACCATAGCTACCAGTAGCACTAAGACAAGTTTAGAGGTCTGAGTCTACCCAACCCCCAAGCCTTATCATGTAAGTTGAGTTTGGGCACTCTGGTCTAAGTACTCAAACTTGTCTTGGATCATTTATCCATTAAAATAAGAAAGATGCTACTAAAAAATCTCTTCTGAAAACATGAAGCATATAGAAATAACTCAGATTAATGAGTCCTGAAAAATAGGTGATAATTAACATTTTTTTTTGGCTATATGGAATCAAACCTGGTATCCAATCCCATTCCCGACCCATTGCATAAAGTCACTAGGGCCTTATACTACTTTAATGTTACTTGCTTAAATAACTTGGTTATCTTTCAATGGCAGAAAATGAAAAGATAAGATCAGCAGGTTCCATTTTGATCATCGGAGGAGGCCCCACTGGTGTTGAACTCACTGGAGAGATTGCTGTTGACTTCCCAGAGAAGGACGTCACTCTGGTGCATAATGGATCAAGGTTGATGCAATTCATTGGGCCAAAAGCTTCCAATAAGACTCTAGATTGGTTGAGATCAAAGAGAGTTGAAGTGAAGTTGGAGCAATCAGTCAATTTGAATTCGGTTTCAGATGGAAGCAGAACATATCAAACTTCTGCTGGAGAAACTATCGAAGCAGATTGCCATTTCTTGTGCACAGGGAGTCCACTGGGTTCAGCATGGCTAAAAGAGACTTTCTTGAAGGATAAATTGGATATTCATGGAAGATTGATGGTTGACAAAAACTTGAGAGTCAAGGATCACTCTAACATCTTCGCCATTGGGGATATTACCGATATTCCAGTAAGTACTAACCGCTAACTGTTGATCTCATTTCTGTTTGGTTGCTATGATAATTTTATTTTCATCAAGTTCTCTTGAAGAAAGAGACAGATCCATAGGTGCCCCTTGTAAACCTTAAATAAAAGACCAACTGATTTGTAAGGGACAAAACAGAATGCTGTTAGGCAATTGCAGGCAGTTGTGGCCTAATTTTGGCAAACCCAGTCAACACCACCAAAGTTTTGGGATAAGACACTGCTAAGAGAGGAGTCAGTCGAGTCATTGGCTGAAAAAGCACTCCTTGGCCTTAATTTCAACAATTATAAGCCAAAGGTTTAAGGTCTGAGAATAAAATCTTAGCTAGGGGGTTTAAGGGAGATGATTGACCATTTACAAGGCTCATTGCATAGCTGTGCCTCTGAGAGCCACCATGGAGCAGGCCTATGTTTCTCCCTTCTTCTTTCCAGGAGAAAAGCAAAACTAAAACTAAGCAAATGAAGCATCAAACTTTCACAATTTCAAGGGCTTTTCCTGTCCCTACAAGTTGAGATATATTCCTAAGCAAGGATTAATCGTACGTGTCAACATGAGTTTCTATTAGTAGAAATAACAATAACCAACATCTTCTCACCTGATTTATTTTTCTTCTTTTGTGAATTAATCTGATGCTTCGTTGCTGTATGAAAAAACTAAATACAAAAACAGGAAATCAAACAAGGGTATACGGCACAAAAACATGCTGAAGTGGTAGCAACGAACTTGAAGTTATTGATGGGGGGAGGAAAAGAAAGCAAAATGGCAACTTATGAGCCTCAATCCATGAAGGCGATTGTTTCAGTTTCACTGGGAAGGAGAGAAGCAGTGGCACAACTCCCATTCACAACGACAATTGGACACATTCCTGGTATGATCAAATCAAGGGACTTGTTTGTTGGAAAAACAAGGAAGAGAATAGGCTTAGACCCTCATATAGTGCATGAATAAGGATTGTGCTGATGCAGTTCACTTGACCCTCATATAGCCAAGACCTTTTACCTGGATGGCTTCATATCTTAGTTGTGTAGTAGTTGTAATAGCAATTTATTTGTCTACACGAAATTAGTTGAAAAGGGATTTATATTTGGTAAAATCTAAGACTTATTATTTAATAATTTAAATTGATTTTAAGTTAAATTGTTCTTTAATTGTTAACTTAAAACTTATTTCTTATTTCTTACTTTGATTATTAAGGTTGTTTAGTAAAATTAACTTAAAATTTATTCTTAATCATCAAATTGATATATTATCCTTATTTTAAATACATAAGATAATTATAAAATATTTATTATAAGAATCGTGAATATAAACTCATAGTTGTAAACTGCACTCTTATTATATATGACAAAATGAGGTGAAAATGATTAAAGATTAAGAACAAGTTAATTATTTTGACAAGTTATTTTTAATTTTAAGTTGTGATATTAAGTTATTTTATCAAATAATTTTAATTTATTTAATAATTTAAATTAAGTTATTAAGTTGTATTAAGTCATCTCACTTAGTAGGAGAGTACCGCAAAAGACACATGGCAAAGTTGCTTAAAGTCAACCAATTGTCTGCCAAGCTATGATAACCTTCACCTAAAATTTAAAACAAAACACAAATTTTGATTTGAGAACACTGAAACCAATTTTATTTTCAGTTTGGAGGCCCAAAGACGGTGGCTAAAATTGGAAAACTGATTTTAAATCGATTTAGAGTCACAAGAGAAGCGCATTGGCAATGCTTGAAATGGAAATTTTGATTTCAAAATCAATTTTAGAGTGGGTCAAGGCAAAGAAGGAAGTAGGTAACACAGGAAAAACCGATTTAAATTAAAGATATTGGATGTTATTTTTATTATTAATAAACAAAGTTCTTTTCCTTAATATCCTTATTTTAAAATCTAAAATTTGATTTTTGATTGATTATGTATTATTTTGATCCGGTTATGATATTCATGAAGGAAAAGAAATATCAAATCATATATGAAATCCATTATATATATGAAAAATTACCTATAGAACTACACTAATTTTCAAAAAAAAATTACATGGATTTGCTTAGATGAGTAGTGTACTTCTCCTCAGGTTCGTATACTAACCTACACTTATATTTATCTTTTCATCAAATGTTTACAGAATCAGATTGATTATTGAATCGAAAAGTTATTGGTTTATGGTTCATGGTTCACTAGTTGGACTAGTGGTGGAACTGATTAAGTCATAAATATATAATTTATGTATTATTTAAAAATTAAAATTTTATTTGAAAATCAGAAAATTAGTTTCAAATTAGAAATTTAAATTAATATCAAAATTATTTATTTTTAAATCAAAATTTATTTTAAAATAAAAAATTTATTTTAAAATAAAAAATTTATTTAAAATTATAATGTTTTCATTAATTTAGATTCAAGGTTAGGTTACCTATCGGAAAGGTATAGTGAAAAGGCGTAACACTCCTCTAAGTTCGTATACCTAGGATCTCTACTAAACGAATTGAAGAAATCATGTCAATTAATTAATTAATCGGGATACCAAGATTATGGACAATTAATTAATTTGGATACGGGGATTATGGACACAAATCAATGTGCAGGATTATAATAATAAAATACATTATTATAACGTACAAGGTAAATAACAAGAAAATTATGCACATTGAGTTAACTAATTAAAAGAAATGTTTAAGAAAAAAGTTATAGGAGTTTATTAAAAACAATTTCAAATTAACGATTTTAATTAATTAATTTATTTAATTTTATTTGTATAGAATTTTCAAGGAAGTTATTTACATATATTGTTGCCAAAAGAATTTATTTAAAAACAAATAAATAAAGTGAATTCGATTTTATTTATAGGAAAATGATTTTTATTTATATTTATTAGGAAGAAAATTGTTACAATTTCATTCACAAAAATATTTTAATTTAATTTCTGCCTAAGAAAAGTGATTTTTGCAATTTATTTAAAGAATGTTTTATTATTATTATTATTATTATTTTATAAATTTATATTTCAACTCAATTTTATTTACAGTAAAAGTGATTTTTGTTATTTTTAGGAAACAAGACTCACAATTATTTACAAAAACATTAAAATTTAATTCAAATTTATTGGTAAAAAAGATTTGATGGAAAAAGGATTTTTACAAAAGAGAATTCATTTTTTTTTTTAAATTTTAAGAAAATGATTTATTTTATCTTTTATATATATATTAAAAAAAAATTCTCTATATTTGGCTTAAAAAAGAAGTTTCTCGATTTTATTAAGTGAACTTTGCAAACTATTTGGATTTTATTAAAAGATTTAAACTTTATTATTATTATTTTTTAAAATGATTCCAATTGGATTTTTACTTTTTAAAAAAGGAATTTTATTTATTTATTTGTTAAAAAAGAATTTTTAGGAATTTAATTTTAACATAATTTAATTTTAATTAAAAGAAGATATTTTCATAACATGATCTAAAAGGAGAATTAAAAATCACTTTTATTCTTATTAGGTAAAGATCTTCAAATATCTATTTTAAAAAAGAAATAACAAAAAGAAAGAAAATTATTTTGAATTTTTGTTTGTAAGAAAAAGATATTTATTGAAAAAAAGGTTTTATCAATTTATTTACAAAAGAGTGATTTTCATTTGATTTAAACAGGTTTTTATTAGGTAAGAAAATTTTTATGAAATTATTTACAAAATATCCTTCAATTCAATCCGGGGGTGGTGTTTAATTCCATTTTAATCAATTTTTCGGATTATTAAACAAATTCTCCATTTTATCTAAAGATTTTATATTTTCATTTAAAAAGGAAAATTCATTTATTTATTTACTTTTTTTTTTCTTTTTCTATTCACTTATTTAAAAAAATCACTGAGCAGATTTTTTTTAAAAGGTGTTTGGATTTTATTTTTGGAAGAAAAAAAAAAAAGAAATTCAAATTTTAATAAAAATTAAAAAGGGTACTAAAAAAGTTTCAAGTTTTATCTTTAGCTAAAAAAAATTATTTCAAATTTTGTTTTATCCAATAATAATTATTATTATTATAATAATAATGATAATGACAATGATAATAATAAACAATGAACAAAATACAATCACACAAATAATAAATAAATAAATAAATAACTAATAATAACAACAATAATAAATAATAAACAATAGATAGACAAAAGAATAACCCCGCATCTTAGTATATATGAAGACAAAAGAATAACTCTGTAACTTAGTATATATGACTAGAAATGAATCAAACAAAATCAACCAATCAAAAATCAATATATGTAAACTGAGTTTACAAAACTTAAACAAATAAATTAAAATAAATACATGGAAGGGATTGAGATGTACTTAGACATAGCAAGAGAATCCCAAGTAGTTCCAGGGTGAAATACCTAACATTCTCTATACTCTCTCTCACATTTACAAAAACTAAAAACCACCCCCGAGAGAGAACCCCCTCCCCTGTTTTCCCCTTTTCCCCTTTACATTTTGCATCTCATACCAAATAAATAGCCTAATAGCCCCAAACAAAAATCATCATGAAAACTTGTAGAGTTGTTTTGTTTTCTTTTTTGTTTCCCATTGAGCCGTCCTCCTACCAATATGCCACCTCTGTCTATCTCGCTGCCTTCGATTGTCATCTCTCAATCATTTAAGCCATGCAAAACCAAAGAGAGAGAGAGAGAGAGAGAGGTGAGAGCCCATGTTCAAGAGATGGTAATAGCCCAATAAGTAAACAAAGGCTCGAGCCCAAATCCAAACCAATAGTCTAATTAAAAAATTCAACAAATAGAGCCAAAATGAAATGTATAAACAAATTAGGGCCCAAAAACAAAACTCATTAATCTAATAATCTAACCCAAATCAACAAGCTAACCCAAATGGAGGCCTAAACAAAACAGGGGTTTAAATCTTATATGCAAAGCCCAAAACTAAGCCAAAAAATGGGTCCAAATCTACAAACAGTTATTGTAGAGATCAGAAGAGGAAAACTTATCAAGTTTTGAAGAACCCTCAAGGAAAAACTAAAGTGGCGACCATAAACGAAGGAGTGGTGGTTGATGGTGGTGTGACAGTGAAGTTGCGAGTGGGCGTTGTCAGAGGTGTAGTCGACGACGAAGGTGGGCAAACTGGCAAGTGGCGATGTGGGTGGAGTGAAAAAAAGAATAAAAAAGAAAGTGAAAAGGAAATGGAGATGTGAGAGAAAGGATGTGTGAGAAGAGAGTGGTGGGTGGTGCCATCGTTGATGGTCGACGATTATGCGACGACTAGTGGAAGGGGAGAAAAGTTGTCGGTTAGCGAGAGAAACAAATGAAAAAGAAATGGAAAGAAAAAAGAAAAGAAAGAAAATGAGAGAAATAGAAAATGAGGTGGGAGGTTGTTAGTGGGATAGAAAATAGGTATGGGTGAGAAAATTAAGCAAATGCACAACATGAAAATAAACACCAAAAGATTTCAATTACGAATGATGATATGAGGATAGAAACTGCAAGACGCGAAAGACAATGACAAAAATGGATATAATGTCAATGCGAATGAAGAAAAGGTTACATAAAAAGGAAATGATAACTAGTTCATCTCAAAGTGTTGGGAAGGATCGACCATAAGTAAATGGAGCGATGGAATGGGTTGATCAAGAGACATCCTAGAACTCCAAACAACCACATGTGACTCTATATCAAATACTATCTCAACATAGCCATAAAATGGAAATACCCTCACCCACGCAGATACTCAATGAACCAATGACCTTTGTGAAGAATCCGCCAACACAAACATGACGAGATATCCTCACAGGAACAATCCTAATATACCCAAAAGAAGGAAATCTCCTCACCTACAAACTTACCCAAAGTACAAATGAACTTAGTGGAGGGGTCATCAACACATATAATCATGCATAAGAAAAAGAGTTTTATTTATTTGTTTATTCTATATACGCTTTCCACAATTGAACATATGAGTGTTGGGAAAGATACATAGAAGCCATCAATGCTTGTCCTCACCATGGTTTTGATACATGGCTATTGGTGAGTTACTTTTATGATGGGATGTCTTCCTCAATGAAGCAACTCCTCGAGACAATGTGTGGAGGAGATTTCATGAGTAAGAATCCGGAGGAAGCTATGGATTTCTTGAGTTATGTGACTGAAGTATTAAGGGGATGGGATGAACCGAATAAAGGAGAAGTGGGGAAGATTAAGTCTCAACCGAATGCCTTTAATGCTAAGGCTGAGATGTACACCTTGAATGAAGATGTTGATATGAAGGCAAAATTTGCAGCTATGACAAGAAGATTGGAGGAGCTAGAACTGAAAAAGATACATGAAGTACAAGCTATTGCTGAAACACCAGTGCAAGTCAAGCCATGTCCTATTTGTCAATCTTATGAGCACTTGGTGGAGGACATCCCTACAATTCCAGCTGCTAGGGAAATGTTTGGAGAACAAGCAAATGTCATTGGACAATTCAAGCCCAACAACAATGCTTCGTATGGAAATACTTACAACTTAAGTTGGAGGAACCATCCAAATTTTTCTTGGAAGCCAAGAGCACCTCAGTACCAACAGCCAGCTCAACCATCTCAACAAGCTTCAAATCTTGAACAAGCAATAGTGAATCTAAGCAAGGTTGTGGGAGATTTTGTTGGAGATAAAAAATCCATCAATGCTCAACTCAGTCAAAGAATTGACAGTGTAGAGAATACATTGAATAAAAGGATGGATGGGATGAAAAATGACTTATCTTAGAAGATAGATAATCTCCAATACTCAATCTCAAGGCTCACTAATCTAAACACATTGCAAGAGAAGGGTAGATTTCCTTCTCAACTTCACCAAAACCCTAAGGGTATCCATGAAGCGAAAATTGATGAGGGAGAATCCTCACAAGTGAGAGATGTCAAAGCCTTGATCACTCTAAAGAGTGGTAAAAAGGTTGAGTTGCCAACACCCAAGCCACATGTTGAAGAAGAAGAAGAAGAAGAGACAGAAAATGGAGGAAATCAAAGGAAAGAAGAAATATATCAGTGAAGCGGAAGAAGACCATGATTCAACAGTGAATGCAAATCCAGAGAAAGTACTTATTAAGGAAGAAATGATGAAGAAACACACACCTCCACCTTTTCCTCAACCTTTGCATGGGAAAAAGGGGATTAGAAATGCATCAGAAATTCTTGAAGTATTGAAACAAGTGAAAGTCAATATTCCATTGCTGGATATGATTAAACAAGTTCCAACATATGCAAAATTCCTAAAAGACTTGTGTACTATCAAAAGATGGTTGAATGTGAACAAGAAAGCCTTCTTGACTGAGCAAGTAAGTGCTATCATACAATGCAAGTCTCCTTTGAAGTACAAAGATCCGGGTTGTCCTACCATTTCAGTCATGATTGGAGGAAAAGTAGTGGAGAAAGCTTTGTTAGACTTGGGAGCAAGCGTGAATTTGCTACCATACTCTGTTTACAAGCAATTGGGACTTGGTGAATTGAAGCCAACATCAATCACTCTATCTCTAGCAGATAGTTCAGTGAAAATTCCAAGGGGGATAATTGAAGATGTCTTAGTTCAAGTTGATAATTTCTACTATCCAGTAGACTTTGTTGTTCTTGACACAGACCCCATTGTCAAGGAAACGAATTATGTTCCTATCATCCTTGTAAGGCCATTCCTTGTTACATCAAATGCAATCATAAATTGTAGGAATGGACTCATGCAACTCGCATTTGGCAACATGACATTGGAGCTCAATATCTTCTATATGTCCAAAAAGCTAATCACTCTGGAAGAAGAAGAGGGTCCAGAAGAGGTGTGTATTATTGACACTCTAGTGGAGGAGCACTGTAATCAGAAGATGCAAGACAAGTTGAATGAAAGTCTTGGGGATCTTGAAGAAGGGCTGCCTGAACCCTCAGATGTGCTTGCAACTCTATAAGGTTGGAGGAGGAGAGAAGAAATTCTACCTTTGTTCAATAAAGAGGAGGCACAAGAAGCTGCTAAAGAAGAGACCCCAAAGCTCAATCTGAAGCCTTTGCCCACGGAGTTGAAATATACATACCTAGAAGAGAATAAACAATGCCCTGTTGTTATATCTTCATCTCTTACTAGTCCTCAGGAGAAGTGTTTACTTGAAGTTCTCAAGAGGTGTAAGAAAGCAATAGGATGAAAAATATCTTACTTGAAAGGCATCAGTCCTTTGGTTTGTACACATCATATATACATGGAGGAAGAAGCTAAACCAATTCGTCAACCTCAAAGAATATTGAATCCTCATTTGCAAGAGGTGGTGCGAGCTGAGGTGCAGAAGCTACTTCAAGCAGGTATTATTTACCCCATATCTGACAGCCCTTGGGTGAGTCCTACTCAAGTGGTACCAAAGAAGTCAGGGATTACTGTGGTTCAAAATGAAAAGGGAGAAGAAATTGCTACACACCTCACTTTAGGTTGGAGGGTGTGTATTGATTATAGAAAATTGAATGCTATGACAAGGAAGGATCATTTTCTATTGCCATTCATCGATCAAGTGTTGGAGAGAGTCTCTAGCCATCCTTTTTATTGTTTCTTGGACGGGTACTCCAGGTATTTTCAAATTGAAATCGATGTTGAAGATTATGAGAAGACCACTTTCACATGTCCATTTGAAACATACGCCTACAGAAGAATGCCTTTTGGCTTATGTAATGCACCTGCTACATTCCAAAGATGCATGCTAAGTATCTTCAGTGATATGGTGGAGCGAATTATGGAAGTTTTCATGGATGACATCACCATATATGGAAGTACATTTGAAGAATGCTTAATCAACTTGGAAGCGGTTCTGAATAGATGCATTGAAAAAGACTTGGTGCTCAACTGGGAGAAATGCCATTTTATGGTACAGCAAGGAATTGTCCTTGGTCATATCATCTCCGAGAAAGGAATTGAAGTTGATAAAGCAAAGGTGGAACTTATTGTCAAATTGCCATCCCCAACAACTGTAAAAGGAGTAAGGCAATTCCTTGGCCATGCAGGGTTCTATAGGAGGTTTATAAAATTTTTCTCTAAGCTTTCAAAGCCTCTTTGTGAACTTTTGGCTAAAGATGCTAAGTTTATATGGGATGAAAGATGTCAAAGGAGTTTTGGTCAACTGAAGCAATTCTTGACAACCGCTCCAATAGTGAGGGCTCCCAACTGGCAACTACCCTTTGAAGTGATGTGTGATGCCAGTGACTTTGCTATAAGAGTTGTGCTTGGCCAAAGAGAAGATGGAAAGCCCTATGTGATCTACTATGCAAGCAAGGCATTGAACAAAGTTCAAAGGAACTACACAACTACAGAGAAAGAATTGTTAGCTGTAGTGTTTGCCTTATACAAGTTTCGTGCTTATCTAGTAGGGTCTTTCATCATTGTTTTCAGTCACCATTCAACCTTGAAGTATTTATTGACAAAGCAAGATGCAAAAGCAAGGTTGATAGATGGATTCTTTTACTACAAGAGTTTGATCTTGAAATCAGAGATAAGAAAGGAGTGGAGAATGTGATAGCTAACCACCTTTCAAGGTTGGCTAGAGCACACAATTCCCATGTCTTACCTATTAATGATGACTTTCCAGAGGAATCACTTATGTTGCTAGAAAAAACTCCTTGGTATGCTCATATTTCTAACTATCTAGTTACTGGTGAAGTTCCAAGTCAGTGGAAAGCACAAGACATGAAACACTTCTTTGCAAAAATTCATGCTTATTATTGGGAAGAGCCTTTCCTTTTCAAGTATTGTGCAGATCAAATAATCAGGAAGTGTGTCCCTGAAGAAGAGCAACAAGGAATCCTCAGCCATTGCCATAAGAGTACATGTGGAGGCCACTTTGCCTCTCAGAAAACAACCATGAAGGTGTTGCAATCAAGGTTTAATTGGCCATCACTTTTCAAAGATGCCCACACCATGTGTAGGAGCTGCGATAGATGCCAAAGGCTCGAGAAGCTAACAAGAAGAAATCAAATGCCCATGAACCCCATTCTAATAGTTGATCTCTTTGATGTTTGGGGCATTGGCTTCATGAGACCTTTCCCAATGTCTTTTGGTAACTCTTATATCTTGGTAGGGGTGGATTATGTTTCTAAATGGGTTGAGGCAATCCCCTGTAAACACAATGATCACAGGGTGGTTCTCAAATTTCTCAAAGAGAACATCTTCTCAAGATTTGGAGTACCCAAGGCCATAATCAGTGATGGAGGTACTCATTTTTGCAACAAGCCTTTTGAAACCCTATTAGCCAAGTATGGAGTGAAGCATAAGGTAGCTACACCTTATCACCCTCAGACTTTCGGGCAAGTTGAGCTAGCAAACAGGGAAATCAAGAACATATTGATGAAGGTGGTGAACAAGAGCAGAAGAGATTGGTCTATTAAGCTCCATGATTCAGTATGGGCATATAGAACAACTTATAAGACTATCCTTGACATGTCCCCCTATCGCTTAGTCTATGGCAAAACATGTCATCTCCCTGTGGAAGTTGAATATAAGACTTGGTGGGCAATCAAAAAGTTAAACATGGACTTGATCAGAGCCTGGGCAAAGAGGTGCTTAGACCTTAATGAGATGGAGGAATTAAGAAATGATGCTTACATCAATTCCAAAGTTGCAAAACAGAGGATGAAGAGGTGACATGATCAATTAATCTCCAACAAAGAATTTCGGAAAGGACAAAGAGTCTTACTCTATGATTAAAGGCTCCATATCTTTCTTGGGAAGCTCAAGTCAAGGTGGATAGGCCCTTTCATTATTCACCAAGTGCATCTCAATGGAGTGGTGAAATTACTGAATTCCAATAGCATTGACACCTTTAAAGTCAATGGCTATCGTCTCAAACCATTCATTGAGCCATTCAAGCAAGAAAATGAGGAAATCAACCTCCTTGAGCCACAAAAAGCCTAATAAAAAAAAAAAGGGTTAGATGGACTTGGTTTCACCAAAGTCCATATTTTTTGTTTAATGTTGTTAAATTAAGAGCTTTATTAATTGTTTTGATTTTAATTTTGGTCTTAATTTATGTTATTTTTATGTAACTTAAACTTTTTGAATGATTTAATTTAGGAGGAATTGCAAAAGAGGTGAATGAAGGTTTCAGGGAGCCAAAAAGAGCTTAGAAGCAAGAAAAATTCAGAGGTCTGCGAGATTTCGTAGCCCAAGAGAGGCCCCTGTGAAATTGGCCATTTGCTGCGAAATGATTTCGCAGCCACAAGGTGCTTGTTGCGAAATCAAGGGATGGCGGCGAAAATGGCCCTCCGCTGCGAAATGATTTTGCAGCCCCATAGCCACCCCCTATGAAAATTTTCGCAACTGTGAAACCTCCCCTTGGCACACGAGTGCCATTTCGCAGCCCATACCCCCATTTTGCAGCTGCGAAATCCTCTGCGAAATCCCCAAAGCCTTAAAAATCTCATTTTCGCAGCCCAAGCCCCATTTCACAATTGGTTTCACAACTGCAAAACCACCCCTTGGCACACGAGTGCTATTTCGCAGCCCCATCCCCTCATTTTGCACCTGCGAAAATAGCCCCTCGCTGCGAAATTAAGCCCTGCTGCGAAAACGCCCCTCTGCTACGAAAAGTCTAACCGTCAATTGGTCTCCATTTTAAACGTTTTAAATTCCAAATTTCATTTTTAAACCGGTCGTTTGAACTTTCCTTTGGTGCGAAATAGGACCCAAGCCAGAACAGCCTTCCAGAGGACTCCCATCTGAGCCCAAGTCACGCGCATCTCCGGCCACCTTCTCTGAGTCAGCCATGGCAAAAACCAGATGAGCTAAGTCCTCATCTCCTTCAAGCCGCCTTAGAGCCCCAAGAGAGACTCCTGTGCAAGGCTCCATGACTGAGCCTTCACAGCCACTAGCCGTCCCACCATCAGTAGAGGACGCGCCTCTGACTTCTCCTTCGAGGCGATATGAGATGAGGAGACCACCCACCACACTCGGGGCAAGCTCTTCTAGTGCCAAAAAGTCAGGTAGCCGTCCCCCTAAGAAGAAAGCAAGGGTATCAGCTCCACTTGAGCCATCAGATCCTCCATTAGAGCCCCCATCTGAGCCTCAGCTGTCTCAGCCACCTGCCACAGAGTCTCAGATTCCCTCAGGGATGACTCCTGAGGTGGTTATCAGGCGTCCCATGGTCACTCTTGAGGGTAATTTGGATTGTCGGGCTAGGCCATTCTACTCCGAGCTTTGCTTTGACAGAGCTACTTTCAGGCTTCAGCTAGAGCTTAGAGATTTCTTTCATGTATTGTAGAAGTACCATATGGAGCACCTCTTGACTCCCAAGGATTTCTTCTATCCCTATGTAGCATTAGACTTTTATCAGTCTATGACTACACATCACGTCCGGGATCCTACTGTCATCCACTTCACCATTGATGGACGCCATGGTATCCTGGGAGCCAGACATATAGCAGAGGCCCTGCACATTCCCTACAAGCCAGCACGTCTAGAGGATTATCGAGTCTGGGCTCATCCTTCCTAAAGTGACATAGTCCATATACTGTCCAGAGGGGCATCCACACGCCCCTATTTGTTGAGGAAGGAGCTCCCGCCTAGCATGTTTTTTATAGATGCACTCCTGCGCCATAACATCTATTCACTTCAGCATATGGTGCAGAGGAGAGGCACTTTGCTAGATGCATTGTTCAGGATATCAGAGGGATTTTTATTTGGCCCTTACCATCTCATTATGGCCGCTCTTCTGTACTTTGAAGAGAAGGTCCATAGGAAGAAGCTGCTCAGAGCGGATGCCATTCCACTTCTCTTCCCGAGATTACTATGTCAGATTTTAGAGCACTTGGGATATCCATCTGAGCCTTAGCTTGAGCGGAAACGCATTTGCCGAGAGATATTCACTCTACAAATGGACGAGTATGACAACTTATGATGCAGAGCTAGGAGGCCTAGCTGGACCAGAGCATCTAGAGATTCCACATCCAGAGCATCTAGAGGAGCCACAACCAGTTGAGATACTAGCTGACATGAGAGCACCTGCCCCTGTAGTGCCTATTATAGGACCTATGTCTGAGGTTGCACCCTCTACTCCTCCTGCCACACTAGGGACTCCGCCTGTTATACCATCTACATCAGAGACTCCTCCTCCATCTGAGCCTAGGATCGCCATATCCATTTCCGAGTACAGAGGCCTATGTCACACCTTGCAGACATTGACCACTTCTCAGAGCATCCTGACTCAGCAGATGACAGCTCTTCGTGCCCATCAGGAGCAGATTATCGCCACCCAGACCCAGCATACTGCCATTCTTAGGCAGATATAGTACCACTTGGGTATTCTATCGACTCATGAGCACACCATTCCTATCCCATCAGAGCCCACATATCCATCACAGGACCCTCCTCTACCAAAGCAGGCTATGCACCCTGAGGAGCCCACTACAGGAGAGACAGAGGCCTCCATCCCGAGCATTCCGACCTCTACAGTCGAGCCATCATCTCCACATGATCCTCCCACCACTATCTGATCATTTACATAGTTTCCTTTATGTAGTTCTTTACTATAGTAGAACTAGTAATCCCATGCTTTTGATGTTTTATATATTGGGATTGGTTGTATTACTTGTTTTACTCTATAGTGTATTATCTTGAAGTAATACAAATCTATCATTTTTTGAGTACTCTTGGCATTATTTTATTTTAACTCCTCTACTCATATCTTTTATTGTTTTTGAAACATGTGGTTTCTCCTATTCTACTCGAACTTCATATCACTCAGAAGGCACCACTTCCTCTTTGTTTTTCAATCGCTCATGCCACATTGAGGACAATGTTCAGCTTGGTTGGGGGGAGAGTTGAGGAAGGAAGTTTTGTTATTAATGCTAAGTTATTTTGGTAATTTAGTTGATTTTTGCTTAATTTTAAATTTTTTTTAAGTTTTTATTCTACTCTCCATGGTTATTAAGGAAAAATTCTCAAAATAAAATAAGAGAAATCGAATTTTTGTTTTTCACTTGACTTAGAGTTTGTATTATGCTTACTAAAGTTGATGAATTGTTGAAACTTTTATTGAATTCAACCTTAGTTCTTCCACTTTAAGCTATTCACACACTGTGCACACTAGGTTTTGAGTATAAGATGAAAAACTATTTCCCTCTTGACTTAGGAAAATTTGGACTTAGTACCTTTGACCTCATTTAATAGTGTTGGGACACCTTATAAAAGGTCATTGAGCCTTTGAAAAAAAAGAGAAAGAAAGAAAAAAATGTTTACTTGCCTTGAAACTCGAGCAAGGTCTGAGGGTATATGGTGAAAATCTTTAAAACCTGGTGCCCTAAGCCTTCATTGGTTGGGAGTCACCGACCTCAATGCTCGTTATAAGGGTGAATGGGTGAAGTTTAACATACTGTAGGTGCTTGGGTATTAAAAATGCATTCTCAAAAGTCCGGGGTAAAGTCCGAGGAGTTAGTGGTTGAAAGATCCTTAAAGCTTGATGCCCTAAACCTTAAGTGGTTGGGAGTCATCGATGGACCCTCGTTACATGAACAATTTAGAAAAAGATACCCTTAAGCCTTGTACTCCTACAATGAAAAAAAATTGTGAAACAAAAGGGTGCGTTCTTAGCCTATTAAATTTTGTCAGTTTGCTAAGTGTTGAAAAAGAACTAGGTTGGGGGGGGGGGGGGGGGGGGGGAGTGGGGAACTATCAAGTAACACTTAGATTTTTGTGGAAGAGTAAGGTTTGGTCCTTTGGAAGTAGAAATGATTTTAAAACTTCAATTTGCATAATGTCTTCTCTTTATGAATTGTGATTAGGCAAAGTATTTGATAACTCTTGTTGAAATTTGAGTTTTATATTTCTTTAATGTTCCATGTGAGAGTTTGATCATCATGCCACTTAAATTTTTTTTTAAGTGATCAGCATGATTTTGTAAAGTATATTACCGTTTATTTTACTTTTTCTCTCCTTCATTGCTAAGGGACTAGTAATATGTTGGTTGAGGGGAGTGATTACTACTCAAAAAGTGTTATTTTGTAGCTTGTAATTAACTCTTTTAAACACTTTTGAGTAGTATTTATTATCTTTTAACTCAATTAGCATATTAAGTACCTTTGCAATCGTTTCTAATCAAATTGTGTTAAGTTTTGGTGTTTTTGATAGTATTTTGATCACCAAAGCAATCCAAGATTGAGGAGAGTTCTATGGAATCCATGGCAAAGCAATTGGAAACTCATTAACATGAAGAACCCAAGCTTTGAACCTTTATAGTCCTTTGCCAAAAGCAAATTAGGAAAGAAAAGAGAAAAATCTAACATGAAGAATTCAAGAGGATAGCAACTGTTGGACACTTTTGGAGCACTTCCTAGAGTCCATTTCATGCATACTATATTATTTCGAAGCTCGGGAAGTCAAGAATCCAATGCTTCAAACGGTGCGTGAATCGGAGTTGAAATGAAGAAGTTAGAGCCATTGGAAGCCAATCACACCAAGCTGAAGGACAATTTCACAGCTGCGAAATCAACCTTTGGCTGCGAAATGGAGACCTCAGCTTGTGAAATTTCGCAGCCATCTTGCATGCCTGCGAAATCCTCCTGAGTGCTTCTAGATATTTGTGACCGACACTTTTAGATTTTTTCTTCAGATATTTGATGTTTAAATCCCCATTTTCTCCTTGTAATCCACCAATCATAGGATTCCTTAGTTTGTAAGTAAGAACAAATGGTGAATAACCTCATATATATTTTTTGTAATTTTGATTACACAGACATCTCTCGGGAGCTTGTTCTCAGAGACCAACTTTTTGTATAGTTTTGAAGGAAGTAATATACAGAGCTTTGCTCTGCCTTACCTACTCACTTTGATTGTATTTTTCTTACTAGCCAAACAAGCTCTGAGGATGTTTCCTCAGAGAATGAGTGGCTAGACTTTTTGTCTCTTGGAGCTAAGGCAGCTGGGTAAGGTGCCGAGTGCAAGAATTGATAGTTTTGTTGTTTCAGCTGTTAATGAAGAGAAAGTGTGACCCGTTAATGGTTTATATGTTTTTAGTTAACTTAAAACGCCTTTAAATCACCTGGGCCAACACTTGATAAGGCAAGTGATCTCCGTCCATGGAGATGCACTAGTTTATCTTTTGCAAGCCTTTGGGAGGTGACTTGAAGGTAGGATTTTCTAGAATTGCCAACACTTGGTAAGCTTTTGGACTCTAAGGAGACATCCATTAGTTATCTCTTGCGAGCTTGAGAAGAGAAATCCAAGGTTAAGAATCACCTTGAATGGCAAATGCTAGGTGAGAGGCACGAGCCATTGCAAGATGAATCAGTGAGAGGGATTTAGTGTTTGAATCCATAAAAGGGAAGCATCTGTACCACACCGGTTAGAGAAATAACTATATGTTAATTCTCTAATACGAGGAAAAGATTCAAGTGACCGGAACTCTGTTTTTGTATTAGGAGCCTGACCCCAGTGATCCTAAAACTCCAAGAAACATTTTTCTTTATAAGTAATTTCCGTTACTTTAGTTTTGGTTAACTTAAAACCAATCATCTTTCAACCAAAGATTATGTTTTCTTTTAAAGCTAACCTTGAAATGAAAAAACATCAATTCAGCTTTGAATTAATGTCAATAGTAAGTTGAAAACCCTTCCCAGTGAACGATCCTAAAGCCACTATGCTATGCTAGCTGAGGCTATCCTAGTACATGGTGATATAGGTTATAAATTTTGTTGATTACTCCTGTCTGAGGGCCAAAATCAAGGTACACCAGCTAGGCACGCAATCACTTCACATTTTCATTTTCATTTTCTTTCTAGCCAAACATCCTCGGAGGCCTCGAGGATGAGTGGCTAGGCTCTTTTTGTTTCTTGGATTGAAGGAAGCTAGGTAAGAGACCCGACTACAAAAGTGGGAGTTTTCCTTGTTTTAGTTTTTAATGAAGAGGAAGTTGTGATTCGTTAATGGTTTTTATATTTTTAGTTAACTTAAAACACCTTAAAATCACCTGGGCCAACACTTGGTAAGGCAAGTGGACTCCATCCATTGAGTTACACTAGTTTATCTCTTGCAAGCCTCTGGTAGGTGGTTTAAAGGTAGGATTTTCTAGAATAGCCAACACTTAGTAAGCTTTTGGACTTTAAGGAGACATCCATTAGTTATCTCTTACGAGCTTGTGAAGGGTAATCCAAGATTAAGGATCACCTTGAATGGCAAATGCTAGGTGAGAGGCACGAGCCATTGCAAGATGCATCAGTGAGAGGGAATTAGTGTTGAAACCATTAATGGGAAGCAACTGTAACACATCGGTTGGAAGATAACTATAGGTTAAATCCCCAATGCGAGGAAAGATCCGGAATCTCCACTTTTGTATAAGGGGCCTGAACTTAGTAACCTGAAAATCTAAGAGACCATTTTCTTTGTAATTAAAACTCAGTTACTATTTTTTGGTTAGTTTAAAACCAACCTTTTCCAAATAAAAGATTATGTTTTCTTGTAAAGCTTACTTAGAAAAGAAAAAACACCAATCCAATTCTTTAAACTAATATCAGGTGTGAAATGAAAACCCATCCCAGTGAACGATCCTAGAGCCATTATGCTATGTTAGCTGAGGCTATCCTAGTACATGGTGAAATAGGTTATAAATTTTGTTGATTACTCCCGTCTGAGGACTGAATTAGAAGACACCAGTTGGGCACGGAATCAAATGCCAATTTAGACTGAGATGGTAAGACAACCTGGGTTTTTGTACTTCACCATTGCCTTATTCTCAATGATGGCACTGACTTGCTCGGTGAGGAATGCTTTCTTGCTTAATTTAATTATTATCTTCATAGTCCATAAGTCCTTAAGGAACTTTGCATAAGCAAACACTTGCTTGATCATATCAAGGAGTGGAATGTTGATCTTCACTTGCTTCAAAACTTCCAAAATCTCCAAAGTCTTATCTTCCACTTTGTGTTTCTGCAAAGCTGAAGGGAAAAGAAAATGATTGGAAACACTCCTTTTATCTTTGCTCACAATGACTTTCTCATATTTTTCATACTCTTTCTCATTTCTAGCATTTTTCTTCATGGTTGGTTCATCTCTAGTAGGAATATCTTCAATTATCGATAACTTGGGTCCTTCATATTCTTTCCCATTTCTGAGTGTGATAATTGCATTGCAATCTTCCTTTTGCATTTTAGAAACTTCATTTACTCATCTTGGATTTTTTTGTGGTTGAACTGGGAACTTTCCTTTCTCTTGAGATAAACTTGTAGCAAGTTGGCTCAAAGTGGTTCGAATATCTGCTAGTTCTTGAGATGTTTGAGCATTTATTCTATTTTGATCCTCATTACACTTGTCTTGTTTCTGTATAAACTCTCTCGTCATATCTTCTAAGCTTGAGTTAGATGATGAGGTTTGATGTTGTTGTTGAAAATTTTGAGATGACATACCTTGTGGTTGAAAACCTTGCTACCTATTAGTCTGATTACCTTGAAATCAGTTTCCTGGTTGTTGAAACTAGTCATTGTTACCTCCTTTCCATGATAGATTTGGATGATTCCTCCAACCTGGATTATAAGTGTGGAATATGGAGAATTGTTAAAATATTGTTTGTATGTCCCTAAGGCATTGGCTTGCTCTGAAAACATGTCTTGCATTGCAGGTAAAGTGGGATAAGATTGCACACCATGTTCCATAAACTTACATATCAAGCACGGTTGAGTTATTCCCTCATTGAGTATTTGTACCTCTTGAACTCCCTTGGCTTCCAAATCATCCAACCTTCTCATAATGGTTGCAAACTTTGCTTGGACATCTAAACCCTCTAGTAAGGTATACACTCCACTAGCTCTTGCCTTATTCATTGTTTTATCTCTAGGTGTTTTCTTGACAATTGGTTATTCCCAACTTCTAGATACCTCGGCAACATAATCAAGGAATTGAAATGCTTCATCGGGGTTTTTATTCATGAAATCTCTTTTACACATAGTTTCGAGAAGTTGTTTCATTGGTGGTGACATGCCTTCATAGAAATACGATACTAGCATCCAGTTGTCAAATCCGTGATAGGGGCATGCTGTAACCATCTCCCTGAATCTTTCCCAGCATGCAAAAAATTTCTCATCCTTTATAGCCTTGAAATTCGAGATCTCATTTTTCAATGCACTAATCCTATGTGTTGGAAAGAATTTTTGTAGAAACACTTATTGTAAATCACCCCCAATTTATGATACTATAGGGTCTAAGACTGTTTAACTAAGTCTTACTTTTATCCTTCAATGACAAGGGGAATAACTTCATGCGGAAAATCTCTAAAGGAGTATTGGCTTCTCAAAAAATTGAAACGATGTCCTCAAATTCCTTGATGTGAGAGTATGTGTTTTCTTTTTCTGTCCTCCTAGAAATGGGTAGTTGAGATACCACTTGAGGCCAAATGGTAACATGATCGTGATTTGGAGGTAGCATAAAACACGATTGAGCACTCCACCTGGGAGGATTTAGAAACTCTCTCAAAGTTCTTTGGTCCTGCATAAGTGGTCGTGGCTTGTTGTTATTGTTGTTGGATTCTTTAGTCTCCTCCATATTGGGTTGAGATTCCTCAGTTGTTCTTTGAAGTCTACTTGAAATATCTCTTTCCCAACCAAGAATAAAATAGAAGAAAAATATATATAAAGAAAAAAAATAAAAAAACTAAAACAAAGTAATGCACTATATCCTAGTTATGATGGTTGCCAATCCCCGACAACGACGCCAATTTCTTGACTAAACTTCTTTTTTATACCAAAATACTTAGCTTTTTTACGTAGCAACTCTGGTAAAGAAAAACTAGAGAAAGAGTCACTACGGATTTTGTAGTACTTCGGGTATCGTCTTCAAGGATTGGCTTATGGAAATTGTCAATACTAAAATAACTGAATTGCTTATGTTTAAATCCTAAAGTGAAAACAATATGTGAATAATGTGAAACTAAGTAAAAGAAATTAAATTAATAAAAAAATAAATATTGATTTTAAATTCAACTGATTCAAGTTTGGGGTTTCCACAATCCAACATAGGGTATAGAAATTAGAGAAAACAAGGGTCTTTTAAGTAATATGATCTTACGGTTTTGGGATCCTTGGCCGCTCTAGATCAAGTTGAGTTCTATAACTCAAAATTGCATCTGAAACCTAATTTTTCTTTTTTAAAACAAATTCCTAAAACCATAAAATGAATGAGATTGATTACTAGTTTAAGATTTGACTTTTTAACCCTTTCTACTCCTTATAGCTTTGTTTTGGGGCAAAAAAGATAGGGAAGACGAAAATAACTAATGATCAAGAATTATTAAGAATCACTAGTATTGGGTAATGACCTATCATATAATTCCCTAAACTAACTCACAAGGATAGGATAAAAAAATTGATAAATTGTCACCCAACCAATAATTAATCTCATTGTTATAATAATTTACCCATTGTCCTTATAGGTTTCCTAGCCCTTAGGTTTTCATGCTTCAAGCCCCAAGTTGGCTCCTAGCCTCTCATGGGGGTGATGTCACATTCACAATCCATAATAGGGTAAAAATCCATAAATTGAATCAAAAGAACCTAAAATAATATATTTAATAAAGAAGAAAAAGAAAACAAACCAAAGTTCTTGTCTTCTTCCACCTTCCATGTCAAACTCTCCGGAAAAAGATCCAAGATCCCTAAAACCTAGAATTAAGAGAGTTTATATAATATCATCAATTACCTAACATATGGCACACTCTCATTGGTCACTTATTAAAAAATAATTTCCTAAAAATGATTAAAAATAATAAAATGGTGATATCTAGTCGTGTGAGGTCCACTTAGGGCGGATGGAGTGCTCCATATGCAATTCCCAAGGTAAAGGAGGCGAAACATCAAAGTGGGAGTGGGTGAATTCGAAATTGGTGTCATTTCGAAGTGGATTTCAAATTCATAAGTTGAATTTCGAAATCATTTCGAAATGACCTTTCAACTTTGTGCAGTTGTCTTCAAATGACCATAACTCCTTCATTTCAGCTCTGATTTCCACACCATTTAAATTGTTGGACTCCTGGCTTTTGAATCTTCGAAACAATATATAGTGTGTATAAAATGGACTCCGATAAATGCTTTAAATTGCTTTCAAAATCAGAGTATATATTGCCATCAGATTTTTGAGTTTTAAATTTCTATGCAGCTGAATCTTGCTTCATGCCTCATTTCCCATGTATGCATGCCTCATGCTTTACTATGTTGTTCGTAGCAAGGTCACTATCATAAAATGTCAAAAGAACTGATCTCAGGATATGGTAAACATGAGGGGATATCAACAATACACCAATCCCATACTTGAAGTTGTTAGCAACTACATCGAAATACATACACCATCCCGAAAAACCGGTCACAATAGAAATCTCCTCATTTGGAAAGCATCATCCACTGCTCTACTGTCAGATATTGGAAGTGAGGCCAAATGATATCCGACAATACTCCCCTTAACAAACTTTTGAGAAACATATCGGATGTCAAACTCAGTCAACAACACTAACCATATCATCAATCTACCTATAAATGCAGGTTTGTCAAACAAATATCTCAAGGAATCTAGGTGAGAGATCAAATATATAGAATACCCTGTCATATAATGCCTCAAATCTCTGGGTAGCCCAAACCAATGCTAAAAAGAAGCGCTCAATCATAAAATATCTCATCTCATACTCCAACATCCGTTTATTTAGATAATAAATAGATCTCTCATTTTCTAAGTCATTGAGTTAAGCTAACATGCATCCCAAGGCCATGTCTTGACAAGTACAAAAACAATGGGTGTCCTAGTATAGGAGGCATTAAAACTGGAGGAGAAAGTACATACTCTTTAATCCTCTCAAAAGCTCGCTAACAATCATCATTCCAGACTATAGGTTGGTTCTTCCTCAAACGATGAAAAATAGACTCACATATGTCTATTAATCTAGTTATGAAACGATTGATGTACTGTAATTTGCCCAGAAAACCCTAATCTCTCTCTTAGTATTTGGCACTAGCATATCAAGTATGACTTTGATCTTATTTAGATCAACCTTTATACCTCACTCACTAACCATATGTCCCAGTAATTTCCCAAAAGTCACTCTAAAGGTGCACTTCTTGGGATTTAACCTCAATTTGAACTTTCGATCCTCTCAAAGAATCTTTCTAAAACTGCTAAGTGATCTGTTCTATCTTGGGATTTCACAATCATAAAATCAACGTATACCTCAACATCCCTATGCATCATATCATGAAACAAAATAGTAGTTGCTCTTTGATAAATGACTTATGCATTCTTCAATCCAAATGGCATGACTCTATAACAATAGGTACCCCACTCAGTGATGAAAACAGTCTTCTCCATGTCCTCTGGAGCCATCAGAATTTGATTATACCCAAAAAACCCATCCATGAAAGACAATATCGAATGACCTGCAGTGCTATCAACCAACATATTGATGTGGGAGGGAAAAACATCCTTAAGACTAGCTTTATTAAGGTCTCTGAAGTCAATACAAATTCTAACTTTGTTATCCTTTTTGGGAATAGGAATAACATTAACCAACCACTCAGGATACTCAACCATCAATATAAAACCAACACTAAGTTCTTTTCGAATCTTCTCTTTTACCAGTAAACTCCAACGAGGGTGCAATCGTCTCAACTTCTACTTAACCGGTCTAGCATGTGGTAGAATAGGCAAGTGATGCTGGACTATGGAAGAAACCAACCCTAGCATATCTTCATATGACCATGTAAACACATCTAAATACGCTCTGAGAAATTGAATAAGGTCAATCTTCTCATCTGTAGACAATGAAGTATCAATCTGGAGTCCTCGAGGCTAATTCCTAGTACCAAAATCAATAGTCTCATCTACAGGCTCAACTTTGCTACCTAAATGACTAGAAAGGGTCTTTGAATCTGAATAAGGTGATTGAGGCTCATCATCTATGTCGAAAAACATTTGATGTGGATGGATGTTGTGACAAGCTAAAAAGAGAACCATACACATAGGGAAATACTCAAAATAACTCATATCCATAGATGAAACAGTGGGTACATCATAAAAAATAGAGGAGACAAATCCTAACATGACATCAAAAGAAACATCATGCCCAACAGACGGGCCAACATTAACAGATTCAACGACAAGAATAATAAAAAACTCAGGTACCATTAGCCGAGCTCCAAATGGTGGGGTGACCTCGGGAATCGATGGATCTGTCTCTACAACACTCTCAACAGCCATCACACCAACATGTCAGACAACCTAACTACTAACATCTTAACTAATCTCGACATTTGCGTCACAGCCAATAGGTCCAACTTATGTTGATAATCATCCTTGAGAGTTGCACCATCAAAGAAACCCTTTACAGGATTTGAACTCTCATACTCATCAATCTTTCTAGGAAAATATGCTAGCTTTGTCTAGGGAAGATAGAGTTGCCCTCATAGTAGTGGAAGGACATAAGACTCCATCAACAAGTTGCATCTAACTAAACAGTTGCTCTATAGTAACTTGTGCATTAGTAGAAAGATCATATATCGACACTTCCATAAAATGTGTAGTAATAGTAGAAGTGGGAACAAAATAATCTGACCAATCCCAACCATATGGTCATAGAGGATAATCAAAAGGTAGGTGCCTCAATCAAGCCAAAAGGTGAGCTCAATGCAAGCAAGCTATATAAATATAATCTCAATGAGTAGGCTCAAACGCTAAACCAAATGGTAAGTCTCAGTCTACATCAGACATAAAATCAAAGGCTTCCTGCTGCCTCCTACCTAACCCCAAACTGGGCAAGTAGTCCATACTCTGCATCATCCCTATCATAGCTTCGCTACCAAACTCATCAAAAGGTAATGGACAAATCTTTAGTAGGATTATCAAACATCTCGATGGTCTGGACCTTATCTGATTACTACCCAAAAAGTGTTATTTTGTGCCTTTAATTCATTATGTTTTAAGCACTTTTGTGTAGTAGTTCTCCATTTTTATTCTAATTGGCATGTTAAGGACCTAACAATGACTTCTAATCATATTTGTGGCTAGTTTTAGTGTTTTGACAGCTTTTTGGATCATTAAGACAAGCCAAGCAAAGGAGAGAAGCAAGGAGAGAGGAAAAACAGAGTGAAGAAAACAGAGGACAACAACTGCAGTCTTCTTTCGCACTTTTGGAGCACTTCCCGAAGTCCATTTTCTACATGGTATATACCATTTCAAAGCTCAGGAAGTCAAGAATCTAACGCTTCAAACTGTGTATGCTTTGCAGCTGAAATGAGGAAGTTACAGCCATTGGAAGCCAATCACTCCAAGCTGAAGGAAGAATTTTGCACAGCGTTGCGAAATCACCATTTTGTTACGAAATGATTTCGCAACCTTTTTGCACAGTGCTGTGGATTTCCCCCCTGAAGTTTCACAACACGTTGGAAGCCGAACACCACAAGCTGAAAGACCACTTCGCAGCGGTGCGAAATCAGTCGTTTGCTGCGAAGTAATTTCGCAGCCCTTTTTGTGCGTCTACGAAATCTCGCAGACCTCGTTTTCACCTACGAAATGGTCCTTAGTGCTTCCCGATATTTGTGACCGACACTTTGAGATATTTTTCTTCAGATATTTTTGTATAAATTTCCATTTTCTCCTTGCATTCAGCCACTCATGTAATTCCTTAGCTAGGAAGTATCCAAGGAAGGGTAAATTACCTTCCTATATAAACTCTCTTGTAAACACTAAAAAAAGAGACTCTCGGGGAGCTTTTTCCAGAGGATCCATCATATAGATATAATATATGTGAAATTGACGAACAGAGCACTTGCTCTGTTTCTTCTTCATATTTTTGTTTTCTTGTTATTTTACTTTCTAGCCAATCAAACTCTGAGGATTTTTCCTCAGAGGATGAGAGGCTAGGCTCTTTGTCTCTTGGAGTGAAGAAAGCTGGGTAAGTTTCCATATGCATAAATTGGAAGTTTTGTTGTTTTAATTTTTAATAAAGAGAAAGTGTGACCCGTTAATGGTTTTTATCTTTTTAGTTAACTTAAAACGCCTTTAAATCACCTGGGCCAACACTTGGTAAGGCAAGTGATCTCCGTCCATGGAGATTCACTAGTTTACCCCTTGCGAGCCTCTGAGAGGTGACTTGAAGGTAGGATTTTCTAGAATTGCCAACACTTGGTAAGCTTTTGGACTCCAAGGAGACATCCATTAGTTATCTCTTGCGAGCTTTTGACGGGTAATCCAAGGTTAAAGATCACCTTGAATGGCAAGTGCTAGGTGAGAGGTATGAGCCATTGCAAGATGCATCGGTGAGAGGGATTTAGTGTTTGAACCCATTAATGGGAAGCATCTGTACAACACCGGTTGGAGAAGGAACTATATGTTAATTCTCTAATGCGAGGAAAAGAAACAAGTGACCGCAACTCCCTTTTTGTAGGAGGAATCTGAGCCTAGTGATATGAAACTCCAAGAAACATTTTTCTAAGTAAAATCAGTTACTATTTTTGGTTAGTTTAAAACCAAGTCTTTTTCATTCAAACATCTTTATGTTTTCTTTTAAAGCTAACCTTGAAATGAAAAGGCACCAATTTAGCTTTGAATTAATATCATTTTGCAAAGTGAAAACCCATCCCAGTGAACGATCCTAGAGCCACTATGCTATAGTAGCTTTGTCGTTGCTACCCTAGTTCATGGTGTAATAGGTTATAAATTTTGTTGATTACTCCCTCAATCAAGGAGCACCAGCTGGACATGAATCAGCTGAGACACCAATTGGGCATGAATCAAATGGCGCCGCTGCCGGGGATGGTGCCACTTTGCAGTGATATCAACTTTTTAGAGTACTTGTGATCTTCATCACAAGTTTGGTGACTTTTCTTTTCCTTTTTACTAACTCTTTTTATTTCTTTATTTTTCTTTGTTCATATGTTAGTATATCTTTTATTTAGTTTTTAGTTAATCTTAATAATTTTCTTTTTTCTTTAGAATTTTATTTTCTTTTATTTTCTTTTGTTTTCTCTATTTTTAATTCACAAATTGCTAGTTGTGCATGCCATATTGAATATGAGATAGCAGAGGAAGCCATGAACTTCATCAGTTCTGTGGCTGAATTTTCAAGAGAATGGGGTGAGCCAAATGCTAGAGATATGGGAAGAATGACGTCTCAACCTAAAGCTAAGGGTGAGATGTATATTTTGGATGACAACATGGACATGAAGGCAAAGATTGCAGCTATGGAAAGGAGATTGGAAGAGCTGGAAATGAACCAGATGCAAGAAGTGCAAGCCATCTCTCAGACACCATTGCAAGCTATGCCTTGTGCCATTTGTCTATCTTATGAGCACTTGGTGAAGGAGTGTCCTACCATTCAAGTGGCGAGGGAAATGTTTGGTGATTGCAACACCTACAATTCCAATTGGAGGAAACATCCAAAGTTCTCTTGGAAACCACAGCCGCCTCAGTATCAGCAACCTGCTCAAGCACCACAGCAAGCCTCAAACCTTGAACAAGCTATGATGAATCTTAACAAGGTCATGGAAGACTTTGTTGAAGCTAAAAAATCCATCAATGCTCAGCTCAGTCAAAGAATTGACAGTGTAGAGAGTTCATTGAATAAAAAGATGGATGGAGTGCAACATGATCTATCTCAAAAGATAGATAATCTCCAAGATTCAATCTCAAGGTTTGCCAACCTCAATACAATGCAAGAGAAAGAAAACTTTCCTTCTCAACCTTATCAAAATTCCAAGGGTATCCATCAAGTGGAAGCTCAAAAGGGAGAATCTTCAATGGTGAAGGAAGTTAAAACAGTTATCACTTTGAGGAGTGGTAAAGAGGTTGATCTGCCCACATCCAAACAAGAGCATGAAACAGAGAATGAAACAGAGAAAAAGAAGAGGGAGGAAATTAAGGGAAAGAGAAAGGGGAAAAGCATAGAGAAAGATGACTATGATCTAAGTATAGATGAAAAATCACAGAGGATAGTCATCAAGGAAGAAATGATGAAACACATGCCTCCACCTTTTCTCCAAGCTTTGTATGGGAAAATCATACAAAGCAAATCTCTAATGAAGGATGCTAACTTCATATGGGATCCGGGCAAGCTAAGTCAGGATCAAAATTTTTTGATGGACTTAGTCTTTCTTAAGACTAACTAGTCCATAGCTTTTTGTTTTACTTATTACTTGTTTTAATTTGGATTTCAATGTTTTAATTTTGATTTCAATGCTTTAATTTTGATTTTAATGCTTTAATTCTAATTTTTTTTTATGTAATATAGGTTTTTGGATGATCAAAATCAGGAGGAATTGCAAAGAAATTGAAAGGAAGTCTTTCGGAGCAAGAAAAGTGCAAAAACAGGGCAAAAACAAGGCAAAAACAGGGGTCTGCGAGATTTCGCAGCCTCTACGAAATCGGCACTTTGCTGCGAAACCATTTCGCAGCCTCAGGCCCCTCTCTGCGAAACGGCTGCGAAGCTCCAAGGCATGAAAATTCCCAATTTCGCAGCCAAAACTCCATTTCGCAGGGTATTTCGAAGCTGCGAAGCCAGCTTTTGGCACACAAGTTCCATTTCGCAGCACAGTGACCCTCATTTCGCAGCTGCGAAACGGTTGAGAAATCACAAAGCGTAAAAACTCCCAATTTCGCAGCCAAAGCTCCATTTCGCAGGGTATTTCGCGGCTGTGAAACCACTTTTTGGCACACGAGTGCCATTTGAAAGCCCTGTACACTCATTTTGCAGCTGCGAAATGGCTGTGAAACCTCCACACCTTAAAATCCTTCAGCATGCACACCATGAACAGACATGTCACAACCGCAATCCCATTTTGGCAACTATTGGACACATTTCGATCACTTTCTGAAGTTCATTTCATGCATTCCATATATCGTTTGAAAGATTGGGAAGTCAGGAGTCCATAGCTTCAAACGGTGCTCAATTTGGATTTGAAACGGAAAAGTTATGGCTGTTTGAAGATGACTGTGCAAACCATGAACGGAAATGTCGCACCTCCATTTTGCTACTATTGGACACATTTTTGAAGCACTTTCTGGAGCTCAAATTATGCATACCATATCTCGTTTCAAATATTGGGAAGTCAGGAGTCCATCGCTTCAAACGGTATGCGATTTGGAGGTGAAATGAAGAAGTTATGGTCGTTTGAAGACGAGCGCGCAAAGTTGAGCGGGAATTTCGCAGTCGAGACGCCATTTAGAAGGGTGTTTCGCAGCTGCGAAACCACTTTTTGGCACACGAGTGCCATTTTTCAGCACAGTTCCCCTCATTTCGAAGCTACGAAATGGTCTGCGAAAATGGCACTTTGCTGCAAAATGATCTCCAAGCTTTGAAATGGCTGCGAAATCACCTCCAAGCGTCGAAATGACCTTCAAATTGCGAAATTGACTTGCAAAATGGAGGGAGGTTTGCAAAAACACCTTGCAAAGCCAAGGGAAGTTGCTAAAATGCCAACAGAGCCCCACGACCATGCATATGAAGAGGAGAGCCCCGCGTACCCTGAGATCACACACACGAAGCCTCTCATTCCATTTCTTACCTCCTTAAACCATCAAAGCCCATAACTCCAACTGAGGAGACTATGCCACCTAAGGAGACTACCAAAGCAGAGGTTGAAGTTTTGATCCAACCCACTCAAAAGGCCACCACAGATGCATCAGCTCCACATGACCTTACCATTACTTGATCATCTTTTTACTTTTTGTCTTTATATATTATACATAGCTCCATGTTATGATGTTTTATATTCTGGGATTGGAGGTATCCATTGATCATATCTTATATTCTACTTTCTCAGAATCATATATAGACATCATTTTTTGTTTAAACTTGATATTTTTCTATTTTCTCTACTCACTGATTCTTTTGTTTTTTTTTTAAACATGTGGTTTCTCCTATATGACTGAGACTCCATATCACTAAGGAGGTACCACTTCTTCCCTATTTTTTAATCGCTTTTGTCACATTGAAGACAATGTTCAGCTTGGTTGGGGGGAGAGTTGAGGAAGTAAGTATTGTTATTAATGCTAAGTTATTTTGGTAATTTAGTTGCTTTTTGTTTAATTTTTAAAATTTTAAAGTTTTTATTCTACTTTCCATGGTTATTAAGGAAAAATTTTCAAAATGAAAAGGGAGAAATTGAATTTTTGTCTTTTTGCTTGACTTAGAGTTTGTATTATGCTTACTAAAGTTGATGAATTGTTGAAACTTCTATTGGATTCAAGCTCAGTTCTTCCACTTTAAGCTATCCACACATTGTGCACAATAGGTTCCGTTTATAAAATGAAAAACTATTTCCCTCTTGACTTGGGAAATTTTAGACTTGGTACCTTTGACCTCATTTAATAGTGTTGGGACACCTTGTAAAAGGCCAATGAGCCTTTGAAAAAAAAAAAAAAAAAGAAAGAAAAATGTTTGCTTACCTTGAAACCCGAGCAAGGTCTGAGGGGTATATGGTGAAAATCTTTAAAACCTGGTGCCCTAAGCCTTAATTGGTTGGGAGTCACCGACCTCAATGCTCGTTACATGGGTGAATAGGTGGAGTTTAACATATTGTAGGTGCTTGGGTATTAAAAATTCATTCTCAAAAGTCCGGGGTGAAATCCGAGGAGTTAGTGGTTGAAAAATCCTTAAAACTTGATGCCCTAAACCTTAATTGGTTGGGAGTCATCGATGGACCCCCGTTACATGGACAATTTAGAAAAGAATGCCTTTAAGCTTTGCACTCCTACAAGAAAAAAATGTGAAAGAAAAGAGGTGTGTTCTTAGCCTATTGGAGGTTGATTAGTTTGCTAAGCTTTGAAAAGAACTAGGTTGAGGGGAGAGATTAGTTTGACATACTATATCCGGAAACTAATAAATAACACATAGATTTTTGTGGAAGAGTAAGGGTTGGACCTTTGGGAGTGGAAATTAATTTGAAGCTTAAATTTGCATAATGCCTACTCTTTATGAATTGTGACTAGGCAAATTATTTGATAGCTCCTATTGAAGTTTGAGTTTTATTTCTTTCATGTTCCATGTGAGAGTTTGATTCAGTCATGCCACTTGATTATTTTTTGGAGTGATCAGCATGATTTTATAAAATATTATACTATCTATTTTTCTTTATTTTTCTTTCTTTCATTGCTCAGGGACTAGCAATGTGTCAGTTGGGGGGAGTGATTACTACCCAAAAAGTGTTATTTTGTGTCTTTAATTCATTATGTTTTAAGCACTTTTGTGTAGTAGTTCTCCATTTTTATTCCAATTGGCATGTTAAGGACCTAGCAATGACTTCTAATCATATTTGTGTCTAGTTTTAGTGTTTTGACAGTTTTTTGGATCATTAAGACAAGCCAAGCAAAGGAGAGAAGCAAGGAGAGAGGAAAAACAGAGTAAAGAAAACAGAGGACAGCAGCTGCAATCTTCTTTTGCACTTTTGGAGCACTTCCCGAAGTCCATTTTCTACATGTTATATACCATTTCAAATCTCAGGAAGTCAAGAATCCAACGCTTTAAACCGTGTACGATTTGGAGCTGAAATGAGGAAGTTACAGCCATTGGAAGCCAATCACTCCAAGCTGAAAGAAGAATTTTGCACAGCGTTGCGAAATCACCCTTTTGTTGCGAAATGGTTTCGCAGCCTTTTTGCATAGTGCTGTGGATTTCCCCTGAAGTTTCACGACACGTTGGAAGCCGAACACCGCAAGCTGAAAGACCACTTCGCAGCCGTGCGAAATCAGCCGTTTGCTGCGAAGTAATTTTGCAGCCCTTTTTGTGCGTCTGCGAAATCTCGCAGACCTCGTTTTCACCTGCGAAATGGTCCTTAGTGCTTCCTGATATTTTTGACCGACACTTTGAGATATTTTTCTTCAGATATTTTTGTATAAATTTTCATTTTCTCCTTGCATTCAGCCACTCATGTAATTCCTTAGCTAGAAAGTATCCAAGGAAGGGTAAATTACCTTCCTATATAAACTCTCTTGTAAACACTAAAAAAAGAGACTCTCGGGGAGCTTTTTCCAGAGGATCCATCATATAGATATAATATATGTGAAATTGACGAACAGAGCACTTGCTCTGTTTCTTCTTCATATTTTTGTTTTCTTGTTATTTTACTTTCTAGCCAATCAAACTTTGAGGATTTTTCCTCAGAGGATGAGAGGCTAGGCTCTTTATCTCTTGGAGTGAAGAAAGCTGGGTAAGTTTCCACATGCATAAATTGGAAGTTTTGTTGTTTTAATTTTTAATAAAGAGAAAGTGTGACCCGTTAATGGTTTTTATCTTTTTAGTTAACTTAAAACGCCTTTAAATCACCTGGGCCAACACTTGGTAAGGCAAGTGATCTCCATCCATGGAGATTCACTAGTTTACCCCTTGCGAGCCTCTGAGAGGTGACTTGAAGGTAGGATTTTCTAGAATTGCCAACACTTGGTAAGCTTTTGGACTCCAAGGAGACATCCATTAGTTATGTCTTGCGAGCTTTTGACGGGTAATCCAAGGTTAAAGATCACCTTGAATGGCAAGTGCTAGGTGAGAGGTATGAGCCATTGCAAGATGCATCGGTGAGAGGGATTTAGTGTTTGAACCCATTAATGGGAAGCATCTGTACAACACCGGTTGGAGAAGGAACTATATGTTAATTCTCTAATGCGAGGAAAAGAAACAAGTGACCGCAACTCCCTTTTTGTAGGAGGAATCTGAGCCTAGTGATCTGAAACTCCAAGAAACACTTTTCTAAATAAAATCAGTTACTATTTTTGGTTAGTTTAAAACCAAGTCTTTTTCATTCAAACATCTTTATGTTTTCTTTTAAAGCTAACCTTGAAATGAAAAGGCATCAATTCAGCTTTGAATTAATATCATTTTGCAAAGTGAAAACCCATCCCAGTGAACGATCCTAGAGCCACTATGCTATAGTAGCTTTGTCTTTGCTACCCTAGTTCATGGTGTAATAGGTTATAAATTTTGTTGATTACTACCTCAATCAAGGAGCACCAGCTGGACACAAATCAGCTGAGACACCAATTGGGCATGAATCATTATCAAAGGTAAATCTAGTAAAAAACAGGTCGTCATCACTATGACTAATCTCCAATATAGGCTTTGATGAAAGAGTAGTATCATAAGATGATCGAACAGTGATAACTTGACCATAATGAATAAACTTCACATTCTGATGAAGGGAAAATGATATCGCTCTAGCCTCATGGATCTAAGGTTGATCCAGTAATAGGTTAATATCGTGGGTACTTTCAAAACCTGGAATAATGTTGGAAATATAAATGACCCAATCGGGATGCCTAGCATCATTGTCCCCATAACCTCTCTGAGCGTATTATCATACGCTTTCACCGTCTGTGTAGAAGGACCAAAATCCATTAGTCCAAAGGCCAAAGCGACAATAGCAGATAAATGATAAACATTTAATGCCGATCCATTATCCAATAAGACAGATGAGACTCGACAACCTGAACAACCAATAGTGATGTAGAGAGGTTTAGTATGGTCAATGCCCTCAGATGGGAGGTCATTATCAGAAAAAATTATGTAGAAGGCCCTGCCAATTGTCAACATATGTATCAACCCATTCAACAAAGTGGTAGTATCAATCTGTATCCAACTCAGAGCTCTAACTAATGCCTCATAGTGATTAGTAGAGGTGGCTAACAAGCTCCAAATAGATATGCAGGCTTGATAAGCCTGCAACTGTCTCACAATCTCAAAATCCTCATTTCTCACTTCATCGCTAGAAGCCTCTCCATCAAAAGGTCTAGTCACTATTAGAGGTTGCTGTCAGGTCACTCTCCCACGTCGAATCACATATTGAATCTCCTCGGAGGGATCGAGATTTGAAGGATCAGAAGTAAGAATAAAATGGGTGGTCACACTATAATGAGAAGTAGAAGAAGGAATTGATAGCTAATGCGGAGCCCTAACATCTGAAATCAAAGTAAAACATGACCTCTGCTCATACATGACCTCATTTAGGGCCAAAACAACATACGACCTCTGACTTGTTAGGACAACTCCCCTCTCGACAACCCCCAACCCATCATGTGGATACTATCCCTAACATCATTATAATCAAGACAATGTAAACTAGTAGGTGGCGATACTATGTGTGTAGAGTGGGTTGGTAAAGGGTTCGTGGTAACACTAGGCATGGCCAGGTTAACCAAACCCTGATCAATGAGGTCCTAAGTATCATGTTGAAGAGCAATGCTATGATTTGTTAGATGCCCTGAAGCCTGGTAATAAAGACCATGCTTATATAGTTGAAAATGAGAAGAAATTGGTAGCAGTAATGGTCTAGAAGACAAATGAGTCAAAATACCTACCTTAGAGAGCTTCTAAAAAGCTCAACTCAGTGGCATCCCTAAGTCTAAGAATTGCCTCGTAAATTTAGGCGTAAGAGGCCTCTGAGGCCTAACTTCGACATATCCTATAATCAGTCTTACGGTGGTATAAGCAGCCATATGGTTGTTGTGGTTGGGATGAAGGTAATTCCTGTAGAGTCAACCATGGCTACACAAAAGGTTGTGGAAACTGGTACTACGAATGAGGGAACCTGGCTTGAATTATCAACATGAAACTATCTAAACGATCGATAGAAGAAGGAAGAAACACTCATTCGTCCCTAATAGCTGATAGAGTCTACCTCCGCTGATCGGCTAGATGAAATAGGCTTCTTCCCATTAGGATTTGAAGGGAAATAATCAGTTTATAACTCTCGGGATATGCCCTCCTTTACATTAAAAATTGTCTAGCTTAAAGATCGAAAGTCTTGAAAAGTGTAGGACCTCAGGCGCTACCAACTCTCCTAAAAACAATTGTTGTTAGGAAAAGCGTATACCCTAACCTTATAGTGCATTCATCCAAGCACCCACAACGAACACAAGGGGAGTTGATGGACGCATCCAACCCTCCGATCTGCCAACAATCTCATTCCCTCCCCAGCAACACCCTTGGGGTTCAAACTAGTGACCTCAGCTCTGATACCAATTGAGAAAATAAACGATATGCTTAAATGAGAAAAACACCCAAGAAGGGGGTGAATTGGGTTTTTCAAAAACTTTTTCAATACAATAAATTCAAGCATAATATAATAAAAAATAAAGAGATAGAGTTAGAGAATTCAAACTCGGGATTTTATAGTGGTTTGACACTTCCTTGCCTACGTCCACTTTCCTCAAGCTCCTAACCGAGTGAGAGTTCCACTAGCTTACAGCTTCAACCAAGCTTCCAATCCTTTACACTTGGATTTTGGCTCCAATGGGCTCTTACACAATCTCTTCAAGATTCAAACATCTTGAAGGCTTTAACACTCAAGTTTTATAAGAATGAATCCCTCAACCTAGCTTAAAGATAGCTCAAATACAAATCAAAGCTAGGATGACTCACAAGGGTGCACTAAAAGATATGCAAGTGAGGATTTAATAAGCTTTTAAGGCAAGAACAAGTGGGTAGAAAATTGATTGCAAGTGTTCTCTATGTCATAAATGAAGTGGAGCTCTCAATTTATAGGTTTCTAAGCTCGGGAGCCAAGAAAAGCAAAAGGCAGCCTCAATCGGTTGAGCTGGGGGTCGACTGGTTTACTAGCCGTTGGAGCATTTAATGCTTTGGTAGGTTACCATTGCCTTGAGCGGACCTCGATCGGAGGTCGACCGGGAAGGAGGGAACCTCGACTGGGAAAGGAAGGCTGCTGGAAGAGAGAGAGTGTTTTTGACACTCCTCGATCGGACCTTGACCCGACAAAGGCAACCGGTTGAGCCGATTGGCCAGAGCCTTAACTGATTTAACCTTTTGGCCCCGAAAACCCATCTTTTTCATTTCTTTTCTTTTCTAACACTTAGGCAAGGTCTTTAGGTAAATTAATATGCCAATTTTGAAATGTTTTTCCTAAGGTACATTTCATAAAACTTGGGTTTCAATGAAATTGCAACTTTAAAGAACAAATCGAGTTTTCCAAAGATGCATAAAAAGATATGTAAACTCTAAGTGCACCCATGCATTCATCTTACATTTGTTTCTTATGATTAAAAGTCTTCCGAAATACTCGATCTTGTAATGATTTGGTCCTTTGATGAATTCCTGAATTTATACCTGAGATTCTTTACCATTCAAACCAATTAGTCACTTAACCGTGGTTTGTTATCATCAAAACCAGATTAGGAGAACCCTTGGGCTAACAATCTCCCCCTTTTTGATGATGACAAACCTTAGTTATCTAGGAAAAGAAAAAATCTCCCCCTCAAACCAAATATGGATCAATCAATCAAAATTTATGAATTTAAAACCAAGATAATCAAGACATGCAAATTTTCAATAGGAAACAATGTAAATCATGAAAATAGCATATCGTATATATATAGTAAAATCAAATGTACACGAAACATAAACATATAATCTAATCCAAATAGATATGACAATGATATGCATGTAGGTCTCCTAGATTTTAGACATTTCTTCCCCTTTGGAAACATAAAAAAGAAACAAAGGGGGTCTCGATGAAATCAAGGCTAAGGAGGTGGATGTGGAAACACGGAGCGAAGGTAAGCCATCATCTCCTCATGCTGACTCTCCTAGCGACTCTCAATGCGCTCAATCGTTTGTTGGAGATGATCAAATGTAGTCTGCTGCTGATCCATGTGATCCTCCATACGCTCAAATCTCTACTACAGATACTCAAACTGAGAAGTGAAGCCAGTCTGATATTGATCCATGCGATCCTCCATGGAGTAGAATCGAATATCACTGACTACTGCAAGCTCCTCCATGCGAGTGCCAAGTAAGCTGATAAATCCATCAAAGGCGCATGATCAGGAGCGTGAGGTGCCTGATGAGGTGATGTCTTAGTGTGAGGAGGCTTGGTGAAGGATGGTTGAGAAGATGGTCGCGCTGTAAGCCAGCTCAGACATCATCGGCTTAGGAAATGTGGCCTCAAACTAAACACCCTCAGACTGGAATGGAGAGATGTCAAGCTCGGGCTCTCTCTACTCAAAGCCTCTCTGAGGGTCTAACCTACCCTCCATCTCTCAGATCTCGGCCTCCTTCTCTACTCCGAGATGCACTTGTCCCTATTCTCGGGCTTATGTTGGTGGTTGCTCTGCTATCCTAATCCAAGAGCCATCGGGGGCCTTCTCAAACTTCATCCATCCCAAGGATTGCTCATCATAAGTTTCATAAATACTGGAGGCCTCAAAATCTGTCTTCTTGCTCAAATCAACCCCGACATCCTTAAATACTCTGGTGAGGAAGCTGCCATAAGGGAGTACGCGGGTTGAGCTCTTGCAACGTGAAATCATGTGCATCATCATCAGATATCCCATGTGAATCCGTTTCCCCATCAGAATAGAGTCCACGAGGAATGCCTCAAGGTAGGAGACCTCATCTCGGTGCCCGCCTTGTGGTAGTAGAATGGAGCAGATCATGTGGTGAAGGACTTGGCAGATCACAGTCAAGTTATGTGTCGATGGTTTGCCCATCCCTTGGGTGTCTGCAAGTCCACACATCCTCTAAATAGCCTTTTTAGGCTTGAAACCCGGCATAGTGGGCCAAGCCTTGGACTCATACACCTTGAGTCCAACTGGAACAATGTTGAAAATGCGGCAAATGCTCTCCAGGTCCAACTAGATCTCAACACTTCTAACGGTGGAAATGATCGATCCACCAAGTCCATATGTCACTCTCAAATAGAAAGCACGCACCGGAGTCGAGAAAATTGGCTCCAAAATCGTCACTACGGGCAACCAACCCGGTCAACTGAAGAGGCCCTCAAGCCCGAAATGTCGTGGTTGGGAGAAATTAATACTTCTCCCTGGAACCACTTTCATTTGAGTGAACTTCTACTTGTACCTTGGATAATCCTCTACGGAACTAAAAAGAGTTGTGTCAAACCTCGCCTTTCAGCGAGCCTCCATTTGAGTAAGCTGAGACGGCTCAACAGGGCGCTTGTCTTGTGGCAGTCGTTTCTCTCCTAAGAGCCATCAAAAGAACAGAAATGAAAGAAATGAGGCGGCTAGAGAGAGATACGAGCACAACCAAGAGAAAATGAATCCAATCAAAAGCCCTAGGCACTCGAAAATGGAGAATAAGTCGATTGTGAGGCGCTGAAGCACTCCAAAGCTAAAACCCTAGCCTCCAATCGTCCCAAAATCCACTTCAAAGCTTGCAATCAATCCAATATCTTGCCTAAACTGGTCTTTGGAAGCGGAAATGTGAAGAACCCTGAAGAAATTGAGGAAAGTAGTGGAGAAAACAAAGCACAGGAGGCTCTTTAAATTCCTAGCCCCGACTAATCGGTTGATCGGTCATGATCCGATCAATCGCCTGGTCAACGGTCAACACAGTTTGACTTTTCTCCTTTTGTGATCCCTTCCTGCCATTTTCAGTTTAAATCCCCAATTTTTTATGCCCAATGCCAAGGGAATTTTGATTTTTGGTCCAAAATTGACCATTGATTGCTACTCAAAAAGAGCATATTTTAGATAATAATTCTTATGAGTTTCACGTCTTTTGAGTAGTAATTATGCATAAAACACTTAATTAACATGTTTTTTCCCTTGCAAGAGTTACTAACTAGTTTTATGAAGTTTTGGAGTCATTTCAAGGTATGATTTTGATAAATTGGTGACAAAAGAGATGAATCAAATTGAAGAAAACAAATAAAGTTGATGATGATCCAAATGCATAATGAAAGAAGCAATGCAATCAGTTTGGATTGGGATTTGGAGCTTAATTGAAGGTGGTGGAGATGGATTAAAAATGAAGAAATGGGAGAAATTGCAAGGAGGAGTCGAAAAAACATGTTTTTCAATTTCGCATAGTCATGCGAAATGAAACATAATAGGCTTGGCTGAAGCACATAAGGGAAATGTGAAAAGTGATTTCGCATGACCATGCGAAATTTTCGCACAGTCATGCGAAACGCTCCAGCAAAACGAAAATGCAGCTAATGGACTTTCCACTTCGCACCATCATGCAAAATTGCTAGGGGCTCGTGCGAAAATGCATTTTCTCCAGATTCCTTGATGAAGAAGCCTCTGGAAGACCTCTTAGATGATGCCAAGTGTCCACTTGACCTTGACCTATAAATAGAAACGTGATTGACTCATTTAAAAGACTTTTTGATACATTTTCTAATTGTAGAACTTTTCAGGCTTTTTCTCTTTATATAATTCTCTAGTTTCCTTCAGTTTCTCTTATTTTCTCGATAGCCAAACATATCTTGTGAGATCAAATCTCCAAGCATGATTGGATAAATCTCATTTTTCTCGGAGGAGGGAGGATCTAGAGGCAAGATCTATGGTGAATTAGAGAATTGAGCTTGAATTGTAAAGGTAATTTGATCCAATTGATTGATTAATTGAAATTTGGGGATTTTCCTCTTCAAATTGTCTTGGATGATTACTACAATGCAAGTTAGGTAGATTCATCAAATTCTTAATGCTAGATTTGATGAGATTGAATAGTTGCATAGTATAAATCATTGGAAGATAATTTAAGATGAATTGAATATATGATTCAAATTGATCTCTTGGATTAGATTACCTAATTTGAAGAGAAATTAGATCTAGACCTAAAGCTAAATTAAAAATCGGTTTAAATGAAATTACCTTTGCAAGTCAAGCTCAATTCTCTAATTCACCATAGATCTTGCCTCTAGATCCTCCCTCCTCCGAGAAAAACGAGATTTAGCCAATCATGCTTGGAGATTTGATATCACAAGACATGTTTGGCTATCGAGAAAATAAGAGAAACTGAAGGAAAGTAGAGAATTATATAAAGAAAAGAAGCTTGAAAAGTTCTACAATTAGAAAATGTATCAAAAAGTCTTTTAAATGAGTCAATCACGTTTCTATTTATAGGTCAAGGTCAAGTGGACACTTGGCATCATCTAAGAGGTCTTCCGGAGGCTTCTTTATCAAGGAATCTGGAGAAAAATGCATTTTTGCATGAGCCCCTAGCAATTTCGCATGATGGTGCGAAGTGGAAAGTCCATTAGCTGCATTTTCGTTTTGCTAGAGCGTTTCGCATGACTGTGCGAAAATTTCGCATGGTCATGCGAAATCACTTTTCACATTTCCCTTATGTGCTTCAGCCAAGCCTATTCTGTTTCATTTTGCATGACTATGCGAAAATTTAAAAACATGTTTTTCCTATTCCTCCTTACAATTTCTCCCATTTCTTCATTTTTAATTGCATTGCTTCTTTCATTATGCATTTGGATCATCATCAACTTTATTTGTTTTCTTCAATTTGATTCATCTCTTTTGTCACCAATTTATCAAAATCATACCTTGAAATGACTCCAAAACTTCATAAAACTTGTTAGTAACTCTTGCAAGGGAAAAAAAACACGTTAATTGAGTGTTTTAAGCATAATTACTACTCAAAAGACGTGAAACTCATGAGAATTATTATCTAAATATATGTCTATATGATGCATATGATGTGAATGATATACCAATTTTTTTTAAGGATGTACCAAATTTTGTGAAAGATATACCAAATTTTGTAAATGATGTACCAAGGGTGCCAAAGTCCATTCCGAGGTGGGGAACGATTTCTAATCACTTCCCGAGGGTCTCCAAAGGAAGAAAGATAGGCGTTCCGTTAGCTTAAGGATTAGATGTATCAAATTTCTCAAGGATGTATCTAGGCTTCCAAAGTTCATTTTGGAGTAGGGAATCATCTACAATCACTTCCTAAAGATTCCTAAAGGAATAAATGAATCATGGGTAATAAGATAAGGGTTTCGATAACTCAAGGATTGGATACCAAAGTTTTTTAAGGATGTATCAAAAAATTTCAAAGATGTACCAAATTTTGTAAAGGATGTACCAAAGGTGCCAAAATCCATTCTGATCTGGGAAACAACCTCCATTCACTTCTCGAGGGTTTCCAAAGGAAGAAATGAACCATGAGAAAGGAGATAGGTGTCCAATTAACTCAAGGATTGGATGTATCAAATTTTCACAAAGATGTACCTAAGGTTCCAAAGTCCATTTTGAAGTAGGAAACAAACTATAATCACTTTCCATAGATCCTTAAAGGAATAAATGGACAATGAGTAATAAGATAGAGGTCTTAGTAGCTCAAGGATTGGATGTACCAATTTTTTTTAAGGTTGTACCAAATTTTGTAAAGGATAAACCAAATTTTATAAAGGATATACCAAGGGTGCCAAAGTTTGTTCTGAGGTGGGGAATGACCTCCAATCACTTCTCGAGGTCTCCAAATGAAGAAATGAAGCATGAAAAGAGAGATAGGTGTCCCATTAGCTCAAGGATTGGATGTATCAAATTTTCTCATGGATGTACCTAGGGTTCCAAAGTTCGTTTTGGAGTAGGGAATGACCTCCAATCATTTTCCAAAGATCCCCAAAGGAATAAAATGACCATAGGTAATAAAATAGGGGTATCTATAGCTCAAGGATTGGATGTATCAAATTTTTTTAAGGATGTACCAAATTTTATGAAAGATGTACCAAATTTTATAAAGGATGTACCAAGTGGGCCAAAGTCCATTCCAAAGTAGGGAACAACCTTCAATCACTTCCTAAGGTTGTCTAAATGAATAAATAGACCATGGGAAGGAAGATAGGTGTCCAATTAGCTCAAAAATTGGATGTATCAAATATTCTTAAGGATGTACCTACAGTTCCAAAGTTTGTTTCGAAGTAGGGAACGATTTCCAATAACTTTCCAAAGATCCCTAAAGGAATTAATGGACCATGGGTAATAAGATAGGGGTCCTGATAGCTCAAGGATTGGATGTACCAAATTTTGTAAATGATGTATCATGGTTGCCAAAGTCCGTTCCAAGGTAGGGAACAACCTCCAAGCACTTCCCGAGGGAGATAGGTGTCCCGTTAGCTCAAAGATTGGATGTATCAAATTTTCTCAATGATGTACCTAGGGTTCCAAATTCTGTTTCAGAGTAGGGAACAACCTCCAATCACTTTCCAAAGATCCTTATAGGAATGAACAGACTATGGGTAATAAATAGGGGTCCCGATAGCTCAAAGATTGGATGTACCAAATTTTGTGAAAGATGTACTAAATTTTGTAATTGATGTACCAAATTTTGTAAATGATATACCAAGATTGCCAAGGTTGATTCCGAGGTGGGGAACAACCTCCAATCACTTCCCAAGGGTCTCCAAATGAAGAAATGGACCATAGGAAGGGACACATATGTCCAATTAGCTCAAGAATTAGATATATCAAATTTTCTCAAAGATGTACCTAGGGTTTCAAAGTCCGTTTCAGAGTTGGGAACGACCTCCAATCGTTTTCCAAAGATCCCTACATGAATAAATGAACCATGGGTAATAAGATGGGGATCTTGGTAGCTCAAGGATTGGATGTACCAATTTTTTTTTTTTATGGATGTACCAATTTTTTTTTTATGGATGTACTAAATTTTGTGAATGATATACCAAATTTTGTAAATGATGTACCAAGGGTGCTAAATTCTGTTTTGAGGTGAGGAACGACCTCCAATAACTTTTCGATGGTCTCCAAAGGAAGAAATTGACCATGAGAAGGGAGATAGGTGTTATGTTAGCTCAAGGATTGGATGTATCAAATTTTCTCAAGGATGTACCTAGGTTTCCAAAGTTTGTTTTGGAGTAGGAAACGACTTTCAATCACTTTCCAAAGATCCCTAAAGGAATAAATGGACCATGGGTAATAAGATAGGGTTCCCAATTGCTCAAGGATTGGATGTACCAAATTTCTTTAAGGATGTACCAAATTTTGTGAGAGATGTACAAAATTTTATAAAACATGTACCAAATTTTGTAAAGGATGTACCAAGGGGGCCAAAGTCCATTCCGAAGTGGGGAACGACTTCCAATCACTTCCTAAGGCTATCTAAAGGAATAGATTGACCATGGGAAAGAAGATAGGTGTCTTGTTAGCTTCCCAAAGATCCCTAATGGAATAAATGGACTATGGGTAATAAGATAGAGGTTTCGATAGCTCAAGGATTGGATGTACAAAATATTTTTAAGGATGTACCAAATTTTGTAAAAGATGTACCAAATTTTATGAAGGATGTATCAAATTTTGTAAAAGATGTATCAAGTTTTGTAAAAGCTGTACCAATAGTGCCAAAGCTTGTTCCAAGGTGGGGAATGACCTCCAATCACTACTTGAGGGTCCTCAAAGGATAATATGGACCATGTGAAGATAAATAAGGGTCTCGATAGCCCGAAGATTGGATGTACCAAAATTTCTTAACAATGTACCAAATTTCCTTAAGAATGTACTTAGGGTTTCAAAGTTCGTTTCGAAGTAGGAAACGACCTCTAATTATTTCCTAAAGATCCCTAAAGGAACAAACAAACCATGGGTAATAATATAGAGGTCCCAATAGCTCATGGATTAGATGTACCAAATTGTTTTAAAAATATGCCAAATTTTGTGAAAGATGTACCAAATTTTGTAAAAGATGTACTAAATTGTCTTTAAGATGTACCTTGGGTTCTAATGTCCATTCTAGGGTGGGGAACAACTTGCAATTTCTTCTCGAAGGTCCCCAAAGGAATATATGAACCATGAGAATGGAGATAGGGGTCTTGGTTCCTCTAAGAATGGATATACCCAGGATTCCAAAGTTTGTTTTGGGGTAGGCGAGGACCTTCAATTACTTATCGAGGGTCCCAAATGAATATATACACTATGATAAGTATGATAGTGGTTTCGGTTCCCCTAAGCATGAGTTTACCTTTTTTTTTTTTTTTTAAGGTGTACCTATTTTTTATGAAAAATATATTTTCTTTTATATTTTATTTTAATTTAAAATTAAAGATTTTAACCAAACAAAAAGTTAGATCCACAATCAATTTAAAATCATAAGAAAAATGACAAAAGCACCATCACTTATTGTGATTTTGATATGATAAATTTAAAATGAAAATTAAAAGAAAAATAATGTAAATAATAAAATAGTATTACAAAGATATTTTTACTCTTACATGTGATAGAATTTACAAAATAAATAAATCTTTTGTTTAGAATTAATATAAAAAATCTTATATCATAAACCTCTAAATAATAAAATAGAATTTTGAAATTTAAACCTTAATTTATCAAATGCATTATTATAATTAATATTTAAAATCATCAAGTATATTATTTGTAAAATAATATTTTCATTTTTGTCCATTATATATTTTTGTTTTTATTTAATTTTTTATATTAACTATTTATTATACATATATTATTATTTTAAGTTTAATATGTAAAAAAAAAATCAATAAATATGGAGAAATTAGAGAGTAAAAAAAAAATTAAAATTAAAGAAGTTTTATGATAAAATACATGAACATATTAAAAAGAAATTAAAGGAAAAAGAGAAAAATAGTAATAAAAACTATAATAGGTGACAAAGGAATATGGTGGAAGGAAAGGAACAAAAAAAAGAGAAAAAAAGAAAAGAAAAGAAAAAATGGGAACGTAACAAGTGGTGAGTGAGATATATTGATATGAGATAAATAATAAAAATAAATTATACATGTATTTATCAATAGGTGGTTATAAATGATTGTACTTTGTCTTTTACTTTTGAGAATAATTGTGAAACGAATTTGAAAATACTATTGAAGTGCATGACAATATTCTTTCCCATTTTACATTAAAATTAAAAAACAAAATGTAAATTTCTAAAATCTCTTTTTTTTTAGTTGATAAATGGTTAAATAAATACAAACATAAATAAACCAAGTAAACTTGACTATGGTATTACATCTCCTCATCTAGATCCTCCACCTTCATGTTACATATTTAGAAACGAACCTATCATGGTTGGGCTTATGCACTCAGCAGTCGCAATTCATAACGAGCATTGAGATTCACAAAATTGAAAAGGAAAACTAAATACTTTATTGAAAATAAAAGAGGGGGAAAAAACAAACAAAGCCTCCCCTATGAACGAATACGTAGATCTCGCTAGATACATAAGCCTACTCTTTCAAAGCAGAATTTCCAACATCCATAATTTTTTTTTAATTAAAATTTATGCAAATATATCAAAAGAAATATTTCAAAACAGAAAATTTTGTGGTTGGAGTGGCAAGACATGACATCCAAATATGAGTAACATGAGGTTGGAAATGGGCAGTTTTGACTTTATCGAGGAGTAAATTGGAAGAAGGGAAAAAGGATTTTGAAAAGGCGTGATGATGGTTACAAATTAGTAAGGCTGAGTTGAGACTGAAAAGCATCTCCAGGTTTAAAACCTAATAAAAGCAAATACACACAGAGCATAATAATACCCATCAATCAGTCATAAACACAATCTCATCATCACAAATCACCCAAATCCCACTGCTCGCCTCACCCTGCACGCCATGTGTCTCCTGAACCGGACTGCTACTGAACCGGTTACGAAGGGTACCAATGCATAACGGAAATGCTAGGACAGATTTGGATGGATGGAGACTACCTGCCGGAGGGTGGTGCTGTGGTGGCCGGCACGTGTGGATTGACGCGGTGGGAGTAAAGCCGGCGCCAGCGCCGTCGTGGGTCTGTGTCATCGTCGTCATCGAATTAGTGGAGAGTATCCAAGTCTTAATCATTTCTCCACAAATGGCTGCATACGCAATCATTTGTATCGCCTCTATAAATAGCTCTGGGTCTCTCCTCTGTCTACATACCTCTGAGACTTGCAGACGTTGGCTTGCTCGAAAGCTTCAACTAGAATGGCGTTTAAAACTAAGTTTGTTCTTGTGGTTGTAATGGTGGTGGTGGTGGTGTTCTTGGTGCTGATGGAACAAGCTTCTGGTTTGTCTCCCTTTCTTTGTATCAGTTTTGCCATGAAAAATATTTAACTGTGATTCCTCCATTAATGCCAATGAACTCTTGAGCTTATGGAATATGAGTGAATCTCTCTTTATCGACTCGGCGAAGTCTTAGCTTTGTTTGCTAATATTACACTAGTTGGTTTAATGATTATAATGTCTGTATTTGGCAGATTCTGGGTATGGACAGATTTTCGGTGAAGCAGCTTCCTATAAGATTCAGAACAGAAAGGTCTCGTTTTAACCCTTGCTAATTTGAAATGACGTACATGGTTTGATTTTTTCTTTTTTTTTTTTTTTTTCAACATAAATAAAGATTTGTAATATTAGTGCGATTTTTGCCCTTCACTCTTGCAGGTAGTGATTGCTGTGGAGACAAAGGAGGAGGCTTTGACGAAAGACGTGCATGGATCCACAAGCAGGAGTGCTGGAAATGGTGCGGAGAAGTTGGTGGATTGGGAACTAAGGAAGGTTCCTTCCGGTCCAGATCCGCTGCATCATAACGGAGGAGGTCCCAAGAAGCCTCGAACTCCATGAGAGTGGCAGAGAAGCGTGAAGGATGAAGAGCTAGCTCTTCGTAATGTTTTGTTCTACGTAGGGATATTAGTTGGTGGATATATACTATATATACCTAGTTAACAAAATGGGGCGAGGTCTTTTGCCTACTAGTGAAGCCTCATGTTTATGTTCCTTTTCTTCTTCTCTTCCTCCTTCTTCCTGGTCTAGCTAGATATGTTTTCGTTCTTTTGTCCTTTTCTTTTCTTGCTTTTGCCCATGAGCAAACACTTAAAAATGTATGTATTTTCTGCAACTGTGCATGTTGGTATATGTATATCTACTGTGAAGTGCTCTTGAATTAATTTCTTTTGACAGTACTGAAACTGGTTTAGGAAAAAAGGTGGCGAGTAGGAAGGAAGGGAAGAGTGATCAGGAGTGACATCAGTGTGGGACAGAGACGTGGTTTGATACCCCAAGTGTCACACTCAAGCATATGACCATTTGTAGTGAGGAGAGCATTTTCGGACTGACATAAATATGTCTAGGCTGATGGGAAGTGCTGGGGCTCGCCTTCTATCTCTGTGTCTGCCGATAACAACCCTTGCGATTCTATATTAATCTAAGTTATCACGTAGGGGGCGCCCCCTAGCTGTAATGATGCTTAGCTATAGGCTATACATAGCTAGGACGACTCAAATATTTCCTTTTTCTCTTCTCGTCACTCTTTCATTTCTAGGCTCTCAAGGACTGCCTGTTTTAGTTTATGGTTCGGTTTACAAAACATCACAAGATCACAGTACGTACTTGGTACATTTTAATCAAAATGTGTTTATGAAGCAAGGTGATCGTAATGCGGGAGAAGGTACTGATTGGAAGCCAAGAAACAAGGAAGAAAGAGAAGAGAGGTAGACTGTGATCGAAAGAAGTGAATTAATCCAGGTCGAAAGGTATCGTACTTTACAGTCACGCCAAGCTTGGCTAATTGGTCCCTTTCATATGCATCACCTGACGTCATGCAGTACATCCCCTAACTAACTACTAAAGAAAGGGTTAGACAGAAAAAGAAAACAGCTGGTTGATCATGTAACCAAAAAAACTAAAAGTAAAAATAGAGAGGAAGATTAAAAAAAAACAAAAATTAAAAAAAGATTTAAAATTAATAAATTAAATTATATATTATTTTAAATAAATTTAAAATATATAAAATTTTAATTAATTTTTATTATATTTGATTTTTATTTTTATTTTTATATTATCTATCATAAAACCAAATTATAAAAAATAATTTTTAATATATATATATATATATATATATTTTTACTATTTTATGTGGGTTTCATATTAAGGAAAATAAAAAAGAAAAAAGAAAAAAAAAGAAGAGAAAGAAGAGGTATTTGATACCTTAGTCAAGAAGTAGCAAGGACCCAACCAGATGACGCATATATTTATGAAAGGATTATAAGGTAGTTAGGTTGAGAGGGAAGGTGGCTAAAAATTTTAAAAATCACTGCGGAATTCTGTCTCAAATTTGTTGAGGCAATGCCCGCACTCAAGCACATACCCTCATTCGCAACTCTCCTCGACTCTTGCGCATCTACAAGAGACTTACAAAAACTCAAACAAATTCACGCCCGAATCATAACTGTCGGAATTTCTCGCCACGACTTCATTCGAGCCAAGCTCGTCGCCTCCTACGCCTCATGTGCTCAAATGTCCCAGGCCTCTTACATCTTCTCCCTCACCAATCGTCGCCCCACCTTCCTCTATAACTCCCTCATTAGAGGTTACTCGTCTCTCTTCCTTTTCTCTCAATCCCTCTCCATTTTTCGCCAAATGCTTTTCGCCCACAAACCCATCGATTGCTACACTCTGCCTGCAGTCCTCAAGTCTTGCTCTGGCTTGTCGGCTCTGCGCCTCGGTCGGCAAGTTCATTCCGCCGTTGTGGCAAATGGGTTGGCCTCCGATTTGGCCACTATAAATGCTTTGATAAGTATGTACTCTAAGTGTGGTGATTTAGCGGCGGCTCGGAAGGTGTTTGATCGAATGACGGAGAGGAATTTGGTCACTTGGTCCGCGATGATGGCGGGGTATGGGGTGCATGGTGTGTTTGGTGAGGTTTTTGAGTTGTTTGATGGGATGGTGGATGCGGGTGAGGTGCCGGATGGGGTGACTTTTACGGCAGTTTTGGCAGCTTGTAGTCATGGGGGTTTCATGGAGAATGGAAGGAAATATTTTGGGATGATGGAGGGAAGGTTTGGGGTGAGGCCTCGGCTCGAACATTACACATGTATGGTGGATATGTTAGGAAGGGCAGGGCGGGTGGAGGAGGCTGAGGAGTTGATTGAGGGGATGGAGGTGGAGCCTGATGAGGCCTTGTGGGGTGCTTTGTTGGCTTCATGTAAGATTCATGGAAAAGTGGAGGTAGCAGAACGTGTAGCCGAGAAGGTCTATGGGAGGAGACTGAATGCAGCATCTTTGTAATTTGCAAAGGAAGGTATTGGTACCTCAATGAATTTTGTTGGTTTTGTTGCTTTGAAGGGAGGGATCTTTTTCCTTCTTGGGCTGGTGTGAGCATTGCAGATTTGGTTGAAGAAAAATGGGGGGATTGCAGGCTAGTTTTGCAAAATATAATTCATTCCCGGAACCTTTGGATTGGTCTCATCTCATCTCTTTAAAAGACATTTTTTCTAAGTTCATGGGAGAAATTTAGTGTGAGAATATTGGAAAGATAGAAGAATCTTCGAATCGTTAGAACCTTTTTCGATGGCTCTGATTCTAACATGGATTGAAGTGGTTATGTGATGGTAACGTACTATGAGTTTTTGCACTTACAAGTTTGGGAGATGAAAGGAACGAGTATCTTATGGGCAGTAGCTTACCTAAACTGAGGTGAGAGAAAATGTTGGCATGATTCATGAAGATCAAGCAACTATGAGGAATAACAATGCTATGCCTCAACAGTGATAACCATGATTGAAATGAACTTTTTATAAAATGTAAGATAAATAAATCACACTTGTTTTCTTTATAAAGTTGATATGATGGTTTTTTGGAGGCATTAAGGTTAGCACTTGCACCATTATTTTGTCATTATTTAGTGATTAGTATGTCTTGGATTTCCTAACAATTATAACAAGCATCAAAGATAATTTATTTTTCAAATCCATTTTGTACTTCTTTGTTGAAGCATTAGTGCCTTCATATGGTTTGAATTTAAATGCTAGAATTGGTGCTAAAGAAAATAGTCAGTCAGCAAATCAATTGGCTCCTCTGTACTTACTTTTCTAAGTTTCTGTGTTTTTGCTTTATTAAGCTTGTACAAGCTGTTTCATGGCGTCTGGAGAGGTTCCACAGACTTGTGCATCTATTGGGGGAAATACTACTTGGGGGCTATGCAATTGTTAGGTTTGGGTTCCAATTTCATATCAATCTAGAATAACATAGCAAGTGACCGTTTGGAGGTAAGAACCTCGACCAATTGAAGTCGGCGATTGATTCATAGCCCGACTAGCTACCATGCCAAAACATGTTTCAAACCATGCAAGGACACCGCAACCGGTCAAGTGCCCTTGGCGGTCAACCAATCCCAAAAATTGTCGAATCTCTCAAATTTGACCCAAAACCAAGGGGACTTGAACCCTTGAAAATATTTTCAAAAACCTCTTTGAAAATATTTTAAACCACTTGAAGCTCAAGTTTTTCTTCCAAATCATAAATTAGTATAATTGATTTAAAGAACATATGGATGAATGAAAAGTGTCTAATACAAGAGTTATTTGCATTTGATTATAGCGGGCTAAGACTTGAACCCCGGTGCGTTTAACAAGACTTGCTTACTTTCTTTTTCAGGTCAGGCCTATTTTTGAAACAATTGAATATAACAAACTTACGTTTTTGTACTAAAAACTTGCTCCTGCTATTTATTATTACATATACTATATTTAATTGCAATAATATATAAATTAAATATTTATAGCATTATGTTAACAGGATTGGTTCAATCATAATCCAACCATCAGTCTATTAAATCATGACCCAGTAAACAATATATTAGTTCTTTCAACTTTCCTTTGTTGTCAACATACTTTTAATCCGTCCATGCGTTCTACTGATTTTTCCTTGCACTGTAATTATGTGTCTGCTCATTCATATTCATTTGATCCTGACTAAATTACATTTCTCCTTTTACATTTTGGACATTATCTTGAGTATGCTGCCTCCAGCAGTGAATTTGTGGACTGAACTCAATAAAAGAAAAATTGTTTCTGTATTTTCAAAAAATAAATTTCAGTCATGTTCATAAGATTTGCCAACCTCTATTTCAGGAACATAACCACAGATTCTCAGCTCAAGGAATAGATGATCGAGCATGGCATAGATATTCTGCGTCTCGACATGGGTCTTATCACCAGCCACGAATTCATGAATACTGCCATCCATCTCAATCGAACTGAACCCTGGTTTCTTATGGATACCAAGCGCCTTCATCTTCTTCCTAACCTTGCTTGCACCATCCCACCTTCCAACTGCTGCATATATGTTAGAAAGGAGCACATAATTGGAATCGCTACCGGGATCCACCTCGCACAGATACTTCATTAACCTTTCAGCCAAGCCAACATCTCCATGAGTCCTACAGGCAGCCAGCAAAGAACCCAGAACAACTTCATTTGGCTTCATGGGCATGTTTGCTATAACATTCAACGCATCTTCCAACCTCCCTGCGCGGCTGTAGAGATCCACTAAGCACCCATAATGCTCAATTCTAGGCGAGATTTTACGAGTTCTCTTCATGATATCAAAGAATTGGAGGCCCTCGTCAACTAAACCGGAATGGCTACATGCTGTTAGAGCTCCCGTGAAACTGACTCCATCCGGTCTGAACCCTTCTTTGCGCATCAAATTGAAGAATTCCAGAGCCTCCTCCGCATGCCCATTTAGAGCAAAGCCCACGATCATGGAGTTCCATGAGACCAAGCTTCGCTTAGGCATCTGCTCAAAAACTTGACGTGCTAGTCGAATACATCCACACCGAGAGTACATGTCTATCAATGAATTACTTATCTTGATATTGTCCTTAAAATCTTGCTTCATGACAAATCGGTTTATCCACAAGCCCAAACCAAGTGCTCCCAAATTTGCACAGGCTGCAAGCACAGAAATGATGGTCACGTAATCGGGCTCCACTCCAGCCAGTTGCATTTCCCTAAACCATTCCAAAGCTTGCTCAAAACAACCTTTCTTAACGAACCCACCAATCATGGAAGTCCAAGAAATCGCATCTCTTGCAGGCATTTGATCAAACAACACAATCGCCTCCCCAACTTCCCCATTCCTCATACACCCATCAATCATAGTATTCCAAGACACCGAATTCCTCACATGCATTTCATCAAACATTAACCAGGCAAGATCCAGCTGACCACATTTCGAGTACATATCAACCAGGGCAGTACCCACCATCACATTTTCAGTATCCAAACCCAGTTTCCGAACATAAGCATGGATTGAACCCCCAAATCTTAGACCCTCTAGAGGGAAGTCGGTGCAGGCAGAAAGAAGAGTGAGAAAAGTTATGTGATTGGGTCTGACCCCGGCAATTTGCATGCGGGAAAACTCTGCGGCGGCTTCGGGTAATTGACCATTGCGGCAGTGGAGGGCAATAGAAGATGTCCATGAGACAATGGGATCAATAGGACTGTGGGTGTGGCTACGAGTGAGATGGTATTTTGTGCTGTGAGGACGGCTAGGAAATGTGGGTTGATTTGGTTTGGAGTTTGGGCTTGAGTTTGGGTGCGTGACAAGGGATGAAGGTGTGGTAGCTGTGTAGGCGGGAAGGCTCATTTTTCGAATTAACGTTGGCGGAGGGAGGTGCGATTGCCTTTTCTATTAGAAAATGGGAGAATTGTGCTTCAGCCCCTTGGGCTTGATAATTAATGTAAGGTCATCTTTTTAATAAATAAAATTACCAATTTGATTCATTTTTGTCTCTATTTCACCACTCTTCACATGCTAACACCAACAAATTCATTCATATTTAACCATTTTTGAATTATTCATCATTTTTTAAACTCTTTTATAATAATTGAAAATTCAATATTATTTTCTATTTTAAAATTATAAATAAACAAAAATTATATTAATGATTCAAAAACTATTTTGGAAAATAATTTCTAAAAAAATTTATTTAAATAAATAAAAATAATCCTTTACATTTTAGAGGTAAATAATTTAATGATTAAAACACTATTTAAAATAAATATATTCACTATTTTCTTTCCTTTTATACTAAAAAGTATTTTAAAGCTTATTATTTTTATTGTTTTTACTATTATAAAATAAAAAGTTTAAATTTTCTTTTAATTTATTCCTTTCTTATTTTAATAACTTTTTGAATATGAGTTTTGGTAATAAGTTATATGAAATATTGCAAATTTGTTTACTAAAGATTTTTTTTTAACTTATTTGAATTAATTGAAAATTTATCAAAATAGGAAAAAGAAAAAGAAAGAAAGAGGATGGATAGAGAGATTTTATTTTAAATATCTAATTAAAATGCTTTCATATGACCTAATTTTAGAAGTGGATTATATCAATATATAATATATTAGAGATTGAAATTTTCTTATATAAAAAGATTAAAAATTATATAGATTATGTTTGAGTTTAATTTTAAAATATTTTTCTATTTTTTATTTATTTATTTTTAAATAATTTTTATTTTTTATATTGTCTCTTTTTGAAAATACGTGTAATTAAAAAATGAAAACTTTTTTAAAAAATGAAAATTGAAAACTTTTTTCAATACTATTTTTTTATATGAAAATAATAAAAAGAATTAAGTTTTATTTACTGATTATTCTTTTTTATTTTTTTCTATTAATTATTTTAATAATAAAATAAAGAAAATATAATATGTTCACAATAAAACAAAAGAATTGATCAATTATGTATTTTTCATAAAAAAAATATAATATATTCACAAAAAAAAAGTTGAATTTAAGTTTTTCGCACTTTTCTCAACCAAACTACTGGAATCATGTTTAATATACTTATAAGTATACATTCACTACAGGGGTATGGAATTTGCGCCACTATACAAGGGTATTCACTAACTATATAAGGGGTATACAAAACTACTCTTTGTGAAATATTTCAATCGATTCTAAATCACTTCTTAATTGTCCTTGTCACTTACATATTGTACACCCATATCATACACTTTATTTAACTCTCACATAGAAATTCTAATACTTTTCCTAGTAATGATGTTTGAGGAAAAAAAATTGACCCTAAGTCATCCACCATTTTCTCAATCAAACCATTAGAAACGTGATTAACACACCTATGTGAACATATAACTTAGGAAAGATGTGAAATTCGTGCCACTATATAAGGGTATTACATAATTATATCAAAAAAATATACTAAGTGTACAAGGGTGTACAAGGCTATTGTCAGCCCCTTAGCCTCTTGACTCAACCATGGAGGAAAATGCCTCATGGGTAGGTCTTGCACCCATGAGAACCTAGGCAGAAAGCAAGGAAAGCCTGGAGGTTTGGTGGTTCAAACTCCAAGGGTTAAGTGAGGAGGCTGCGGGTGAGCCAAACGCGCACCGCGCTTGCACCGAGAGCGGGCCAGACGAGCACCGCGTGCACGCACTGCGGGCGAGCCAGACATGCACCGCATGCGCACCAAATGGGCATCGCGCGCGCACCTGACTTAGGTGGTGCAGATGAAGGCTGAGGGACTTTTGGAATTTTAATTTATAATTATTTATTATTACATTATGTCTCCTCAGACATATTGATGTTTCCTCCAGAAACAATGAAAACGGTCTGTATTGCTTTTTAAGGGGGAGGGGGGTAAGTGACTAAAAGGAGGGAGCACCAAGGGAAGCCTTGACCGCACCAAGGGGGCACCATGGCACGACCTTGGGCTTGCCTAGGACACACGGATGCAACTCGAGCACGCACACATGGGCTCCACAACATGTGTGGTGTGCACCCCGTGGCCGCAACGGCACGGGCCCTGGTGCGGCCTACCTCCTCCCCGCGCAGGCACAAGGGCGTCTAAGCCTTGTGCGATGAGCCAACTGAGGAAGCCATGGTCTGATGGGGTACCAGACAACAGCTGACTCGCACCATGATGCCTACACATAGCACAAGGGTGCAATGCCCTGTGCACCAAGAGGGATCAGCCATGGGTGCAATGTCATGGCTCGTTGCTATAGAGCTGAACCTGACAGAGGAAGCAAGCAACACGCCCAAGCCATGGGCACCTAGACATGGCACGGGCTCACACATCAGTGTGGGGAAGGCACACTGATGCACCAATCACTTGGTCAGCTGGTTGGTGCACGTTGCCTGGCTCAAAAAGCCTTGATCAAAGACACGCACCTGGTCACAAGAGGCACCTTACGGGGAAGGAGGTAGCTTGTTAGGGGGACTCTTCAGCAGCTTGGTGAGAAAGGCTTGAGGAGATGGCAGCTAACCAGTACAGCTAGCTAGTGGCAGCTAGCTCAGACAACAAGTGACCAAGTCAAGCAGCCATTTGACTTGTAGTTGGCTGAGGGCTGATGGCTGGTGCAAGTGGGTGGTTCATGTGCAGGGCACTATCTGGGTAGTGGGTGGTTATGCAAGGCAGTTATGGGCGGTTCTGGCCAGTTGCATAACCATCATATTGGCTCCAACTTTTGAATTTGGAAATTCAAATATGTAACTGCAGGTTAGGTCTTTTAAAAGGGCTCCTGCAGCCTTGAAACAGAGAGAGAGATTGGGATAAGGTTCTTCTCGTAATGCTTAGGTGTGAGCATCGTACTCTGAGTCAGGAGAACAATTTTGTCTTGTAGAGTGAATTAATACAAGTTGGGAAAAGGTTTCTTGTAAATTGTTGGTGTCCATGTCTGTGCTTTTGCTTTGCTTGAGTTTGCTTTTACTCTGTATTCTAAACGCTAGGAAGGAAGGTTAGCTAAGGAAAGGTCCTTAGCACCGCGCACTCATGAAAATTTTAGTGTGATCTTCAGGGGTGTGACAGCTACCATTTTAAAAGATTTCAATCGATTCTGAACCACTATTTTTTATTTTCCTTGTCACCCACGTATTGTACACTCATGTCATACGCTTTATTTAACTTTTACATAAAAACTCCAATACTTTTCCTAGTAATGATGTTTAGGGAAAAAAATTTGACCCTAAGTCATCCAATATTTTTTCAACCAAACCATTAGAAACATGATTAATACATCTATGTGAACACATAACTTAAGAGGGATAAGAAATTTGTGTCGTTGTACAAGGGTATTACACTAACTGTACAAGGGAAATATATTAAGTGTACAAGGGTGTACAAGGCTATCATTTGTGAAAAATTTCAATCAATTTTGAACCACTCTTTTATTTTCCTTATTACCCAAGAATTGTACACCCATGTCATACATTTTATTTAACTTCCACATGGAAATTTCAATGTTCCAATAATGATGTTTAGGGAAAAAAAATTTAACCCTAAGTCATCCACCTTTTTCTTGACCAAACCATTGAAGACATGATTAATACACCTACATGGACACATAACCTAAGAGGCATATGGAATTTGCACCATTGTATAAGGGAATAACACTAACCATTCAAGGGGAAAGTGTAAAGTGTACAAGGGTGTACAAAGTTACTAATAAGTTTTGTACTATTTTTAAACAACTTGGAATTTGACATTAGGATGATAATTGATAGTTTTTTTTTTAATTTTTTTATTTTTATCAAACTATGTCATTAAAACCTTCCCTACCAAAATTAACATATAGAAAATAAAATAAAATTAATCATATTTGAATTGTTCATTACAAATAAACTAAATGAAATATATAATTTTACCATTTTGCCCTTATAAACATAATGTCACTGTTAATAGTAGAGATTAAAAAAAATCATATTTAAATGGAATTAAAAATAAACAAAAATTATTTTTGCAATATTTTTATTTTTTGAAATCATTAATTTAAATTATGAAATTAGTTTTAGAATTAAAAATATTTGTTGTAATTATAGTTTTGAAGATTTCATGATTTTTATCTTATTACTTTTAAATTTTTGCTTTAATAAGAAAATATTTATTTTAATGGTTTTAAATATTTAAATATTTATTTTTAAATATTTAGGATAGTGTGAGGAACAATTAGGTAATTTTGGAATGGAGAAATTTTGAATATCTTGAAGTGCATGTGAGTGTTTACATTATTTTTGAAATAATATAATAAATAATAAACACTATGTGTCTAATTTGCAAGTTCAAAAAAATAAAAGGAATAATAATATTTTATGATGTATTTGAAAATTGTTTAATATATAGGACAAATAATGTACAACATATTTATTATTTTGTAAGGAAGAAACAAAAAAACATTTGCTAGGGTATTTAAAAAAAATTATTATATATTCTATAAGTTTGAAAAAAAAATTGATGATGTCTAATTTGCAAGTTAGAACAAACAAAAAATACTAACATTTTATGAGATGCTTAATATATATGAGAAATAATATAAGTTTGAAATAAATAATAATATTTATTAAATATTATGTAAGTTAAAAAAAAATATTTGATGAGGTATTTAAAAGTTATTTACATCAAAAATATATTTGGTAATAATAATTTGTAACCATTTATTTCTCATGTTCAATTTGTTAGAGAAAAATGATTGGGAAATCATTCAACTTGGTTCCACCAATAAATAGGTGAGAGAAGGTGAAAGAGTGAAAGAAAGAATGAGAAAGGTGTGTGGTCGGTTAGCTTTTCTATTTAATAGCCAAGGGTATTTTAGGGAATTTTTAAAGGCAATATCATTCATTTCAATTTTTACTCTTTTTTTGGGCTTTGAGTTTAAATATGGGTAATAGGAGAACCTTGGGCTAATTATTAGGCTTAACTAATCCCAAAACACAATTCTCCTTTAGAAAATTTGTCTCGTTTCTAGAGTTTTGTGCAAAAATAAATCATTTAAAATGAAAAATCTAAGCACTAACGGTCCTCGCAAAATAATTCCCAACATGTATTTCTCCATGTCCACATCCATCACTTCATGTGGCCTAATTTTTTTCTTTACATTGTAATGGAATAGTTTTCATTTCTTAAAATATTATTGTTTAATTAAAATTAATATTTAGGAATATTTGAATATTTCATAGTCTTAACCCTTTAAAATATTTTTCTTTAATTAAAAATAACCTGTAAAGAGATTTGAAATATTATAATCCATAGTTTTCAATTGATTTCTTGACTTATCGTTATTTTTATTTATTCTAATAATTATATTTTGATTTTGAGAATATATGTTTCTATAGTTAAACCCAAGTCAAATTATAGTCCTTTTTTGTACGAGGGTCAAGTGATGTGTCATGGTTTAATTTGATAAAGTTATTGTTATATGATAATTTTTATTTTATCACATGTATTTTGCATTACATGTTTTATGATATGTTGTGATTTTTAGTTAGTTATAACTTAACTTAATTATCATTTTTTTTTCTTGATTCATAATTATCTTAATTTGAGCATATGATAAATTATAAAATGTTTTTTTTTACTACTCTACAATATCATTAGTAATTAGTTTACTAACGGTGTTTTGAAAATCAATTTAATAACTTAATATAAATTATTAAGGATATCAAGCTTATTATTAAAATAATTTAATATTTCAACTTGTAGTTAAAATCTTAAAGTAATAAGCCAAAATAAAATCTCAAATATCTTTTATCTTAATTATGTGTACCTTTTTTATAACTAAAATTAATAAGATAAATATATCAATTTGGATAAATATGTTTAATTTAACAATTAGAAGAGGAAAAAAAAGGTTAGGTGTTGTTTAATAAAACTAAAAATTAAATGTTGGTTTAAATATACTTCATTTTGTGTTATTTAAAAAAAATGTGTTATTTAAATAAAAAGTAGTTGTAAGTTTTATATAAGATATGAAAATTCAAAATAATGATTTAAAAATTTTAAAATATTTAAAACTTTTTACTATCTTAAAATTTTAAATTTAAAAAAAAACATGTAAGTTTATACTTTTTGTACTATATATTTTATTTTATATAAAAGTTTCTAATTTTAAAAATAAAAAATTGACACTATGTATTGAAAAACTATAATGCTCAATTATAAGCGTTACAAATTCATAAAAGTGAAAAGCAATTTTTATATATTAGTTTTAATTTAACTATTTGATAATTAAAATAATTGAATAATTTATTTTATAAATTTAACCTTATATTCATGATATGACATATTTTTCTAAAATTTTATATAAATAATATATCAATCAACAAAAATATCATCCCACATAAAATATCATAAATATTATTTCTTAAAAATAATTAAAACTAGTAGATAATTAAAATAACCAAAAAAAAGTTTAAAATCAATTTAATTATAAGGGATGAACAAGGTCAAATGGTAATGGGGACTCCACTAACAGTTTTGTTGAGTTTAATATTGTTCACAACCTTGATATTCTTTTGAGGAATCATGATAAAGTGCAAAAATCAGGTACCAATAAGTGTTGCCTTGGAAAACTTAGAAAATGGGGATAATTAAGGGGTAGAAATTGCAATTTTGGATTACTCGATCTAATTATTGCAACTGGGATGACAACTTCTAGTCCTAAAAATCAAGTTGAGGAGGAAAGTGTTGTTAGATTGTTGGACAACATTTGATCTTTTCTTGGTCTACACTCAAGCTCCCCATTGATTCCCTACTGAATCCTTTCACTGCTTTCGAATAAGGAAGATATAGTGTTGTTAGCAAACCATGAGAATATAATAATAATAATAATAATAATAATAATAATAATAATAATAAGGTAGGAAGAGAGTGTACAACCTATCATGAGGTCTAATCTTAGGAGTCTATTGTTCCAAAGCTACTAATGCTAAGAATGCTTTGAATGATTATCTACGTTTTCCTTACACAAACACACACACACACACGCACATACGTAAAGATGAATCAAAGAGATCAAAAGAGAATTATCTAGTCCTAAACTATATGAGATAATAAAGGAATGTACATTCAAGTTTACAACAATAATTATTGTGAATCATGAAGGAGTATTCGGTTGAGCTAAGATTGAGGATTAGAATTTCATTGACTTAGTGATGTGAGCTGGTGAGAATTCTTTCCTAATATAACCTCTCAAAATAGTGGTTCCATCGAAAATACTTATCTTAGAGCAAAGAAAATCAAGTCGTTAATGAGAGAGCTATTTGATGAGGGTATCGACAAGTTGGTCATTAGTGGAAACATAGGCCACATGAAGTTGGCCAGTTGCCTTCTTGTCACGAAAAAAATGGAAATCAATTACAATGTGCTTCATACAGAAATAAAAAGAAAGATTCGCAGACAAGTATGTGATGCTAACATTGTCTTAGAAAATAGTAGATGAACGCTTGAGAGAATTGTTGAGTTCAAGAAGGAGAGATTCAATTTATGTAAGCTCTACAACTGTGGAAGCAATAGTTTTATACTTTACCTATGTTGATGATCAAGCAACCAAATGTTGCTTTTTATAGCTCTAGGAGATCATATTGTTGCTAAGATAAACATTATATGCATTTGTTGATGTACAATTATCAAGATTACTAGGCAAATCAACATTTTAAAAAGACATATAAATGAAGAGGGGAGTTGCCTTTGAGAAATAGATCATGATAAATATTGTGTTTAAGGATAACAAAGAATTGTTTTGACGGTAGTCCAATGGTTTTGAGAAGGTTGGTACATGAATTGTGATAATTTGTTGACTGTAAAGGATATGTCGGAACAAGTAATGGAAAAATATTGAAGAGCCTCAACAATTTGGCGGTATTGAGTGGTATTAGCATGTGGAGATTATCATTGAGACATAATGGGGATGAGGTAGACAGAGGAAATGCAACATCTTTGGCACTATCCATGTTATGTCACTATAAGAGATCCCATATAGATTTGTGTTGGGATAGAAAGAGACCATTGTTGGTTGGTACAACTTCAACCCTAAGAAAATAATGAAGAAATCTAAGATCCTTAATAGAGAATTGATTGGATATAATTACAATGAAGTGAGCGATGAAGGCAAAGCTATTGCTTGTGATTGTAAGATCATCCACATAAACAAGGAAGTATTTTTTTTATAGTATACATTGAGTAGGTGAACTCTTGATACCACACATGTGAGGTTTGTTGAGGCCATAAAAGGCCTTGTGAAGCTTACAAATATGAGTGGGATGAGTAACACCAATAAATCCAAGTGGTTCAGACATAAATATCTCATTATGTGTAGATCCATGGAGAAATACATTATTGACGTCAAGTTGACAAATTGGCTAACCATTAGCTAGGGCAATGCATTAGATAACACAAATAGTGGTAGGTTTAACCACCAAGTCGAAAGTATCGTAATAATCAACCCCAAGTCATTGATGAAAACTCATAGCTACAATACGTGCTTTCTAACAATCAATGCTCCCATTAGGGTGACATTTAATACGAAACATCCATTTGTAACCCACCTAGTTTTAATTTGCATAGGAGGGGACAAGATCATATTTGGAATTTGGTTTGAAAGTGAGAACATAATATTTGAATAGCTTTCATTTTTTTAAAATATTATTTTTTTATTAAAGTTAATATTTAGGAATATTTGAAAGGTCATATTTGATAGTTTTAACCATTTAAATATTATTTTTTAATTAAAAATAATATATAAGGAGATTTGAAATATTATGGTTAATAATTTTCAATTTATTTCTTGACTTATTGTTATTTTTATTTATTCTAACAATTATATTTTAATTGTTAGAATATATGTTTCTTTAGTTAAATCCAAGATAACTTGTATTCTTCTTGTATGGGATCATGTGATATGTTGCAATTTAATATAATAAAATTGTCATGTGATAATTTTTATTATATCACATGTATTTTGCATTATATGTTTTATGATATGTTATGATTTTTAATTGGTCATAATGTTAAAAAATTGAATTTTCCTATTAAGGGTTTCTTCTATATATTTATGTTATTATGTGTATAATTGTAAGTTAGATTAGGAAGAATAATTCCTAATTTATAATGATTGTCTTGATTTATAGGGATTATTAGTTTATTTATTTCATTTTATTTTTCTGTTAAGATAAGATATAAAGTAGAATTGTAACAACTGATTGAATAACAATTTTTTTTTACCATTTTCTCCCATATGGTATTAGAGTCACTTTGATGTTCTTCATTAGCCTTTATTGCTAATTTTTGTTCAAGTTTTTTTAGTCTTCATTGTTGAATTTTTCAAGCCTTTATCACCATGATTCTTTCAATTTTCATTATTGTGTGTTTTGTTTGTTTGATTTTTCATCTTTCATTCGTTCTCCTACTTCAATCTCCACCTACAATTTCTGAGATTTCACCATGTTTGAAAAATCTAAGACTTCTACCACACCCATAGTTGTATTTGGTGAAACTTTGTCTCATTAAACCACTAAAGAGTTATAGAATATCAATTTAGTGTATCGATTCAATGACTGATACTATCTCTAATGGTGTCAACTAATGTAAACTTTTTTGAAAGGGAAAGGTAAATTAAGTCATCTAATCAGCATAGGAACAAGGTCCAAAGATTTGCAGTTCAACTAGTGGGATGAAAAGGATTTCATGATCATGTCATGGTTATGGAATTCTATATTGCTCGAAATTAGTGGCACTTATATGTTCCTCAACACGACCAAAGAGATTTGAGAGATAGTAAGACGAACCTATTCTAAGGTACATGATTGACTCAAATCTATTAAATTAAGCAAAAAAATTCGACTACTAAAACGGGAGCAAGATCAATGATTGATTATTATCTTCTCATAAAAAAATCTTTAGTAAAAAAGGGGTTCTTATCATAATATTCAAATGAATATAGTAAAGACTTTGCAATGTTAAGAAAATTTGTTGAAAGTGAGTGAATTTTTTAGTTTCTTGTTAGCCTTAATATAGAATTTGATCAAGTTTGAGTTTAAGTCTTAGGACATGAAGATTTTTCATCCATTAATGAGGTATTCTCCAATATTTGAGCTAAGGAATGATGATGATGTGTTATGATTGATTCTCAACCAACTGAAGGTTTAGCCCTTGTTATAACAAAACCAAGAAATAACAATTTCAAATGCCTAAAATTAAGACAAGGTGATAGTAATGACAATGACAAATCTAATTTTTCTAAGAATAAGGAAAACGTTTGGTGCAGTAAAAAACTGCGACGCACAAAAGAGACTTGTTGGAAACTTCATAGTGAAGCCAAGTGCATGTAGTTGTTGTGGATAATTCTAAAAAGGAACAATCAAAGTACAACAACACAAAACTTGGAGAATTGAATTAGGACAACAATGAAAAGTTGAAAAATATTTTGGGTTCATTAGAGAGGCTTATGGGTGTTTTCTTTCTTGCACATTTAGGTAAGTTTCCTTCTCCCAAGCTTTTAGTGCCTCAAGTATATCTCTTTCAAACTCTTAGATCATTTATTCGGGAACTACTAAGTATATGACACATTCATTAGAAAAATTTAGCACATATATTTTATAACCTAACAATAAGAAAATAACTACTGCTAAAGGGTCTTTATCCATTGTTGTAGGTAAGGGAAAAGCTAATGTAAACTGTTCTTTGAGGTTTAAAAATGTCTTACATGTTCTCAAGCTTTCAACCAACTTTGTGTTCATTCATCAACTTAAAAAAGACATGAATTATAGTGTTATATTTTACCCTATTCATTATGTTTTTCAAGATTGAGTTTTAGGGTAAATGATTGAGCATGCTAAGGAAAAGAATGGACTTTACTACCTTGATACAAGTAAGTAGCAATATTAGCAATGAGAATCAACTATATATATTGTCCAAATTCTCTTTCTCAAATAAAGACTAAATTTGGCTTTATCACTTTCAACTTGGTCATCCTTCTTAACGTACTTAAGGCCATGTTTCCTTTTCTTTTTAAGAATATTGATGTAGACACTTTTCATTATGATGTTTGTGAAGTTGCAAAACATCATCATGTCTCAATTCTTTTGAGCAACAAAAGATCATCATTTCCTTTTGCTTTAATTCATACTTATATTTGAGGGCAATCATGAGTTCCTAATATTTCGGAAGCTCGTTAGTTTGTTTCATTTATTGATGATTGTATCCATGTTACTTGGATTTTTTTTTTTTTAAAAAAAATAAATTGAATGTGAGCATTTCTTTTTTCCAAATTACTATAATATGGTAAAAAAAATCATTTTGGAGTGTTAACAAAGTCGATTAAATCAAACAATGTAAAAGATTATTTCAATCGAACACTTTCACTTTATTGTCTAAAAAAGGGAATTAATCATAAACCTTTATGTTTTGATATATCTCAACAAAATAGAGTAGCCGAGAGGAAAAATGGTTACTTACTAAATGTTACTAGGGCTCTCGTCTTTTTTTTTTTTAAATGTTCTAAAAAACCTATGGGGACAAGTTGTTCTTACTACATGTCATTTAATAAATAAGGTTTCTTCTCAAGTTTTAGGTCTAAAAAGTCCTCTGGAAATGTTCACAATATTATTTCCTCGCTTCAATATATCACGTAAGCTTCCTCTTGAAGTGTTTGGGTGTTCTGTATTTGTTCATATACATGCTCATCATAGAAGAAAGTTGGATCCAAGAGCATTAAAGTGTGTTTTTATTGAATATTCATCAACACAAAAGGGTATAAATGTTTTCATCCTCCAATAATTTTTTTTTCTTTTTTTTTGTCTCAATGGATATCACTTTTATAGAAACTAGAGGGGTATTTTTTAGTTCCTTATCTTTAAAGGAGACATCATTTATGGAAGATTAGGACATGTCCTTACTTGAAATTCCTTATACATTAAAGTCTTACCCATATAAACCTTCAAATGGAACCAAAAAATGGTATAAAAGTCATGAAAAATGTCTAAAAATTTCTTGCACACCTCAAATAACTATAAAAGTATCAAAAATAGCTAAAACCTGTTCTATTTTAGATGCTGAAACAAAAGAAAAAAAGTTGGAACCTATTACCATGGAACTTCAAGGAGGAGAGTGATCGAAGACTCGTACAAATCCAAACATCTGAACCCACTCTTAGAAATGAAGTACACAAATATGATGATGTTAACAATGTTGATCATCCTATTTCCACTAGGAAAGGTATTGTAGACCCTCTATTTTGTCTTCCTCGCACATGTCATTTATAGCATTTCCATGGTGGCCCATTAATACTTGTGTAGCCTATCTTTTCTAAGCCACCTCGGAGACTTTGGTTGAGGGATTATCTAACCCCTTATTGTGACCCTTGGCAGCCCTAACTTAGACCTCCATGGACGGAGATCACTTGCCTTACCAAGTGTTAGCCCAGGTGATTTAAAGGCATTTTAAGTTAACTAAAAAGATAAAAACCATTAACAGGTCACACTTTCTCTTCATTAAAAACTAAAACAACAAAACTTCCAATTTATGCATGTGGAAACTTACCCGGCTTTCCTCACTCCAAGATACGAAGAGCCTAGTCTCTCATCCTCTAAGGAAAAATCCTCAGAGTTTGGTTGGCTAGAAAGAAAAATAACGAGAAAACAAAAATATATAGAAGAAACAGAGCAAGTGCTTTGTTCGTCGATTACATATATGATATATATCTATGATGGATCCCCTGGATAAGGCTCCCCGAGAGTCTCTTTTTTAGTGTTTACAAGAGAGTTTATATAGGAAGGTAATTTACCCTTCCTTGGATACTTCCTAGCTAAGGAATTACATGAGTGGCTGAATACAAGGAGAAAATGGAAATTTATACAAAAATATCTAAAGAAAATATCTAAAAGTGTTGGTCGCAAATATCGGGAAGCACTAAGGACCATTTTGCAGGTGAAAACGAGGTCTGCGAGATTTCGCAGACGCATAAAAAGGGCTGCGAAATCACTTCGCAGCAAAAGGCTGATTTCGCAGTGCTGCAAAGTTAGCTTTCAGCTTGCAGTGTTCGGCTTCCAACGTGTCATGAAACTTCAGAGGGAATTCCACAGCACTGTGCAAAATGGCTGCGAAATCATTTCGCAACAAAAGGGTGATTTCGCAACCGTGCAAAATTCTTCCTTCAGCTTGAAGTGATTGGCTTCCAATGGCTGTAACTTTCTCATTTCAGCTCCAAATCGTACACGGTTTGAAGCGTTGGATTCTCGACTTCCTGAGCTTTGAAATGGTATATAGTATGTAGAAAATGGACTTTGGAAAGTACTCCAAAAGTGCGAAGGAAGACTGCAGCTGCTGTCCTCTATTTTCCTCCTTGTTTTTCTCCTCTTTGCTTCTCTCCTTTGCTTGGCTTGTCATAATGATCCAAAAAGCTGTCAAAACACTAAAACTAGCCACAAATATGATTAGAAGTCATTGCTAGGTCCTTAACATGCCAATTGGAATAAAAATGGAGAATTACTACACAAAAGTGCTTAAAACATAATGAATTAAAGGTGCAAAATAGCACTTTTTGGGTAGTAATCACTCCCCCCAACTGACACATTGCTAGTCCCTAAGCAATGAAGGAAAGAAAATTAAAGAAAAATAGATAATATAATATTTTATAAAATCATGCTGATCACTCCAAAAAATAATCAAGTGGCGTGACTGATTAAACTCTCACATGGAACATGAAAGAAATCAAACTCAAACTTCAATAGGAGCTATCAAGTAATTTTCCTAGTCACAATTCATAAAGAGTAGGCATTATGCAAATTTAAGCTTCAAAATAATTTCCATTCCCAAAGGTCTAATCCTTACTCTTCCACAAAAATCTATGTGTTATTTATTAGTTTCCGGATATAGTATGTCAAACTAATCTCTCCCCTCAACCTAGTTCTTTTCAAAGCTTAGCAAACTAATCAACCTCCAATAGGCTAAGAACGCACCTCTTTTCTTTCACAATTTTTCTTGTAGGAGTGCAAAGCTTAAAGGAATTCTTTTCTAAATTGTCCATGTAACAGGGTCCATCGATGACTCCCAACCAATCAAGGTTTAGGGCATCAAGCTTTAAGGATTTTTCAACCACTAACTCCTCGGATTTTACCCCGGACTTTTGAGAATGAATTTTTTTAATACCCAAGCACCTACAGTATGTTAAACTCCACCTATCCACCCTTGTAACGAGCATTGAGGTCGGTGACTCCCAACCAATTAAGGCTTAGGGCATCAGGTTTTAAAGATTTTCACCATATACCCCTCAGACCTTGCTTAGGTTTCAAGGCAAGCAAACATTTTTTCTTTCTTTCTTTCTTTCTTTTCAAAGACTCATTGGCTTTTTATAAGGTGTCCCAACACTATTAAATGAGGTCAAAGGTACCAAGTCTAAAATTTTCCTAAGTCAAGGGGGAAAATAGTTTTTCATCTTATAAACGGAACCTAGTGTGCACGGTGTGTGATAAGCTTAAAGTGGAAGAAATAAGGTTGAAATCAATAGGAGTTCAATAATTCATCAACTTTAATAAACATAATACAAACTCTAAGTCAAGTAAAAAGACAAAAATTCAATTTCTCCCTTTTCATTTTGAAAATTTTTCCTTAATAACCATGGAGAGTAGAATAAAAAAATTTAAAAATTAAAAAAATAAACAAAAAGCAACTAAATTACCAAAATAACTTAGCATTAATAGCAATACTTACTTCCTCAACTCTCCCCCCAACCAAGCTGAACATTGTCCTCAATGTGACAAAAGCGATTGAAAAATAGGGAGGAAGTGGTACCTCCTGAGTGACATGGAGTCTGAGTCGTATAGGAGAAACCACATGTTTCAAAGAAAACATAAGAGTTAGTGAGTAGAGGAAATAGAAAAATGCCAAGTTTAAACAAAAAATGATGTCTATATATGATGCATCATCAGTAATACATCCAATCCTAGAATATAAGACATCAAAATATGGAATTATTTATACTAATATAATAAGTAAATACAAAAAAATAAAGAGATGATCAAGTAATGGAAGGGTCCTGTGGAGCTGATGCATCTGTGGTGGCCTCTTGAGTGAATTGGATCAGGATTTTGACCTCTGCTTTGGTAGTCTCCTTAGGTGGCATAGTCTCCTCAACTGGAGCTCTTAGTTGGTAGCTATGGGATTTGATGGTTTAAGGAGGTCAGAAATGGAGTGAAAGGCTTCATGTGTGTGATCTCAGGGTGCGCGGGGCTCTCCTCTTCATATGCATGGTCGTGGGGCTCTGTTGGCATTTTAGCAACTTGCCTTGGCTTTGCAAGGTGTTTTTGCAAACCTCCCTCCATTTTGCAAGTCAATTTCGCATTTTGAAGGCCATTTCGAAGCTTAGAAGTGATTTCGCAGCCATTTCGAAGCTTGGAGATCATTTCGCAGCAAAGTGGCATTTTCGCAGACCATTTCGTAGCTTCGAAATGAGGGGAACTATGCTGCAAAATGGCACTCGTGTGCCAAAAAGTGGTTTCGCAGCTGCGAAACACCCTTCCAAAAGGCGTCTCGACTACGAAATTCTCGCTCAGCTTTACGCGCTCGTCTTCAAACGGCCATAACTTCTTCATTTCACCTCCAAATCACATACCATTTGAAGCGCTGGACTCCTGACTTCCCAAGCTTTGAAACAAGATATGGTATGCATAATTTGAGCTCCAGAAAGTGCTTCAAAAATGTGTCCAACAGTAGCAAAATGGAGGTGCGACATTTCCGCTCATGGTTTGCATAGTCATCTTCAAACAGCCCTAACTTTTCTGTTTCAAATCCAAATCGAGCACCGTTTGAAGCTATGGACTCCTGACTTACCAAGCTTTCAAATGATATATGGTATGCATGAAATGAACTTCGGAAAGTGATCGAAACGTGTCCAATAGTTGCCAAAATGGGGGTGCGACTGTGACATGTCTGTTCATGGTGTGCGCGCTGAAGGATTTTAAGGTGTGGAGGTTTTGTAGCCATTTCGCAGCTGCGAAATGAGTGTACGGGGCTTCCAAATGGCACTCGTGTGCCAAAAAATGGTTTCGCAGTCGTGAAATACCCTGCGAAATGGAGCTTTGGCTGCGAAATTGGGAATTTTTACGCTTTGTGATTTCGCAGCCGTTTCACAGCTGCGAAATGAGGGTCACTGTGCCGCGAAATGGCACTCGTGTGCCAAAAGTTGGCTTCGCAGCTTTGAAATACCCTACGAAATGGAGTTTTGGCTACGAAATTGGGAATTTTCATGCTTTGGAGCTTCGCAGCTGTTTCGCAGCTGCGAAATGGGGGTTCCTGTGCTGCGAAGTGGCACTCGTGTGCCAAACTTGGTTTCACAGCTGCGAAAATTTTCGCAGAGAGGGGCCTGAGGCTGCGAAATGGTTTCGCAGCAAAGTGTCGATTTCGTAGAGGTTGCAAAATCTCGCATACCCCTATTTTTGCCCTGTTTTTGCCTTGTTTTTGCACTTTTCTCGCTCCGAAAGACTTCCTTTCAATTTCTTTGCAATTCCTCCTAATTTTGATCATCAAAAACCTATATTACATCAAAACAAATTAGAATTAAATGATTGAAATCAAAATTAAAGCATTTAAATCAAAAGTTAAAACATTGAAATCAAAATTAAAAAAAAGTAATAAGTAAAACAAAAAGATATGGACTAGCTAGTCTTTAGAAAGACTAAGTCCATCAAAAAATTTGATCCTGATTTAGCTTGCTCGGATCCCATATGAAGTTTGCATCTCTCACTTGAGACTTGGTTTGTATGATTTTGCCATACAAAGCTTGGGGAAAAAGCGGATGCATGTGTTTCTTCATCATTTCTTCCTTGATGACTATCCTCTGTGGTTCTTCATCTAATTTAAGATCACAGCCATCTTTCTCTGTACTTTTCCCCTTTCTCTTTCCTTTGATTTCCTCCCTCTTTTCTTTCTCTGCTTTACTTTCTACCTCATGCTCTAGCTTGCATGTGGGCAGATCAACCTCTTTACCACTCCTCAGAGTGATCACTTATTTGACTTCCCTCTTTTGTGAAGATTCTCCCTCCTTAGCCTCCATTTCATGGATACTCATGGAATTTTGATAAGGTTGAGAAAGAGAGTTTTCTTTCTCTTGCACTGTGTTGAGGTTGGCAAACCTTGAGATTGAATCTTGGAGATTATCTATCTTCTGAGATAGATCATTTTGCACTTCATCCATCTTTTTGTTCAATGAACTCTCTACACTGTCAATTCTTTGACTGAGCTGAGCATTGATGGATTTTTTAGCTTCAACAAAGTCTTCCATGACCTTGTTAAGATTCATCATAGCTTGTTCAAGGTTTGAGGCTTGCTGTGGTGCTTAAACATGTTGCTTGTATTGAGGCGGCTGTGGTTTCCAAGAGAAATTTGGATGGTCCCTCCAATTGGAATTGTAGGTGTTGCAATCACCAAACATTTCTCTCACCGTTGGAATGGTAGGACACTCCTTCACCAAGTGCTCATAAGATAGACAAATGGCACAAGGCATAGCTTGCAATGGTGTCTGAGAGATGGCTTGCACTTCTTGCATCCGGTTCATTTCCAGCTCTTCCAATCTCCTTTCCATAGCTGCAATCTTTGCCTTCATGTCCATGCCGTCATTCAAAATATACATCTCACCCTTAACTTTAGGTTGAGACGTCATTCTTCCCATATCTATAGCATTTGGTTCACCCCATTCTCTTGAAAATTCAGCCACATAACTGATGAAGTTCATGGCTTCCTCTGCTATCTCGTATTCAATATGGCATGCACAACTAGCAAATTGTGAATTAAAAACAGAGAAGACAAAAGAAAACAAAAGAAAAACAATTCAAAGAAAAAAAAAATTATTAAGATTAACTAGAAACTAAATAAAAGATATACTAACATATGAACAAAGAAAAATAAAGAAATAAAAAGAGTTAGGAAAAGGAAAAGAAAAGTCACCAAACTTGTAATGAAGATCACAAGTACTCTCAAAAGATCATATCACTGCAAAGTGGCACCATTCCCGTGATTACTACTCAAAAAGTGCTATTTGATAGCTTATAATTAATCCTTTTAAACAATTTTGAGTAGTAGTTAGTGCCTTTTAACCCAATTAGCATATTAAGGCCCCTTTCAATTAATTCTAATCAAATTGTGTAAGTTTTGGTGTTTTTGTTAGTATTTTGAATCACCAAAGCATTATGAGATTGAGGAGAGTTTTATTTGGAATCCATGGCAAAGCAATGAAGAGCTCAGAGGCATGAAGAATCAAAGCTTTGAAGCTCTTTTGCCATAAGCAAAGTGGGAATGCAAGGGGAAGCAAAGAGGATCCAGCCATGAAGCATTCTTGATGACAGTCACTGCAGCCACTTTTGGAGCACTTCCTGATGTCCAATTTATGCATGCAATATGTCATTTCAAAGCTCAGGAAGTCAAGAATCCAATGCTTCAAACGGTGCACGATTTGGAGTTGAAATGAGGAAGTTACAGCCTTTGGAAGACAACTGCTCCAAGCTGAAGGAAGGCTTCAGAAAAGTGCTGCGAAATCACCCTTTTGTTGCGAGATATTTCGCAACACTTTTGCACAGTGCTATGGATTTCCCCTGAAGCTTCACGCCGCGATGGAAGCCCAGCACCACAAGATGGAAGTCCACTTTGCAAAGGTGTTGAATCAGCTGGTTGCTGCGAAGAAATTTCGCAGCCCTTTTTGTACATCTGCAAAATCTCGCAGACCTCATTTTCACCTGCGAAATGGTCCTGAAGCTTCCCGATAGCTGTGCACCGACTCTTTTAGATCTTTTCTTCTGATATTTTTGTGTCTAAATTTCCATTTTCTCCTTGTATTCAGCCACTCATGTAATTCCTTAGTTAGGAAGTATGCAAGGAAGGGTAAAATACCTTCCTATATAAACTCTCAGGAGGACTCTCGGAGGAGGTTGTTCCAGGAGAATCCATCATAGATATATGTAAGCAACGAACAGAGCACTTGCTCTGTTTCTTCTATATATTTTTGTTTTCTTGTTCTTTGTCTTTCTAGCCAATCAAACTCTGAGGATTTTTCCTCAGAGGATGAGAGGCTAGACTCTTTGTCTCTTGGAGCTAAGGTAACCGGGTAAGTTTCCTCATGCATAAATTGGAAGTTTTGTTGTTTTAGTTTTTAATGAAGAGAAAGTGTGACCCGTTGATGGTTTTTATCTTTTTAGTTAACTTAAAACGCCTTTAAATCACCTGGGCCAACACTTGGTAAGGCAAGTGATCTCCATCCATGGAGATGCACTAGTTTACCCTTTGCGAGCCTTTGGGAGGTGGCTTGAAGGTAGGATTTTCTAGAATTGCCAACACTTGGTAAGCTTTTGGACTCTTAGGAGACATCCATTAGTTATCTCTTGCGAGCTTGTGAAGGGAAATCCAAGGTTAAAGATCACCTTGAATGGCAAGTGCTAGGTGAGAGGTATGAGCCATTGCAAAGTGCATCAGTGAGAGGGATTTAATGCTTGAACCCATTAATGGGAAGCATCTGTACAACACCGGTTGGAGAAGGAACTATATGTTAATTCTCTAATGCGAGGAAAAGAAACAAGTGACCGAAACTCTCCTTTTTGCATGAGGAATCTGAGCCTAGTGATCTGAAACTCCAAGAAACACTTTTCTTTGTAATTAAAATTAGTTACTACTTTTGGTTAGCTTAAAACCAATCCTTTTTCATTCAAATGTCTTTATGTTTTCTTTTGAAGCTAACCTTGAAATGAAAAGGCACCAATTCAGCTTTGAATTGATATCATTTGTGAAGTGAAAACCCATCCCAGTGAACGATCCTAGAGCCACTATGCTATAGTAGCTTTGTCTTTGCTACCCTAGTATATGGTGTAATAGGTATAAATTTTGTTGATTAATCCCTCAATCAAGGAGCACCAGCTGGACACGAATCAGCTGAGACACCAATTAGGCACGAATCACCCCGGCAACAGCGCCATTTGATTCATGCCCAATTGGTGTCTCAGCTGATTCGTGTCCAACTGGTGCTCCTTGATTGAGGGAGTAATCAACAAAATTTATAACCTATTACACCATATACTAGGGTAGCAAAGACAAAGCTACTATAGTACAGTGGCTCTAGGATTGTTCACTAGGATGGGTTTTCACTTCACAATTGATATTAATTCAAAGCTGAATTGGTGCCTTTTCATTTCAAGGTTAGCTTTAAAAGAAAACATAAAGATGTTTGAATGAAAAAGGTTCGGTTTTAAACTAACCAAAAATAGTAACTGATTTTACTTACAAAGAAAAGTGTTTCTTGAAGTTTCAGATCACTAGGCTCAGATTCCTCATACAAAAAGGGAGTTTCGGTCACTTGTTTCTTTTCCTCGCATTAGAGAATTAACATATAGTTCCTTCTCCAACCGGTGTTATACAGATGCTTCCCATTAATGGATTCAAACACTAAATTCCTCTCACTGATGCATCTTGCAATGGCTCATACCTCTCACCTAGCACTTGCCATTCAAGGTGATCTTTAACCTTGGATTACCCGTCAAAAGCTCGCAAGAGATAACTAATGGATGTCTCCTTGGAGTCCAAAAGCTTACCAAGTGTTGGCAATTCTAGAAAATCCTACCTTCAAGTCACCTCCCAGAGGCTCGCAAGGGGTATACTAGTGAATCTCCATGGACGGAGATCACTTGCCTTACCAAGTGTTGGCCCAGGTGATTTAAAGGCGTTTTAAGTTAACTAAAAAGATAAAAACCATTAACGGGTCACACTTTCTCTTCATTAAAAACTAAAACAACAAAACTTCCAATTTATGCATGTGGAAACTTACCCGGCTTTCCTCACTCCAAGATACGAAGAGCCTAGCCTCTCATCCTCTGAGGAAAAATCCTCAGAGTTTGGTTGGCTAGAAAGAAAAATAACGAGAAAACAAAAATATATAGAAGAAACAGAGCAAGTGCTCTGTTCGTCGATTACATATGATATATATCTATGATGGATCTCCTGGAGAAAGCTCCCCGAGAGTCTCTTTTTTAGTGTTTACAAGAGAGTTTATATAGGAAGGTAATTTACCCTTCCTTGGATACTTCCTAGCTAAGGAATTACATGAGTGGCTGAATACAAGGAGATAATGGAAATTTATACAAAAATATCTGAAGAAAATATCTAAAAGTTTCGGTCGCAAATATCGGGAAGCACTAAGGACCATTTTGCAGGTGAAAACAAGGTCTGCGAGATTTCGCAGACGCATAAAAAGGGCTGCGAAATCACTTCGCAGCAAAAGACTGATTTCGCAACGCTGCAAAGTTGGCTTTCAGCTTACGGTGTTTGGCTTCCAACGTGTCGTGAAACTTCAGGGGGAATTCCACAGCACTGTGCAAAATGGCTGCGAAATCATTTCGCAACAAAAGGGTGATTTCGCAACTGTGCAAAATTCTTCCTTCAGCTTGGAGTGATTGGCTTCCAATGGCTGTAACTTCCTCATTTCAGCTCCAAATCGTACACGGTTTGAAGCGTTGGATTCTTAACTTCCTGAGCTTTGAAATGGTATATAGCATGTAGAAAATGGACTTCAGGAAGTGCTCTAAAAGTGCGAAGGAAGACTACAGCTGTTGTCCTCTGTTTTCCTCCTTGTTTTTCTCCTCTTTGCTTCTCTCCTTTGCTTGGCTTGTCATAATGATCCAAAAAGCTGTCAAAACACTAAAACTAGCCACAAATATGATTAGAAGTCATTGCTAGGTTCTTAACATGCCAATTGGAATAAAAATGGAGAACTACTACACAAAAGTGTTTAAAACATAATGAATTAAAGGTGCAAAATAGCACTTTTTGGGTAGTAATCAAACACGCAACTGCTTGCTAGCTCTCTCCGGGTTGGTGAGTGATTTTTCCTTGAAGGTGGAGTCAACAGAACGTGTATAGGAATAAGATGGTGCTGTTTTGGAAAGTGGGGAAATCAATCCGGTGAGAGAGCTCATTTTTTATGAAAGAAAAATCTCCATAACTGGTTTTGGCAAGTGGAAAGAAGCTGATGCAGTATGTATATAGACAGGGTGTGAAGCCATGTTCAAGGCAGTGGTGATTAAAAAAAAAAAAAAGATTAAAAAGAAAGAAGGGAAAGGAGGACGAGGGGCTGTTGTTCCTTCCATTACCGTGGCTGGAGAGAGGAGTTGAATGGGGGATTGAGAAGAGATTAAGAAAACGAAAAAGGAAAGAAGGAAAAGGTCGGTGAAAGAAAAAAAAAGGATATAGGAGGCTGCCGTGGAAAAAGATAAGGGGGGGTTTTTTTTCAGAGCGGAGGAGGCTGCTGTTTTGGAATCCATATACACGACTGTTTGTTGATTCATCGGCGATTCACCCTGCGATTGGGAAGGTGCATAGAGACTGACCTTGTTGAATCTTGAAGGAGCAGCAGCCGCAACATTGCAGGCGAGTATGGAGCGTTGGATGATGAAGCATGACTGAAATGGAATCGTCAAAGATGTCTTCATTATACCAGACCCGCATACTGCCACTTTAAGAAAACATACAGTCCACTTTGGTGGCAGCACACACGGAGAGAGGGGTGCTTCAAAAACGATCTCCACGCTGCCTCAAAAGCGATCTCCACGCTACTATACAAGAATCTCAACACCTCGTGCTCAAGAAAGGGTGGGATTATTCAGCCGCATCTAAGCAAAAAAGAAAGAAAGAAAATTCAGGAGCGGACTACTGCTGCTGCTGATTTGTTATTTAGATAAGGGGACTGCTGCTGCTTCTAGATATCATCACAAGCGAGAGATATTGCGTGAAAGGATTGGTGCAAGGAGGTTTGAGAATAGAGAAGCAGCCATTTGAACTCACCAACGGAACCATTTGGATCTATTAACGCGCGTCCACCCACGCATCACTCAACAAAAAAACACTTTGGTTCCTGAGCATATTGGAGAAAATATCCACGTACTGTCATTTTGGTAAGCTAGGTGAGTCATTTATATATATATATATATATATATATATATATATATATATATATATATATATGGCAGCATGTGTTTCATGTAAAGTGCAAGTTTGGATATTTCTTTTAAGTGGAAATATTATTATAATGGTAAGTGGTTTGACTTTTACAAGTTCTGGCACGTATTGATTTTGAATATGGTAGCATGAGTTTAAAAAGACTAGAATTGTTATTTAGGTTTATGTAACAATGCAAGTTTGGACATTTTTCTTTAGTGGAATTATTATTATAATAGGTAAGTGGATTTACTTTTATTACTAGTGCCACATATATTTGTTTCATTTTAATATGGCAACATGGGAATTGTGTTTAGGGTTAGTTTTGATTTATTATATTAAATTCGGAAAATATATTTTTTTTATATGTAGTTTTACTTTAAGAAAAAAATATATATATATATATATATATATATATATATATATATATATATATATATATATATATATATATATATATATATATATATATAATTTGATTTTTATTTAATTTAGTTTTGATTCATTTAATTATTAGTTGTTATTTATTTATTTGCTACTAATCTAATGCTTGGTAACTTATTTATTTATTTATTAATGAGATTGAACCTATGGGTTAAAAATTTAGTTTAAAATAAAAAATAAAATCTATTGAAGGTGGTTCGAATTGGCTTTAGGTTTAGTTAAAATTATAGTATGTTGAAATGATTGATTTTTATGTGTTAAGTATTATATTTTAAACTTGCCTTGATTAGTGATAAAAATGTTTGTTAAGCTCCAATTTATTTTACTAACATAAGTTTATTTTTAAAAAAATATATTATTTAAATCCTTGAGTTCATATTTCGTTTTATTCATATTTTATTTCATTCGTATTTATTTGTTTGTGTCATCAACTTATCCATTTGATTATGAGTTTAATTTTATAGGTTAGAAAGTTAGTCTCAGGTAGTTTTATAATTTAATTTGTGGTTAAGGTAAAATTTAGTTTGTTAAAATAATTGATCACGTGTGTTAAGAATTTAAGTTTAGATTGGCTTTAATTAGTGTTTAATTCATTTTATGCCTAGATTTCATTTTAATAATGTAAGTTTATTTTGAAATTAGATTCCCTGAATTCATATTTTGTTTTAGTTTCCTTTTGTTTAAATTGATTCATTTTAATTATTTTAGGAGTTTGTATAATTTTAGGTCATTAATAAAATCAATTCTATTTTTGAAAATTCATGCCTTTAGTTTACTTTGATTTAGTTTCACACATCTATTCGATTTAGATATTTTATATATTATTACTTCATTAATAAAGTTAATTCTATGTTTGAAAATTATTGTTTGCTTTAATTTAATTTGGCTCATTTTAATCAATCTAGATGCGTTTGTGTGTTTAATTGATCTCATGCTAATTCTTGATTGTTATTCTTAATGGATGTGTTTCTTGAATATTCGTCATTAATTCTTGGTGGGTATCTCGTTAGCTTATTTGATCTAAGTTTGAATAGTTTATTGCTTTGGTAGTCTCTAATAAAATTTACTTTTCGGAGGCCATCGGAAAATAGTGAAGATTGGCCCCCATTCCCACCACTTCAATTTTCTTTGTTATCAAAAATTCTACTTTGTGATTTTGTTCTTTTTTGTTTTGCTTGGTATTTTGATTCATACATTTTATTGTTTTCAAATTAATTTCTTTTATTTTTAAAATATAACACTATTCTCAAAATCTCATTTTCCTTAAAATCCATTTCAAAAATTCATTTAGAGTTCTTAGAATCAAAATCTCATTTTTTAAAAATAATGTGCAACCATGTTTTGATTGGTTCACATCTTTCAAATAAAATTACAGTTTTGAATAAAACACGAATCAAAGCTTGTGGTCCTAAATAAATGGGATAATTCTAAGCTAAATTCGTGTATATCAATTGGGGAATTGGTGAAACCCCTACATAAGAAAATCTTTTCAAAAATTATTTTTGTTGCCATTTTTGTCACTTGTTGAAATTATGTCTATTTTTTTTAGGAATTGTATACAAGATGAGTGTGATAATTAGTGTTTTCATATACTTTGATAATTTCTGCTATGCTAATTAGATAACGAGCATGCTAGGATTTCTATATTTTATTATTTATTATCTAACCCTTCATGTCTTATGGAAGCGCATTGTAAGTTATCTATGTTATCCAGGTACGTCCCCTATCACCTACTTTCTAAATTTTGTAAACAATCATGTCACTGTGAAATAATGCTTATGTCTAATAATGTTTGAGTGTTCTGATATGCATGTTTCATTGTTCGATTATTTCTAATAAAACACATGTTGGATGATATATTGTTTAAATTAACCATCGATGTTTTATGATAGCGCTTGAGAAGCCATCCAGGTATGCACCCTAACTCTCTTTAATGTTAATTTGATCATATTTAGCATATTATTTTTTGAAATCACCTTAATCTATCTAGGTATCCATGATCAACCATTTAATTGTCATGCTTCCCTTAACTTAGTTAGTAGAGACCTCTTTAGGGCTTAGAGAGGTGCTATCTCCTAGAGGTACCTTCCCAATAAGTAACCTGATCCTCGGACCTAGACTCGGGTTTTTCAAAGACATGCTTTTCCAAAAAATTATGGAGTCACATTTTAGGGTTTTTATTTATTGTTTTATTTTCCCTTTAAAATAAAAATAAAATAAGTGGCAACTCCAACTTTTCCAAAACTAAATATTTTTTCATAAATAAATAAAAAGCGAGTCTCGCCGATCGAGTGGGGGCGCACGTGAAAAATGCGGGTCCACAGGTACACATAAATGAACACAACACTCATTGTTCAATTTTGTGTCATTTGAAAAATTCTCATCATCTCATAAATTTTTTCTTACCCAAATAAATTCTATGTTGATTCCACAAACCTTAATCGAAGCATTTGGTAATGAGAAATGGAAACAAGCTATGAAAGTTGAGATGGAAGTATTAGAGAAGAATGAGATTTGGGAAATTATGGAGTTACCAAAAAAGAAGAAAGTAGTGGGTTGAAAGTGGGTATTTACAATTAAATACAAGGTCGATGGATTCTTCAATAATATAAAGTAATGTTGGTCGCAAAGTGATACACAAAAATATATAGAGTAAACTATCACAAAACTTTTACATTGGTAGCAAAGATGAATATGGTGAGGATTTTATTGTCCTTGGTAGCTCATTTTGATAGGGATTTACAATAATTTGATGTAAAGAATGTCTTTCTCCATAGTGAAATTGATGAAGAATCTATATGGAAGTTCTTCTCGTTTTGTGGGAAGTTTAAACAAGAATAAGGTGTGTATGTTGAAGAAGGCATTGTATGGATGAAAACAATCTCCTAACGTGTGATTTGGAAGATTAACAAAGGTTATGTTAGCTCTAGGGTTTAAGCAAAGTCAGGAAAATCACACTTTGTTCATTAAACATTATGATTCAAGGGGAGTTACAACTTTATTGATGTATGTTGATGACATAATTGTGACCAAGAATGATCCAAAAGAAAAGAGGTACTTTGACAATGTCTTGCAAAGGAGTTTGAGATGGAGGATTTTTATATCACAACACAAATATATCCTTTACTTTCTTAAGGAGATGAGAAAGCTTGGATGTAAGCTTATAGAGACTCTGATCGAAGTAAATCATAAGCTTGGAGAAGTAATGGAAGACAAAGGAGTGGATCAAAGATTAGTAGGATAATTGATTTACTTATCACACACAAGATCATATATTGCCTATGTTGTGAATGTATTGAGCCAATTTACGCACAATTCAAAAGTTCACTTACAAGCTGTCTATACGATTTTATAATAGCTTAAAGGTAACTTTAGAATGGGAATTCTCTTTAGAAAAAGTACAGATTTGTTCCTTGAGGCCTATACGAATGCTAACTACACTTGATTAGTGGTAGACAAGATATCAACATCAAGTTATTACGACTTTCTTGGAAGAAACTTCATGACTTGGAGGGGTAAAAAACAACTGGTTATTGGAAAGTCTAGTACGGAGGTGAAGTTTAAAGCTATGACATAAGGAATTTGTAAGCTATTATACCTTAAAATTATTCTTGAAGGCCTAGGGATTAAATGGGAATAACCAAGGAGGTTATATTACAATAATAAATTGGTCATAAACATTACTCATAATTTGGTACAATATGACCTAACAAAGCATGTTGAGTGTTAGGATAGTGAGTCTTGATTATATGTTGATAATTTTGTTCCACTTTATTTTTTACCTTAGAAATATTTTTAGATAAGTGACTTGCTCTCCATTGAAAACTAAGGGTTGTTGTTCGTCCAATCAGAAAGTCATAGGTATATCTAAAAAGGTTTGACTTGTGGCAAGTTAGGCTCTTATAAGGTACAAAGAGGAATGATACTTTTTTGGAATTAAAAATGCAATTTATTTTAAAAAGTAAAAACGCAAGGGACACTTGAGTAGGTTGTAGCACTTAAGCGCTAGGCACTAGGACTGCTCAAGCGTCCAAGGTGCTCAAACAGTGGTTAAGTGTGCTCGAGCGCTCATGACCATTCTACCGAGTTTCGAGAGAATATTTTTTAGAATTTCACTCAAATTCTATTTGGAAACCTTATGATACCGAATCTCTTCGTCACATTTTCCTATAAATACCTCATTATAACCCTTCTAGGGTAAAAGATTTGAGAGATTTCAAAAGGGTATCTTGAGAGAAAGTCTAATGAGCCACATCATTCTCAATATCTTATTTGAAGGATTCATTCATGAATCTGAGTTTAAAGACCTGTATCCCTCTAGCGAAGTTGAAGCGTACTCATTGGAGCAATTGGAGGTTGGTGCATCGTGAATGTGGATCAAGTTGTAGGTACTAAAGAATAAGTCTTTAGGTTAAAGCAGTAAGGTAAATCTATGTAATATGATCTCATATAGCGGTTTTAGATTGGTTGTCTTAGACCTCGTGGTTTTTTATCTTCATAGTTAATATGAGGGTTTTTTTATGTAAAAATATTATGTCCATTGTATATCTCTTTATCTTTGCTTTATCTTTAATTTTATGATTGCTTGGATATTTTAATTATCCCTATGATCTCGTAGGTTAAAAAAATGGGTATAAAATTATATTTTTTTATTATAATTTTTTAATTTCTCCCATTCACCCATTCTAGGTGCTATCATACTAGACTTCGGTTTTCTCATTGAGGTTAATAGACACTTTATAAAGGAAAACTAAGAAAGTGGGTTGATTTGTACTTTATTTGCATTGTTAGAAAGACAACTTGTAGATGTTTTGCCTAATGATTTGACAACAACAATATTTCAAGCAATCAAGCAATTATAGGCAATCTATGAATGAATGATATCTATTCACTAGCTTGAGGGGAGTCTTAGAATATGAATTTTTCTATTAGGGGTTTCTTGTATATATTTATGTAATTGTGCATAAAGCTATAAATTAGATTAGAAAGAATAATCCATCATTTATAAGATTGTCCTAATTTATAGGGATTATTAGTTTATATATTTCATTTAATTTTTCTATAATGGGATATAAAGTAATATATATAAAGTAAGATTGTAACAATTAACAACTGATTAAATATAAATTATTAAGGATATCAAGCATATTATTAAAATAATTTAATATTTCAACTTATAGTTAAAATCTTAAGGTAATAAGCCAAAATAAAAATCTCAAATATTTAAATTAGAAAAAAAAAATAGGTTGGGTGTTGTTTGATAAAATTGAAAATTAAATATGCATTTAAATATATTTTATTTTTCTTTTATTTAAATAAAAAAATATTGGTAATTTTGATACGAGATATAAAAACCCTTATCTGCATATATTAAAAAATAATGATTTTAAAAGATGTTTAGAAAAATTAAAATATTAAAGGCTTTAAATTTTAACATTTAAAAAGATATAAGATAAATTTATCCTTTTTAAATTAAATATTTTATTTTACATAGAATTTCTAATTTTAAAAATAAAAAAATGGACTCTAAGTATTAAAAAACTTTTATTCTTAATTATAAGAGTTACAAATTCAAATAAATAATAATAATATCTCCTCGATATGCAGAAACTTTTCAAATCATCACAAATTTTGTAATGATTGCAATTTTTCTTCTTTTTTTTTTCTTTTTTTTTTTTTTTTTGCACTATCTTGAAAGGATTAATCTAGTATTACAAAAGAAAAGAAAAGAAAAGAAAGTTGTCTCTGTTGTCCCATTATCACGGAGAAAGTCATGGTAAACATTATCTTAGGTTTTGGTGTTTTGTATTTTGAAATGCACTTGGCCGTTGCCCCATCAATACTCACTAAAGTCAGTAGCCTCCACTCACACCCACATTCACGACTTTTGGCAACTATCTCTTACCTTTATCAATTCACATCATACCTGTGAACTTGTTCAATTTTTTTTAAATTTCTCCTGTTTCCATCAATGAGTAGCTGCTGTTTCTCCTGTTTACATTTGGAGTACGATTTTTTTCTTAATATCAGGGACATTATCATATGGTTTGAGTTCATAAGAAAGAAATCATGTTTTGAAAGTTTAGGAAAATTTGTCAGCTTATTATAGTAATTCTGGCCAAACAGAAATGACAAAATTTTCGATCGTGGGAGCAATGTAAACTCTGGAACTGTTCTTACTGAACCTTTGGTGGTGAATGCTGTGGATGAAGGGCTGTTAGCCAGCAAGATATCTTTAAGTTATGGGTGACCCTTGGGTCATTGTTGGTCTATCTTTTATCAAGCTGAACTTCATTGGAAGGGAGTGAGAACCTCTTTGATGCTGAGGCTGCGGCTCATCGAGAATGGTCTCAAGTGTGCAGGGAGACCATAGCTTAGGTTGGGCTTGATCCTAAACCTATGAGCATAAAGCATAATTGCAGAGAAGTTAACAAACTAAGAAATTACTTATTAGCAAAGAAACATTAGTGTTTAATTGTTATTTGATAAAACCAGGGAAAATTTTGAGGGAAAATTATCTTCATATGCCCCTTTTTTATATGTACATATAATGCAATGATAGATGCAGAATCTTAAAAATCAGGAAGTGTGCAGTAACATAAAAATCTCCCTTGGAAAGTAAGGTTCTTCTCAACATGAATTCATAGTTAGTATTAACCATTTATGTTTTTAAGAGAAATCTAAAGATTTGGAACAATCAATTCCTAAGAGTAAGAAATCAATTGACAGGAAGAGAAGATCAAGGCAAAACAAAATTTATAATTGGCATCCTGAAAATCCTCACAAGCCAAGGAACAAATCCAAAATAACAATGAGATATCTGGAATCCTTCAATTCTCTTAACTTGTATTCACTGTACACAATAAATTGTATAAAACACTCGACACTGCATCCTAGGAGGACAAAGAAAAGCAGAACATTGGCACCAACTAAATACTAAACATGCAATTTATTTGAAACAGACGAAGACAAGAACAGTCGATCCCATGAGACTACCTCTACTCATCGCCCATCAGAAGAAGTGAATGACTCTGCAAATCCAGCAGGCCTTGCTGGAATACTGCCTTTGCTGTCCTCCAGGCTAGTATGGCTGAAATCTTTGGTTTCTGCTTCCTGCCAGCCCTTTAACATCTGGGGAAGTGGTAGACTGTAATCGATGCCAGAATAACTCTCTGTTTCATTGTCAAACGGCTTCCACTTCTCAACCAGTGGGGACAGTACATTTACTGCATGCCCCATATCAGGACGATGGCTTGGCTCTCTTGCTGTGCAGTGTCCAGCCAGTTCAGCTACTATGGAGATGCTCTCAAAAGTTTCTTCTGTAGCACCAATAGCAGGATCAACAGCAGCCATGAGTTTCTCTTTGCTTGATTTGATTCGCCAAAACCACTCGGCCAAGTATCGGCATTCCTCAGAACGCCCCTCATCAAGTGCCGCTAATCCAGTCAAAAGTTCCATCAACACCACTCCATAGCTGAAGACATCAGCTTTTGTTGTAATTTTTCCCATCACTGAAATCCAAAGAAATATGAATTAACACTAAATCGTCATTGAAATCGAAAGAAAACTGAATTATTAGTAGAATATTTTAAGGACCTGAATTGATGGTAGATTTGGATGGAATGGTGCAAGGAAAAAAAGTGAGAGTTCAAGAAGATCCACACCCAAAGATGCCCCTCATTGCGTGGTCATTGGAATTTTTTTGGTGGGCATCCTGAGTACTAATCAGTGGTGTAGACCAAATTGCAATATACGCAAGGTGACACTAATACAACTCTAAGTAATTCATATACAGCGATCATTTCCAAACTTTTAATCCTGAATCACATTTTTGGTACAATGTCTTAAATGTACTCTTCAACTGCATGTGTTTGTGTAAAAGTGCCTTACTTCTTCAATTAAAAGTGTTCTCGACCTGCAAGTTCTCAGCTGGGCACCATCAAACATTTGAAAAGAAATATGTGTCACAGGTTGCCAAACACCTTGGTACTTGATTTTAAAAAAGACTTAATCTATCACAACTGCTAACACTTAAAAAATAACATATTTGTCTGGAAATCATTTTCCTCTTTAACCAGTATGTGCACTGAACATGAATGTTGTTTGGTTAAATCAAGTATGTAATGTTGGTTGCAATCGCCTAGGCACTCAAATGGTTAGTTATTAAAAATTTTGAAAGTAAAGAAGAAAAAAATTAGGTGTTTGCATATTTTTCTAAAATGTGTTTCAATGTTTTTATGATAAGAAAAAGATATGGGCTAGTTTGCAAAACCTGAGATTTGTTAATTAGAATAGTTATGAATTAAAGAATTTAGTGTTATTAATATGCAAACAACTTCATGGCACTATTTCTATCCAAACCAAGAATAATAGATTGGCAGAGGATTCTGAAAGATGACTTACCAGCATATTCAGGTGCAAGGTATCCAAAGGTTCCAGCCAGTCTGGTTGCAACAGACTTCCCTCTGTCTGGAGCAAGCTTCACCAAACCAAAATCTGCAACTTTTGCCCTGAAATCATCCCCTAGAAGAATATTTGAAGATTTCAGATCTCTATGAATGAAGCTCTCACGGGCCAGACCATGAAGATATTCCATCCCTCTAGCCACATCTAAAGCAATACTGAGCCTCATCTTCCAAGATAGAGGCTCCAGTTTTAGGTTCTTCCAGTGGAAAAGATGCCTGCTTAGAGCTCCATGAGACATATACTCATAAACCAGAAGCCTCTCATTGCCTTCAATAGAGTGCCCCAACAGAGATACCAAATGTCGGTGTCGGACCTTGGAAAGAACAGCAATTTCAGCCTGAAATTCATCCAATGCTGTGTTGCTAACCACCCCAGCTTCCATTCTCTTAACTGCTATTTTTGTACCATCTTGCAGCTCCCCCTTATAAACAGCCCCAAAACCACCACGACCAAGCTCATTTTCTGGTGCAAAATTGTCTGTCACCTTGCGGAGAACCTGAACAGATATTATCAGGTTTCCAGATTCAATCTTATGTGAATTATGCACTCCACTGCTATCTCTGCTCTCAATACTAGATCCTGTTTGAGTGAACAAGCTTCCAGTGGTGTTACTTGAGACTGCAATCTTAACCATGTTGTCTGGATCAAATGGGTCTCTGGGGTGAATAACAATGGAACTGGGAGCCTCTAGTTGGTCCTTCCTCTTCTTACGGCAGTATAAAGTTAGAAGAATCACCAACATAGCCAGAATTGCAAAAGCTGAAATTGCAGCCACAATTATAACTGTTTTTAATCTTTTGGAAGTGCTTTTGGGTTCTGCTTGCCCCCCAGCAGGACTAGGCTGGCTATGATTCAACCCCGCCGGAGGGGCAGGTGGATGGTTCAATGCCGGTGGCGGTGAACTAAAAGGGGATGGTGGGCTACCTGGAGGGGGGGATGGTGGGCTACCTGGAGGAGGGGATGGCTCGGTTTGGTTACCAGCCAAACGAGGATTTCCATTGGTAATCACCTTCACGCTCTCCTGAAATCTGGGTACTGGAGGCTCAAAATTGTTGCCACTGACATCCAGCTTTTTCAAAGACGTCAATTTAGTTAAATTCATTGGGATGGTGCCAGTTAAATTGTTTCCCCCAAGTCTAATTTCTACTAGTGAATCTAAGTTCCCAATTGAAGGACTGAGAGTACCATTAAGCCTAAAGTTTGGCAGATTCACGATAGAAACCTTAGAATTGGGGTTGCAGCCCAACCCCAACCATGGCTGTTCGCATGGATCATTACCAGACCATTCAGAAGCGAGACCTAATGGGTAATTCACAGCAGCAAGAAAATCTAAAAGTGCGTTAACTTCTGGGCTGCATTGAAGCCCAGGCTCAGACTGGCAAAATGAATTGGAAGCATAAGAAACGTTACCAGATGTGAACTTTGGTATAGGACCCATCAGATGATTATTGTTTAAGTCCAATTTCTGTAGTTCCATATTGGCCAAGCTCTCAGGAACCAGGCCAACAAGTTTATTTCCGTTGAGATTGAGGTCTCTCAAAGAAGTTAGATCACCAATGCTCTCCGGAATAGTGCCCGTGAACTGGTTTCCGTGGAGCCATAGCTGTGTCAAGGAGACCATAGATCCAATTACGTCCATTGGTCCGCTCATCCCACCTCCATCCTGATCATTCAACCACAGAATCTGCATCAGTGATTGCCCAAAACTCGCCGGAATCTCCCCTGACAACCTGTTATATGGCAGTTTCAGCGTTGTGAGCGATGGTAACGTCCCTAGAAATTCCGGCAGGGGTCCAACCAAATTACAATGGCCTAAAGAAAGAGTTGTCAATTGAACTGATTTCTGCAACTCATCAGGAATAGACCACCCAGTAGTCGCATTGAACGGATTGTCATTCAGAGCAAGGATCCGAATACTCGTAAGGCCATCGAAGAAATCAGCGGGGATGGTGTCGAATTCGTTGTAATCCAAGAAGGCGAATTGCAATTCAGACAATCCGCGAAAAGAAGGCAATTTGCCATTGAAATGGTTCCTCTGAAGCCCCAAATTGTAGAGCATTGAAAGCTGGTTGAAGTTCTGAGGGAGAGGTCCCTTTAATCCCAATCCCTCAACCTGAATCTGTGTAACTCTGTCACCACTACAAAAGACATGAGGCCACAAAGGAGGGCCACAGGGGTCATCCCCATCGTCAGGCCATTTGAGGAGCTCCGGATTCTCCAACCCTTTTCTGAAATCATTCAGAATTTTCACGTCACTGGGGTCTGTAGCACAATGAGCCACTCTGAAGATGCACAAAATCAGTACAACCCACAGCTTTGACTGATCACCTTCCATGCCCACAAGCAAATGAACAGATCCCACTGCACCTCACAACAACATTTCACTTCAAACCAAAAGAGACTACAACAAACCAGACCCAGATCCAGAAAAAGCTAAGAAAGAGTGATCACACGCACCCCCCCAACATGAGACTATGAACAATTTGGAAGACCAAGAACTGGCACGAAAACACAGGGCCTTTCGCCTCAAAATGGAGACGACCCGTTGAAAAAAAAAAGGGAAGTTTCAAATGCAGACAGGGACAGGTACGTGGAGATTGCATTCTCTTTTAGGGTTTATATCCATTAATTTGGAGCCAAAACCCCAAAGAGAAACACTAAACCTTCAAGCTTCGCTCTTTTCCACTCTTCCGGTCCTATTCCCGTCTCTTTTAATTTTCTCATTTTACGCTTGTTTATTCTTTTCCCCTAAATCTTCTAATATCAAATAAATTGACATAACTACCCATGGCCAAAGAGTCGACACTCGAAATTGAAAGGGGTATTTGGAGGAAAACAATAAAATAAAAATAGAAAAGACTAAAAACTGTGGGGCAGGGGACTTGTTGGAACCGTAAATCAAGGAGTTGGTGGAGCACTGGGAATTTATATGGAAGCTCCTATTCTGCAGCCAAAATCTCCTCGAAATCTGAGCCTTCCAACAATAAAATTCAGCCTTTGATCACGGGGATTTAAAAAATAATTTAAGACATTGAATACTCATATGATTGTGACTCTACACTCCTCCATAATTCCATTCACAGACATAATGACAAATGTCATGTTTCAATTTTAGTTTTACTTCTTGGAATTGAGAGTCCGTTCGAATAAGATGTGTACCATACTCCAACTTAATATTATTAATTAATCATTTAACTTCAATTTAAAATTTTTTTATAATCTTATTTTAAATATTAAGATTATTTAATAAAATTAACTTAACATTTATTCTAAACCATCAAATTGATATTTTTATCCTCATAAATTATGATTATGATAAAAGAAGTCAAAATAATCATGAAAGTTATGAAATAGTAAAAGAGATAATTAAGATAAATAATTGTAAAAAAGTAAAATAAATATATAAATTTAAGAATAAGTTAATCATTTTTAGTTATTACTTAAAATTATTTTTTATTTTAAATAATATCACTAAATTATTTTACTAAATATATTAAATTTATTTAACAACTTAAATTAAATTATTAAGTCACTTTCAATTATTAAGTTGGATTATTAAATGTTTAGGAATCTTATTTTAGAAAATTCGAGGATTTATAGATTTATAAATCATATATCACTATCACTCTTTTGAAACGAGGGTATTGCCTTTTTAGTATTTTAATAAAGATATGATTACTTAGGGTAATTGGATACAAAATTACCTAGATGGGAAAATCTGGACTTCCATAAGCATAAAATCTCTTTAGATCTCTTTCTAAAGTTAGTATTTTTTAGATAAAAAAAGGGGGGAAATAAAATTACCAATATTATCCATGAATTAAATTATTAAATTATATTAATTTTATGATTTTATCATAGTTTCTTAAATAATAACTTTTTGGAGATATTTTTTATTTTCTATTTTCAAAATTATAAAATAGTAACAACTTTTACACAAGATATAAGAATTTTTAAAGGTTTTATATATAAAAAAGGTAATGGTTTTAAAAGTCATTTAAATTATAAAAAAATTATCATATCAAATTTAAAAGATTTTAAAAATAAAAATAAAAAGTTTATGAAAGGGCACTTATTTATTCATTTTATTAGATTTAAAGTTTAAATTGGTTCCATCCTTGTATTGGTGTAAATACCAATGAACCAAATATGTCCTAAATTCATATTCCTAAAGTGTATAAGATGTTGTTTAAAATCCATTTTAATGGCTGCAAATCTTCATAAATAGGTAACATTTCAAAACTACTATCCAATAATTAAATAGCTTATGATTTAAAGAATTATATAATCGGTTGTAAGTTAGTAATTAATTAATTAAATCTAGAAATATAAATATTTTAAAAATCTCAAAATCAAATTAAAGACACAAAAAATATTTACTAAAATATTAAATAAAAATGTATTTAAAAAACTAATTTATTAGAATTTATTTTACTATGTGTGTTAAGATTTAAATAAAATCAATTCTATAAATCTTAAATAATAACACAAAGAAATAATTGGTGAGTTCCCCTCTTCATTTTATGAATTGTTTTAAACTTGTGAAAAGAAATAATAAAAATCTAGATGGTATCAATAGGAATTTTTTTATGGTTACCAAATATAGAATGCTAAAGGGTTTCCTTTGATAGTATGGGATAATGTATGTAAACCTAATTCTGAAGGAGGTCTAGGAATTAGAAGAAATGAAAATGTTAAAAAAACCTCAATTGCTAAACTAGGGTGGAGAATTCACGGATAATGATAGCATTTGGGTTAGGATCTTGAGGGACAAATAAGTTAAAAATAATATTTCGAGAAAAGAAGGATATTCTATTGTTTGGAAAGAAGTTATTAATCATATAAAATATATTGGAGCTTGCCTAAAATGGTATATAGGAGATGGTAGAAGAAAAGCTTGCTTCTGGACAAATTATTAGGTATATATGTTGCTTCTTGTTTTTTTTTTTTTTTGTGGATGAAAATAATTTACATTACATTACTTGGAATGACAAAATGCATTATTATTTACAGCAATTCTAATCCCTTCCTCTCCCATTGAGGAAAATATTTTTATTTTTTTTCTCTCAAAATGGTTAGTTTATCCTTAAGTTAGCAACTTGAGTAATGAGAAGGCCTTCAACATACCCTATATCCAAAATTCTGCATTGGATTTGAAAATTAAATCTTTTACCAAAAATAAAGTTTTTCCTATAGCCAAATGTCCTCCCTACTTGTGAGTTTGTGATTGCTACAAGGCTAAAAATCATAAACTTGTCATCTTTGTAAACAAAATATTGAAAATATTTACCATATTTTTAAATATTGTTGTTTTGTTCAAGGAATTTGGGACCACATTAAGTATAATTGTCTTATACCTCTCTTTTATAGAGGTAACTTCTTATCTTGGCTTGAAACAAAATATTGAAAATATTGACCATATTTTTAAATATTTTGTCTTTTTGTTCATGGAATTTGGGACCACATTAAGTATAATTGTCTTATACCTCTCTTTTATAGAGGTGACTTCTTTTCAGGGCTTGAAACGATGTATAAAAATTACAAAATTTTCAAGCATCCTATAGAAAAAAATGTCTATTATCTTGTAGAATGTGTGATTTCATAGAAATATGGTGTTTTTTAGGAAGATCCAACCTAACACATTTCTCATCATTAAAAAGGCTACCTTAAACTTCCAAAATCTTCAGAATTATATGATTGACACTTATATTCAAATTGAAGAACACAATGTTCTTCAAATTGTTGAACAATGGATACGTTGGGTTCCTTCTATTAATGAAAGATTCAAATTAAATTTTGATGGTTTAAGGATAGAAAATAAAAATGCTTCTAGATGGGTTATTAGAGGCTCTAATAGAACTATAAAAATAGTTGTAAGGAGGTATATAAGTAATGCTTCAATAATTATTGTGAAATGTATAACTTTACAATATGGCATGTTAACTATCAAGAATAATGGGTCTTAAATTTAGAGATTGAAGGTGACTCGAAAATAATTATAAATTGTTATAATAAAAAGAGTAATATTTCTAGTTCTATGATGTTATTAATGGAGGATATTTGAAAGTTATCTCAAGATCTAAATATTTACGATTGTTGTCATATTTACAGGGAAACAAATAGAATAACATATTGTTTAACTAAAAAAAGGTATTTGTAATTTAGAATCAATCATTGGTGGTCAAATTTTCCTAAAGATATTACTAAGTTTAGTTTTGAAGATTATTATGGTTTATCTGTCAATTGAATTTATAGGTATTTTACTTTTTAGTCTCCTTTCATAAAAAAAATAAAAATAAGCAAATATTTTTATATTCAATGTCTTATAATTATTCTTACTTTTTTTGTTCTTTCACAAGTTTTTTTATTTTATTATTTTTTATATTTTTATTGGAGTGACAAAACTTAGAGTTTGTTCAAGGGAATGTTTTCAAAAACAATTCTCAAGAAATAACTTGATGTTTTTTAGAACAAAAGTTTATTTGGAAACTTAAACCTTGTTTGGTAATTGTTTTCGAAAATAATTTTTGAGAGTAGTTTTTAAAAATTGTTTTATAATATTTTGTAGAACAAATATCTATTTGGAAACCTAAAATTTTTTTAACTTGTTTTTAATATTTTAAAATATGTTTTAAAAATTATTTTTATATCTAGTGCTTTATTTTTAATCATTCTATATGTTTGCATAATTAGGTTTTAAAGCAGCCTTCAAAAAATAAATGAAAACAATAGAAAATAACTATTCTCATCTTATTTTCTTATGTTTCCAAATGTTTTTTTTTTTAAAATAACTATTATTTGTATTGCTTTATTTTCAATCATTCTATATGTTGATTCATAAATTTATTTTTTAAAACAACCCCCAAAAATAAGAGAAAAATAAAAAAAAATAATTCAAATATATTTTCAAAAAAACATCTCATTTTTAGAATAATTCTTAAACTTGTTTTGAGAACAATCCAAATGTGTTTGTTTGTTTTTTCATTCTATATATATATATATATATATATATATATATATATAAATTATTATTATTATTGAAAAATTCCCAAACATATGTTTTTACTATTATTATTATTATTATTATTATTATTCATTTAGTAAAGAAAAAAAAACCATTTTAAAATTGGTGCCACTGCATGCCCCGTAATGCCATGGTGAAGATTTTTTTCTATAAAAATATGTATTATTTTTAAAAATTATTTAAAATATGATGTTGGTAAAAAGAGGTCTCACAAATTGGGACTAAATTAAAACTAATCAAACACAAAACAAAGCAAATAGTTAATCGATTGAGGTGTGACATAGCATTGTCATTAAAAGTAGATCCACTCTCCTCAAATATCAACCTCCGGGAGTAAACTAAAACTAATCAAGCCCAAAACTAAGGAAACAAGACTTTTTTTTTTTTTTTTTTTTTTTTTTTACCAAATTACAACAAATAATTTAATGTGACCAAATTTAAAATTCAAAAAATCAAACAACCGAATCTTAGTGTCATATACTTTGCCTTGATCATTGGCCATTCATGAAGCCAAGCTATCACCCCATGAGGCTTGGTGCCATACACTTAGGGTCAAGGTATTGCGGCAACCATGCCATAAGTGACACACTATTATGTTGTATGCAACATGTTGTGCCTGCCACATTGTTGCTCTGCATGTCGTGTACGTTGTTGCATTCGACTACAATCCATCGCTATGTTATGCGCAATCCCCCATGCCATTTGGGTATTGCTCTACCTACACCACTTGGATTACACTTGCATTGTTCTTTGCCTTGTCTCATTCTCATAGTTCTCATGCGTGCCTAACGCACGGGGATCTAAGCGCCAAGTCTGGGACTAAAACTAATCAAGGTATGACAAAGCATTGTCCTTAAAGTAGATTCTCATTCTATGGTATCAACATTGGTGTAGTAAGGAAGTGACATCCTGTGAAGGTTTGTAGGAAAACACCACACATTATTGTGGTGAGTATTTCTTCTATATATTGTCATTTACAAAGTACATAAAATAGGAAGAATAAATATGTACAAGGGAATAGCCAATTAAGGTCAAGATATTGAGCCGTTAATTAAAGAATAAATATGTACAAGGAAATAGCCAATTAAGGACAAGATATTGAGCAACTAATTAAGGTAACGTATCCTTGACACCTCCCCCACCCCCCAACCCCCTCGCAAGCAGAGTGTCGGATTTGAACAGACATGAAGCTTGGTACGAAAGAAGTCAAAGAGAAGCCGAGAAACACTTTTGGTGAAGAGGTCGGCAACCTATAGATGAGAGGGCACATATTGAGTGCGAAGTTTACCACGAACAACAAGTTCCTGAAGAAAATGATAGTCTAATTCAACATGCTTGGCCCGTTTGTGGGAAACGGGGTTGGAGCTTAAGAAGATCGCACTTTTGTTGTCACACAGGAGAATAGGCTTCGGTGAAATGAGGACCTTAATATCATGAAGTAGATGGATGAGCCAAAGGAGTTCAGCTGCAGTAGTGGCAAGGGCACGATACTCAGATTCACAGCTAGAACGAGAGACAGTGGGTTGCTTTTTAGCACTCCAAGAAACCAGATTATTGCCAAGATAAATATAGTAGCCAGAGGTGGAATGACGAGTATCAGGACAACCGGCCCAATCAGCGTTAGAGTAAGCAACGAGGGCACCAGGAACAACAGAAGGGCGAAAAGTAAGACCAAAGTGAAGTGTGCCCTTGACATAACGTAAGATGTGCTTGACCACAAGAAAGTGATCCACAATAGGGGCATATAGAAACTGACTAACAGAGTTGACAACATGAGCAATGTCAGGTATGGCTGCAAGAAAACCCAAGGGTGAGAAGAAAAAAGCTGAAACGCTGAAACCAGGCACGAGGAGCTTGTTTGAGGCCATAGAGAACTTTATTCAATTGACAGACATGATTCGGGTACCGGGGATCAATGTACCCAAGAGGCAATTCCATATAGACATTTCCAGTGAGAGTGTCATTGAAGAATGCATTCTTCACATCAAGTTGGCGAAGAGGCCATCCGTTGGTAACAACAAGAGAGAGCACAACACGAACAATAGTAGCCTTAATAACAGGACTGAAAGTGTCAGTGTAATCAAGACTAGGTACCTGAGTATAGCCTTTAGCCACAAGACGAGCCTTGAGGCGCTCAATGGACCCATCAGGCAAATATTTTGTTCGGAACACCCATTTGGAACCGACAATATTTGTGTGGGCAGGTCGAGGAACTAGAACCCAGGTGCGATTATGTTGTAGAGCTTGAACTTCTTCATCCATGGCAGCAATCCATGCAAGATTCTTAGCAGCAGACTTGAATCCTTTAGGCTCGATGGAGGCAAGAAGAGTAGAGAGACACCCATAGGAGCTTAAGACACTAAGATTCGCCGGATGACGAGTCTTGAATATGTCAGCTTTAACTCGAGTAAGCATGGGATGAGAACCCAACGGAGGAGCTAGAATAGGAGCAACATTAAAAGCAATAGGAAGTGGGCGAGGCTCCAGAGACAGGGAAGAGAAACCTACAAGAGAGTCGATAACCTACAAAGACTTGTCCATTAGGTCAGGACAAATAACACACGGGTTAGATCCGGACGGTGTAATGGGCGAATAATGGTGTAGATGAGACATTGGAGGGAAGTCAATATGAGGCATGCTTGGTTCAAGGAAATTCGAAAAATGGAAAGAAGAGGGGGGTTGGGCCTGGGAGCCATCTTTGGAGGGAAAGTGGTGTTCATCAAATTGAGCATGGCGGGTGATATAAAGCTTAGAGGTGGTGGGATCAAGACAGTGAAAACCTTTGTGGAAAGGGTTGTACCCTAGAAAAATGCAAGGAATGTTGCGAGGGAAAAATTTGTGAGACATATAATCACGTAGACAAGGATAAACACGACAACCAAAAGGATGAAAATTCCCATAATTATGTGAGAAACCATAGAGAAGCTCCAAGGGAGACATACCTCCGAGAAGCGATGTGGGCAAACGGTTGATGATGTAGGCTGCAGTGCTGAATACGTCAACCCAAAACTGAGGAAAAAGATGAGAATGGAAAAGGAGGGCCAGACCGGTTTCTGTCACATGTCGGTGTTTTCTTTCAGTGCGACCATTTTGGGCGAGGGTATAGGGGCAAGAGAGTTGATGATGAATACCCAAGGTGCTAAGGTGGGCTTTGAAGCGATTGCTTGTAAACTCAGCACCACCATCACTTTGAAAAATTTTGATGCGAGTGGAATGTTGGTTTTCAACAAGATTTTGAAAGTGAATAAGGACGTCATAAAATTCAGATTTTAATTTCAAAGGGTAAAGCCAAGTAAAGCAGGAATAATCATCAATGAATAACACATAATAAATAAATCCTGAAGTTGATTTAACGGAGGAGGGACCCCAAATATTGCAATGAATAAGATCTAACACATGAGACGAGCGTCGTTCATTACAAGAATAAGGCAAGCAATGGTTTTTTGCAATTTGACACGTGTCACATAATGAAGGAGAAGGCAACAATGAGGTAAGATAAGATGACCATTTTTATTTAATAAAGAAATAATAGAATGGCTAACATGTCCAAGACGAGCATGCCATAAATCATACGAGGCATGAAGAGCCTTATTTTTAAGAACAGAAATGAAAGTGGAATTTCCGCGCTCCAACACATATAGGCCATCATTTCTTTTACCAGTTGCCACCACCCTTCCCGTTTGACGATTCTAGATAGAAAAAAAATTATTAGTAAATGTAATAGCAAGAGGAAAATTAGATGTTAATTTACTAATGGACAAAATATTTTTCGTTAAGCGAGGAACAACTAATACATCCAATAACTCAAGAGATGGGATATGAGAGATGGTACCGGTGTGGGCAATGGGAAGGGAAGCACCATTCCCGACAACTACACGATCCTTGCCCGTGTAATTACTTGCTTGATCCAAGTGAGAGAGGTCTGGTGTCATGTGGGCCAAAGCCCTTGTGTTTAGGTACCAAACACTAGGCTCGGGCCTATTAAGAGAGCAGGAGGCCTTAAAGGCCTCGACAAGGTTGGTTGTGGTGCCAATAGGTTCTCCACCTTGTGCATACCACTGGTTGCACTTGTCAACGTAGTGCCCTTCTTGGAGGTAGATCTGGCAGCGTGGCGGACGGCGGCCCTGCCCGGAGTTGGAATGGCCATTGCCACGGTGGGAAGATGAGTGGCAACCTGATTGATGGCGAGACTAGTTCCTGAAAGCTGAGCGAGGATGACCGTGATTGGTGACTGTAAAATCAGCTGTGGGTAGACCATGTTTGTCAAGGGATTTCTGGAAAAACTCAAAGCTTTCAGCCTTGGAGACCAAATCAGGAAATGAGAGCAATGGCGTTTAAGCCATTTGGGTAATGGAGAAACTGGTGAAATTCAAACCAAGGCCATGGAGGAACTAGTGGACTTTATCAGTGTCGTTGATTGGTCTTCCAATGGCGTGGAGTTGATCACAAAGGGCCTTGAACGCCCGAGCATATTCGCTTACCGATCGCGTTCCCCATCTCATCAATTGAAGGTCATCCTTAAGCCGAATTTCTTTGACTTTTGATCGGTGACTGAATGTATTTTCGAGTGCTAACCAGACCTCGCATGAGGTGGAGAGACCCACGACCTCGGTCATGGCTTTCTCCGTGAGGGAGGGGAGCAAAAGACTCAAGAGGGGCTAGTCAATTTTTTTTCCACGCCAAGTGCTTGATGTTTGGCGTCTGAGAGTCAGTAAGAGCAAACCGTGGAGGAGGTGCAAAAGTTCCATCCACATGGCCGAGAAGTTCTTGGCTTTCAAGGAGAGGAAGAAGCTGGCTTTTCCATAGGAGATAATTGGAGGAGGAGAGTTTGATGGTCACCATGTGAATCATGGTGTTGAAAGGGAAAATGGTGGAGGGGGTTTTCGACGGCCATTGAAGCAAGGAGGATCAATGGAGGCTAGTCTAAAATGGCTCTGATACCATGTGAAGGTTTGCAGGAAAACACCACACATTATTGTGGTGAGTATTTCTTCTATATATTGCCATTTACAAAGTACATAAAATAGGAAGAATAAATATGTACAAGGGAATAGCCAATTAAGGACAAGATATTGAATAGCTAATTAAGGTAACGTATCCTTGACACATCCCATAGTGGGGGTGGGTGCGTGATACATATTAAGGGTTTTCGAACTAAGCCACCAAAATTCCTACTAGAATAGACATGGGCTCCCTAGGCGCACAAAGCTTCCACTTATCTCTCTACAATACCATGATGTTAAGTAGAGTTCAATATAAACCCATTAAAATGTGTCATCCATTTCCAATGTGGGATTGACACCTTGTGTCTTTTTTCACATAAAACACACTTCACACATACACTCTTCCTACATGAGATAACCCTCCAAATATTTAGACACATTAGAACTTATCTTGAAAATACGAATTTCACAAAATATATATCGAACATTTTTATATTGAGTAAATTTTTTAATATATTAATTTAGTATTTATATATTGAATTATTTTGAAAAAGTAAGTTTAATATTTTATGTTGAAAAGAGTAATATTAAACTCGTCTTTTAAACAATAAGTTAAAGCATAAAAATAAATTGATTTATTCATATGAAGGTTGTTTCAATATTGTGTCAACTATTCTCATACTGAATTTGTTTTTTTAAACTATGAGTATCATGTTGATTTCACCTTACACAGATGGTAGTCTTCTGACATTTTTGGGAGAACAGTACCTAATTATTTTTGTTCTTTTCAAACAAATGTACTTGCGCAAAAGGCACTATGATGGCTCCGACCAAGGGTTTGAGTTTGACTTAAGTATGCCATATAGCATATTAGTGGTTGGTTGACCAAAGGAATGAGGTCTCAAACAGATTATGAATCTTTAAGGGTTCCTTTGATGTCAGACAGGTTATGAATCTTTAAGGGTCATTAGGTGCAAGTGCCTTCATATGTATCTAGGAAATTGCATATGTATCTAAGAAATTGCAAGAAAAACAAACTCAAATAAAATCTTTGAGATGTCATAGGAAGTATAAATGTCTTTACTCTTTAACAAGTTGCAATTATTTATTTATTTATTTATTTAAATCTTTACATGCAGTGTTTAATGAGGTGTGTTTATCACTAAAAACGGAAAAATTAATCTCACTTATTGAAAGATGCTAATTTGAAAGGAAGCTATATCAACACATCAATTAAATTGTTAGATTTATGTTGGATTAAATTTAAAGTGGCATTTGTTAAAAATAATTTACTTTTAGATTTCAAATTATTTGTTTTTAAAAATTTTTTATTTATTACTTATTTTTTTAATTTTTTTAACTTAATAAAAAAACTAAAATATTTTTTTTTTCTAAATACTAAAAGTAAAGGATTGATATTTCTTTACTTCTTAATACTTAATAAAAATAAAATATTAAAAAAACAAAAAAAATATCACCTATGTCTAGTATGAAAAAAGGGTTCATATTTTCTGTCATATTTGAGTAGGTCAAAAGCTAAAAGGACGAATGAGTTTGTTTACAATAAATCTTGGATGAAACGCTTACAATAGATGTTGATAAAATACAATAGAAAAAAAAATAGTAATAGACAAGGATATTAGTTGTTTACAAATGATGCGTGAAAACAAAAAGTGAAAAAAAAAAAAGAGTAATAAAAAGGGAAAGAAAAAAAAACTTACAAATCTCAAGTAGTGTTTTTATTTAATTTTAAATCAAATTTAAAATAAAATAATATTTAATAATATTAAATATTAAATTATTTATTTTTATAATATTTTATTTTTATTAAACATTAAAAAGAAAAAAAAACAAACATGTTCCTTACGTTATAATATGTAACAACTTATTAAAATATATTCCCCAAACACACTTTATCTTTTTTATAACAATTCTTAAAAATGTCTTATTTATGTTGTTTCATTCTCAAAGTTCTTGGGAACTATTTGAATCATGTCATCAAGTAAAGACAAATTTTCAGTTTATATATTTATGCGGCTAAATGCCTCATAACTCCATGATAGAGATTGTTTACTTATTTAAAAAAAAAAAATTTGACATAAAATATATCAAACTAGTCTTTTTAAAAAATAAATTATTATTTTTAAACGAAACTCATCTTTTTTTTAAAAAAAAAAAAACAAGTCCATTATTGTCCTAATAAACCACTCGAATTAGTTTTTTAAAAAATGACTACTATGAATTGATTTCATTTACATAAAATATGGTAGTGTTATACATATTTTCTAAATAGTTCACATTTTTTGGGGATAATCATTTTTTTTTAAGGAAAATAGTTTTTTTTATTTTACTATGAATAACACTAAGGAAAATTAAGTATAATTAAAATGAATTAAAAATAAATAAAATAAATTTAAGAATATATATAAAAAGAATTTATTGAATTTAAATTTATCATTTATTTTCTTTTGTTATGTAAAAATTAAATAATTTTTAAATATATAAAATTTTAATTAATATAAAATATATTTGATTTTTTTTATATATTTTTCATAATAAAATTAAATATAAGAAAACCATTTTTCTTAAAAAAAATTTCCCCATTATTTTCTTAAAATCAAACATAATCATAAAGTGAAAGAGACTGGTGCACCCGATCAAATCTTTAATTTTACTTACATACCCCATCTACAACATGCAAGGAACCTTTCCCTTGATCATGTTTACCCCCAACCAGGAATTATCAAAATGCCATAAGGTATATTATTCTACTTCTGGTCCATGTTCATCACATGATTCTCCTACCTTTTAAATTGGTTCACTAATAAACTAGCTAGGTCACAAATTTATCAATATTCAAAATCTTCATAATTAGCAGTGATGAGTTACATCAAAATGTTCCATGTCGATTTGAATATTATATGCTGGCAACATTCTTATATGTGCGTCATGTTCAAATGCTAGAGTGTGCAACCCTTTGTCAAACCACTGAATCCTCTGCACACTTGGTGAAGTTATCCTTTTTCTAATCCTACTCACCATGAAAAGGATCGTTAGCGCTTACTTTCAACATCGTGCATTTACTCAATCGAATAGAAAGTGATGAACTGATAGTTTGTCATGTTAGGGGAATATTGGTTTTTGGCTGCAATGATAAACTAAAGATGTTGAACTTGATTATCATTTTATGTAAAAGAAATTAGCATTTGAGAGTCTTATTATAGGAATTTCAACTCAAAACTCTAGGATTATTATGAATCAATAAAACAATGATTTATTCTCAATCATATTATAATTTGAAGAAAAAAAATTAGGAAAAATTGAGTTTTTACACATTTATATAAAAATAGTTATAAAATAAAATTTTTATAAAAATTATTCAAGTTTTATACACTTACCCATCAAATATAGTTTATATGATGATTAAGATAGTATTTATATCATTAAAAGATAGTATCTGAATGACTTAAGATAATATATTTGATCAAAAAATAAATGAAATATTAATTATTTTTAAATTACTACTTAAAAAATTTTATCTCATAAACTTAAGTTCTTATTTTGTAGGCTTTTTTATATAAGTGTATAAAAACATGCTTTTTCCAAAAAAAATATCAAATCCTATAAGGAGTCAAGTGGAATTTCTCATAATTAAGGTTGAGGAGAAGACCAGATGATTCTTAATTTTAATTGATTTAATTTGCTTCTAAATTTACATTAAAGTGAAACATGTGAGTTATTCCCATTCCTATAGCCATGAATGGTACAATTATGGCTGGTGTTCTCTTCTCTTTTCACCAAGAAAAAAAAAAAGAAGAAGCAATAAATACAATTTCTTTTGCCCTCTCTTGGTCCAAGCATGGTTACCACAAAACCAATATTAAAATTAATCATAAGTAAATAAATTAATGGTAACAAAATTATTAATCATACATTGCATTTGCGTTACTACCAAGGCAGTAGTTTTATCAGCTCTCGTTTGTCACATTAACACCAAAGCTTATTTTCTCGTCACCTATGTCATGGATCATTGGTCAGTTGGTCACTGTCACATACCTTTATGAAATGTTGTTAAATACTTCACTACGTCCTAGCTTCTAGCTCGGACTATATATATATATATATATATATATATACATTGCTCCATGGCTTTTAGAAACATAAGGTCCCACATATTAAACAAATCTTCTTTGTTATTTAGTGGCAGGGAAGCTTCAAATCTTGGAGTATTAAATATACTAAATACCATAAAAAAGATAAAGGAAAAGAGAAATAACAAAGAGGGAAAAAGAAAAAGATAACAAACCTAGCCAGATTCCTAAGGAGTCGAAGTGAAGCTTCCCCGTTCTTCTCCCCCTCGTCAACCTCGTTCTTTATACGTCCTTTATTTTTACGACATGTGTGGACTAACTACAACTTTAAATTGGCATCCTAGGCCCCTTTCTCTTTAATAAACAAACATTGGTTTGGTTTCTTAAGAAAGTATATCCCTTTGATTTTATCCCCTTCAAGGCACTGCTCTCTTCAATTTTAGCCTTCAAGGGCAGTAGTCAATCTTGTTAGGTCATGGGACTGATCATTCGATTCACTTCAACAAAAAAAAAAAAAAATCATATTTTGTTGATGTGATAGGAAAAAGGATGCATGGGGCTAGTCAATGAGAACACTCATGTTAGGTTGCCGACACAGGTTTTAATATTAATAAATTGAAAGGATGTATACAATTAATTAAATCACTTTTGGGTTTGATATGATAACCGGCCATTTGTGACATAAAACAGTCTAAAAAATCAGAGAAAAATGAAAATATTTGTTGACGTGCCTTGTGTGTAGACAGAAGCACATGGGTAGATGTTGCATGAGGTGGTGCGACTCAAAGGGAGACCCCACTTGGAAAAATGTTCAAACTTACCATTCAGTTGCGCCTAAACCGAATGATGACAAAGCTTGAAGATGAGAGAGAATATCTATAGCAACATTAGCCAACCATTCCTAGCATAGGTGCATTGGTAGATATTACAAGTTACAACCACCACTTTGGAAATTTTCAAAGACTTGGAAAATAGTGTCCATTTGACCACTGTACATTTCTTGATTAAATTTTAATTGAAGTTACCAGATTCTCATGCCCCCACCTAGGAGGGTCATTTGATATGGAGCAAATCTCTAAGCAAATCCGTCAAGTAAACATGGGGCAGGCGACACAAGCATACAAATCAGGAAATTAGGGCTTTTTCTTTTTGGAATTTGTGCACATAACTACTCATTTAAAGAGTTACTTCGCTTGAGTGAGAGCTAAGATTTGAAGCGCCCAAAGGAGAAGAAATCAGGTTACAACCGAAAGGGAGGCGGCCAAGGACGAATTATGGGGTTGACTGTGGAGGCCCATTTTCCTAACACATAGGCCGCACCCTATTGAAGTTCCTTTAAGACCATGTCTGCCACTGCACATGTTAGATCTTAACACCCTCTCCTAAGACCATGAGTTTGACTAAAATATCAAGCCGATTTCATTATTTTGGGATTCTTCTTCATCTTGACGTGTATGTGGACCTTCACCTTGCCATAATGCAACCATTTCATATCTCAATACAGAGCTAAAAATTGACCTTTTAAGGGTTTATAACCTAAATTCACGAGTTATATTTGGTTGACAAAATATGATAAGATATACATATTTAAAATATCACATCTTATTAGTTATAAAATGAGTATTTTAGGATAAAATTTTTAATAAATATTTTTATATATTAAATCTAATAAATATAATGTCTTAAGTTAACATATATTTAATGAGATATGTTATGTTATATTTATATTTAATTTATAAAATAAAATAGAATATATATTATTTTTTAATGTTTCAAATAAAAATTATATTGTATTTTAAAATTTTTATTTAAAAAATATGAAATTTCTCTTACATTTGATAATATTCATGATTAAAATATTTAATTTTTATAAATATTTTTTTTACATTATGCTATTATTCAATATATAAAAATATTTTATATTATATATATATATATATTAAATAATACATATATCAGTATTATTTTTCAATATATTTATAAATATTTTTTAGTTATTATGTTATAACCATAAATTTAATTTTATGATAAAAAAATTTATTTTGTAAAATAAGTAATATAAAAAAAATTGATAGAAAATAATTTTATGATATATAGAATATGTATATCCAATATCTTAACTCATTATTAACATGTAATGTGTAGACGGAATATAAAAAAGAAAATAAACAATATATTTTATCACTTATTCTACCTTTGTTTGGTTGAACATAGGATAGGATAATTAAGAGGACTTATCATATCCAATCACAGACTATGATAAAATATATTATTCACTCTTTTATCATATCTCATGTTGTATCCAACAAATCAAATGTAAACTCATTGAATTATAAATGTTAATATTTTTATTCCATTCTTATCTTCTTTTTTTTTTTTTTTAATTATGAAATAATGATTTTTATATTTGAATTATTTTTATTTAAACTAAAAATTTTATTTTAATTAACACATGTTATTATTAATTCCTTAATACAATAAAATTAAATTCTAAAAAATATTTATTTTAATTTATGATGTTTGTTTCAAGTGAATTTATTTTAAAATAGAAGCTTTCATTTTTATTTATTTTAATTTTTTAAATATAATAAAATTTGAATCTAAATAATCTATGTTTAATTGATTTATAGGAATTACATTCATGTTATTTATTTTTGAATTTTTTTTTTATCATTATGTATTTATCATATTAATTATTTTTATTTATTTTTAATTTCTTAATATAATAACACTAAATTTCTAAATAAATTCTATTTAATTGATTTATAAAAATTACATTTTCATTGAAAGGTTTTGCAATTTCTTATTTATTTACTTTTTATATTTTCTATCCTTATGTATATATTGTGATAATTCTTTTCAATTAGTTAATTCCTTAATACAATAAAATTAGAAAATTGGTTTATAAGAGTACTCTTCCGTGAAAGGGTTTCAAAATTATTTATTATTATTATTATTATTTTATATTTTGTCTATCATTATGTTTATAATGTAATAATTTATTTAAAGTTATAAATTTGTCAATGTAATTATCGAATTATGTATTTCTTTAATTTAATATGGTAGATGTTCTTTAAATAAAAGAACATTGTTATTAATTATGTAATGGTACATATAATTACCTTAAAGAACAATAGTTGATAATACATTTTTCAATAATTTTAATAACAATAATTTCATATTTGAAACTACAAGTAACAACAATGAGATTCACCATTACAAAATTTAAAGGATTTAGTATACAATCTGATCAAATTCTTCATTTATATGAGCAAATTGCAAATGAATTATTTAACAGTAGAGCAAATCACTATGCACATTATATTTTATGTCTAATGATAATTTTTATTAATTAATATATTAAATATATAGAATGTGGAAAGAATATTTCAAATTTGTCAAATAATGAGTATGAGGTTAATCTTGTAAAATAAATTATTTTCAATCTCCTACTAGTTTTGCTATTAAATAGCTAAATTAGATTTAATAATTAAAAATAAGATGATACCAAACACTTTTCACTTTAATTAAGTATCTTTTAATTTTCAATACTAAAGTGTTTCAATACTTGATTTTCAATTTTATCAAACACCCGCTAACACTTTGTGCAATCCATTTAATGATCATATTGAATTATGTTTTATTTTAGTCAATATGATTAAACATTTTAATGTGATATATTTATTATTTAATTCACCTATTTATCTAAAATCAAAGTTTAAATAAATTAAAAATGAGCTAAATAAGATATAATTAAAATAAATTTAATCAATATAATTATTAAATAGATCAATGTGAGTTAAATTCATATTATTCGGGTTAACAAAAATGAGCAATTTGTTTATTAAATAAGTTATGTTCATCAACTCAAATACAATTATGCTAAACTCAAACTTATGACAAAAAAGATGTCTAATTCAATTTGTGTTAACAAATAATATCAAACTTTATCATCTTGTTTGTTGAATGGAATAATGAGACTTCACTAAACTTGTAGTCACAATGGGTATAAGTATGATATGATACTCACACCAATGCAAGAGCAAAAGAGTCGGGCTTGAATTGACTTTCAAATAATTACTTAAAAATTACTTCTTTTAACTTAATAAAAGTTACTTAAAAATTGCTTCTTTTAACTTAATAAAACCATTTTTGAGTTGCAAATCATTTTTTTTCAAAATAAGCGAATATGCTAATGAATTTAAAATATTAAGGCTTTGTTTGAAAAGTATTTTTAAGAACAAATTTTAAAATTTGTTTTATAATATTTTTTAAAATAAAAGTTTGTTCATGAACTAAAAATTTGTTTTATAATATTTATAATACCTTATTTTTAACTAACACTAGTTTAGATAAAAAAAAATTCACTAAGTAAACAAACTCTCAAGTAAAAATTTATAGATTGAATTTTTTAATAACTATACTATTTTTCTTTTTGAATAATTTGAACTTGAAATCTATCAAGTTAATACTAAAATTTGCTAAGCAAAATGGTTCGTGACATATTTTTAGTTATTAATGAGCAAATATGCACATGTAATGTAAAACTTGATTTACTTACATATTTTATTAAAAAAATAATAATTTTTTACTCATTTTTATAATTTATTTTAAATAAAATATACCAACCATTATCATTTTTCTAAAATATTATTATTTATTTTGAACAAAAATTATAATCTATAGATTTATTAAAACATTAATATACATATTTTACGATGTCTATTAAAAAAATGTGATTTGTTTTTTTTTTTTATTATCAATAAACTATTTAAAAAATTTATCAATGATATATAAATTATTTTTCATTTTAAAAATATTATAATTTATTGTTAAAGATTTTAAAGTATTATTATTTAATTTTGATCAAATAGTGTAATTTTAATTTTTAGAATTCATTTAAGAATATGAGAATTTAAGAAACATTTTATGACAGCAAAAAAAAAAAAAAAAGAAATGAAAATGAGTGATTTTAATAAAGGCATAAAAGTGATGAAGGGCTTGCGGAGTTATGAATATTTTTAAAAGGGGGCTTGAAGACATGACTTTCCCTTTAATGCTTGTCCAAGAGCCAACAGGGCATAAAAAAATAAGAATCTCTCCATATAAAAGGATTCCAGAGTAAACAGGTTTTAGGCCATAGTGGTTCAATCTTAGACGCAATGTAGAATTCTTTATACCATAGAAGGAATTTTAGGTTCCTAAGATTAAGACTAGGGTTCTAAGCTATGGCCCGCTTTGACCCTGGAGGCTTGGGCCAGGCGGACAGGTTCTTTCGGCCCATAAGCCTTGTATAAAACTAATATGACAACCATGGACATTTAGATTAAAAAAAGTCATTAATTAAGTACTAATTGATTGCGGTGTCGCTTATTCTAGACTGACAATCGAGTCTCAGTTCCCCGAATTGGATGAATCCTTTGAATTTCAATTAATGAGGCGCAATTCCTAGTAGCATGTTCCCCAAATAGGGCATCACAAATCATCTTAGCGGCCCCTAGAACCCCACTATATATATACATCCATAATACAAAACAAATCAAACTAAGCCAGAAAATGCGGGGGGAAAAGGTCTCCACTCTCTTCACCTCACCCTTGATCCATTGAGTGTTATTCATCAACAGGCTTTTCAATATTCAAAGCATATATCTCGCATTGAATACCATTCAATCATTCCAACACAGCATGCATTTCCACACCATCAAGTGTAACCCGCTTTGAATTCCCTCCCCATACTACTTTACAAGCATTGAAGACAAATCATAGCAATCTCTCAAACAGCACAAAAGGGAAGACAAATGACATGATGGGCTCGCAATAATCCTACTGCATTCACAATTTTTTGATTGTTATTATTCTACAAAACATCATTGAGAAAGCAAGCCCAGAGACATAAATCTCAATAACGACTGTTCAAACTTCAAACCAAAGGTGTGACAAAGAAACAAGGCATAACTCCTCTCCTCTGTCAGACACCAGCATTTATGTTTCTGGACACAAAATAAATAACGACATACACCAGAGAGCAGTTTGTTCAGAAACCCTAGACCATTTGCTAGCCTTCTTTTGAGATGGCATTTCTCCTGAATGCGATGTCAACGGTAGGTAAAGTCGAAACGCCTATACAATTAACAGGGAAAATTTGCAACACAAAGATGCATGCTGCAATAAATGTGTGTTGGGAGTGTGTAGCATGGCATTCAGAAATAGCTGGCACTGTATCATGGAGGGCTTCAAGGCAATCATGTATGGTGCACTTGTAAGTTGTGGGCCTTTTTCATTCTGAAGATCCAATTAGCTTCATACCCAATCTAGCAGTCTGATTTAGGACCACTATTTCCGTCAAAAAGACATTCTACTTTATCTGCATTTGTACATTGTCTCTTCTCTTCATGATTTTATTTTCTTTGCTTCTTTTATTACTTTTCCGTCAGACTTTTGTTTCAATCATGAAGAATCTAAAAGTTGAATGATATTCCCAAAAGAAAATCTATTCAGTTAGATTTGTTTGATTTAAAACTTATTATCTAACATGGTAAGATGGTATAAAGTCAATTTAAAGTTTTTAGATGGTTAAGTTTGACATTTTCACTCTCATTAATATTAAGCATTGACAAAAGAAAACTAAAGGAGAAAACAATTCATGATTATAAGAGGAAAATAGTGGGAAATCTAGATTTTCCCTCCTGTAGATCTCTTGTGATCTGCGCACAGGTGTCTCATGGGTGTAATTTTGATCTTGGGAAAACCATAAGGGGAGGGTGTGCAACTTAGGTTGGACTTAGTCCATTGGAACCTAGTCCAAAGCTGGAGTTGGGCTAAATGTCACAAGATGCTTCAGGCTAAATGTCACAAGACGCTTCAAATAACTCTCCTCATGGGCTTATATAGGAAGTAAGAAGCTTCTAAAGACCTCTAAAGGTATCTACACTTGGCTACAAGGTGGAAGACTGTGATAGCATCTAGAAAAGGTTAGAAATATCCACACATCTCTACACTTGGCTAGAAGACCACTAGAAAAATGTGTGGTGTTCTAGAATCTTCCAAAGTCATCTTGTACACACATAGCCTTGTACATAGACTAGTGTAGGAGCTTTTAGATTATGCTTGATTTGTAAGGAACCTTCAAGGTTCTAGAGACTTCCTAAGATGCCTATAAATAGGTTAAGACCTTATTTAGCTAAGGCACCACCCAAGAGCCTTACTAACCAAACAAGTGAGCTTCCAAGTACTTGTAAAGCTTCCTATTCTTTAAGTATTACCTACGGTTCTCTTAGCTTCCAAATCGTGTGCATCTTAGCCTAGTGAACTAAGCATTAAGGGGAAAGCTGATTTAACAATTCTTAAGCGGGGTGAGTTATTTAAGTGTTGCACGTGAGCTTAGGAAAAACCTAAGTCCATGACATAAAGTTGCCTAAGAACAAGTTCATTTTATTTGCACCCCAAATCAAAACTCTTCGAATTCATTTGCTCTCACTAAACCTTAGTTCTTAAGAGGCCTAATAAGTAAACAATTTTGAATCAATATCTCATAGAAGTTAATAATTCTAAAAGTTGGATGATTTGGAGTAAGGCAGTTGTACTTACTTGGGCTTTCAACAAAATATTAGTGCACCATCTATATCATGGTATTAATTAATTTTTCAAATCTCAAATATACTTTCTCAAATTGAATTGTAAAATAGTGGGAAAGCATGCTAATAAACTTTCTCATTTATTTAAAATCGGGTTTAGTATTCTCGAACATAAGAAAAAGGATTTCCTTAACAAGAGCCAACCTATAAGAGACTTGGTTGGGTCCTCTAAAGGTTGGGTTGGGTTGAGTTGGACTTATCCAATTTACAGTTCAAAATAAAATATATTTTCAATGGTGATTATGTGAACTTGCATTTTTCACGTATATCCCTACTCGATGGTGAGACTCACTCTTTTATTGTGAAAGATTGATTTTTTTTTTCTTTTTAAAATTGGAAGCGCTAATTATTTTAGTTTATTTTTTAAAGGAAAAGAAAATAAGAAGAAAAAAAAAAACCCTATGCAACTTCTTTTTGAAAAAAGGACAAATCTACAAAGCAAAAATGGATTTGAAGGTTAAGTTATTTATCGAAAATATATGGTGAAAAATGTAATACCCCTTTAAGCTTGTATGCTTACGGTCTCTGCTAAATGAATGAACAAAATTATGACAATTGATTAATCAAACATAGATACCAAAGAAAGTACGATACAAATAAACATACAACATGACATGAGGTGAAAAAATGATTACAAGAATATATATAAAAAATTAATAAAAGATAAGTGCACAAAATGATTTATTAGAAAAGATGTTTATTATTCCAAATATCATAATACACTTTTAAGTAATTTTGAAAGAATTTATTTACATTAATTTTTTTTTAAATAATTTGATTATTCACAAAGTTTCCATTTATTTATCAAAACATTTAATGTTATTCACATTCAAATTTATTTTCAAAGAACTTTTCTTATTTTTATTAAAGAAATTATTAGATAAAATTTCACTAAAACTGTTTAATTTGATTTTATTTACAAGAAATGATTTTTTTATTTACCTTTACTAAAGAAACAATGATTTTTTTTTACAAATTTATTTTCAACAAATATTTCAATTCAAACTATATTCAAAAAAAGATTTTTTTTAAATACAAATTATTAGAAAAAGATTGTTACAAATTTATTTACAAAAGAATATTCTAGTTTGATTTTATTTACAAAGGAATTGATTTTTATTTACTATCTAAAAAAAACGAATGAATATTTTTAAATTATTTTGATTCAATTTTTATTTAAAAAAGGTGATTAAAAAAAAAGTTTATGAATTTTATTTACAAAAAGGGTTTTCAACCTAATTTTATTAAAAGAGATTGTTTTTTGGATTTTACCTAGAAAAATAGTTTTATTACCAATTTATTAAAAAAAATCTTTCAATTCAATTTTTATTTAGGAATTTTCTATAAAGTATATTAAAAGGAAAAAAAAGGTTTTGACAAATTTATTAGAAAAGTGATTTTTACGAATCTATATAGAAAAAGAATCTTACAAATTATTTATAAAAGGTTTTTGACAAATTCATTTACCAAGTGATTTTCTTGTTACTTTATTGAAAACAAGATTTACTTGATTTTAAAAATTATCAATTTTATTATTATTTTTGGAAAAATGATTTTATTGTAAAAAACCACTTCCAACCATGTAGATATGACACATTTTGAGTCTAAGAAGGCCCTCTAGACACAACGTCTGCGTTTTGTCTTATAAGATTATGAAACCAAATAGACAAACATCTTTTATGAGGTCAAACAAACCCTTGGGTCAATGATCGATTCTGATATCACTTGTAACGACTTATACCCAATTGTGTAGAATTGTCCTATTTGGGTTTAAGGATCTTCACAACTTTAAAACGTGTCTATAAGGTTAAGATATGAGAAACTTTTCCTCCTATTTAATGTGAGATATCATATTTACAAAGGAAAGAGTTTTCATTAATTTATTAAAAAGGAAAAGTTCAATTCAAATTTCTATTTAAAAGGAAAGGATGATTTTTATAAATTAATTAATTTTTTATTTTATTTTATTTACTGAGAAGAATATTCAAATCCAATTTATTGTGATTGAATCTTACAATTCCTAGCTTTTGAAATTATTTCTAAACCAAAATTTATTTTAAAAAGATTTTATTTTTATTTTTACAAATTCTACTTATACAATAATCTCCAAATCAATTTATTTAGTAAGAGACTTTTACTTAATTTCGTCTAATAGGTATTTTTCCAAATGAATTTAACTTTTTTAAAGAAAGTTCATCAATTAAAAAAAAAAAAAAACTCTACAAGACCTTTTATTTAATAAAAATAATTTTTTTGGAGTGTTATTTTTATTAAAAAATGATTTTCTAGACTATTTTATTTAAAAAATGATTTTCTGGACCTTTTATTTAATACAAAAAAATTTTGGACGGTTTTTTTTTTATTATTAAAAAACAATTTTTTGAACTATTTTATTTAATAAAAAAAATTGGACTGTTTTTATCAAAAAAAATTTTCTGGTCTATTTTATTTAAAAAAATTATTTATTGGACCTTTTTTATTAAAAAATAAATTTGGACAGTTTTTTTTTTGCTTAAAAAAATAACAGTTTTTATTTAAAAAAAATATTTTTACAATTTTTATTAGGAAAAGGTTTTACAATTCATTTAAAAAGAAAAAGACCCTATAGTTTTGTTAAAGAAATTTAATATTTTACAAATTTAATGACCAAAAATAAAATGAAAAAAAAAGTACAGAAAATAAACAAAAAAATATGAACAAACTAAATGAAATAATAAAAAAAGAATTGAACTATCAACCTAAATTAGTTTTAAAAAATATCAAAACTAAAAATATTCTAAACATAAATAATGTAACAAACCAACATATGAAATAGTAAGGAAACAAATATATAGCAAACAAAATCCAAAATACAATAAACATGTTTAGAAAAAAAATATTCACAAAACTAGAAATGAATGAAAAATAAAGAGATAGAGATGAGAGAAAAAAAAATTACCAATACTAATTGCCTTCTACAGTTTCTAATAATGCTCCAATAATACAAAGGTTCAATAATACAAACAAATGTACTCTCCCACCGAATAATACAAAATAGAAAAATTGGAAGGAAAAAAGTGGAGAGCAAGCTCTCCCTCAGGCATCCCCCACCATTGCTAATCTTTAGGGTTTTGTGCTCTTTATATGGCCTTCAATGAGGAAATCCAGCCTTCCACGTGGAGAGCATCTGTATATGCTCATTCAACGTAATACCCATGCAAAATAAAAGCCCAAATAGAAAAATTAAACTTAGGCCCAAAATCAAATAAACATGTCCAAGCCCAATCCAATAAGCCCAATATATAATAGAAACTCCAATGCAATAAAATGAAGCCTAAAGACATATCTACAAGGTGAAGCCCAAAACATACATCCAAGAACTAATAGACCCAAGTCCACAAACAATATCCAAAATCCAAATACCCACTATAAAGAACAAAATGAATCTTACCCAATCTTGAAGCCTTGGGATGGAAGGTTGCATAGGATGATGCAATGGTGCATGGTGGTAGTAGATGAGTGGAATGGTAGTAGAGGTGAGGAGAAGAAAATGGGAAGGGAGAGAAAGGAAAAAAAGAGCGAGAAAGAAAGAAAGAGTACGAGAGTGAGAGAGAAAGAGAATGAAATGGAAAAAAAAGAAGAAAGGGTTGTTGACGATGACTAACTAGTGACAGACCGATAGGGGTTATGGTGGCTGATGATGGATATGGGTTTTAAGATCCGTTGGTATGGTTGTGAAAAATAGAAGAATAAAGAGGAAGAGAAAGAGGAAATAAAAAAGAGAGCGAGAGAGCGAGAGCGAGAGAGAGAGAGAGAGAGAGAGAGAGAGAGAGAGAGAGAGAGAATGAAGCATAACCGATATTGGGCAAAGACCCATGAACTTTGAGGCTTGACCTAGTTCATTAAAGCCCAATTCAAAGCTCCAGTTGGTTTAATTGCCTAAGACCAAGTATTTGCATCCCAAAGCAAAGCTCTCCAAATTCATTTGGTTTATCACTAAACCTTAGTTCTTATGAAGCATAATATATAAACAACTTTGAATCGGTATCTCATAGAAGTTAATAATGCTAAAAGTTAAATAATTTGGAGTTAGTTGTCCCTATGTGGGCTTTAAACAAAATACAAGTGCACCATCTATACTGCAATATTAATTAATTTGTCAAACCTCAAATATACTTTCCCAATTTGAATTGCAAAATAATGGGAAAACGAGCTAATAAACTTTCTCATTTTATTTTATTTTTGCTAAAATGGGGTTCGGTCTCCTTGAACATAAGAAAAAGGGTTTCCTTAACAAGAGCCAACCTATGAGAGACTTGGTTGGGTCCTCCCAAAGGGCGAGTTGAGTTAAGTTGGACCTATCCAATTTATAGTTCATAGAGACATATATTCTAAATGGTGATTGATCATCTGCAAATACATACACTATTCAAGTTGTTAGCAATTTTCCATTTTAATTGATGTGGGTGTGGTATATCATAGTTGAAACCAATGTTTTCAGAACCGGACCGGTCATTAAATCGGAAAAGTTACCAGTTCACGGTTCATCGGTCGAACCGGCGACGTCATAAATATGTAATTTATATATTATTAAAATTAAAAATAATTATAAAATTTTAAAATATATATGAATAAATTAAAAATCAATAATATTATTTTATATATTTGATATTATCAAATTAAATCATATTAAATGAAATGTGTGCAATATTTAAATGTGAGTATATTAAAAATGAAAATTTTAACTAATTTTATAATTTTTAAAAATATTATATTATTTTTATTTAATATTATAAAAAAAAAATTAAAATCCAATATATATTGTTTTGTTTGGCATATCAAATAACAAATCGCGTGTAGCCGAGTGGTGTCCTAGTTTACTTTCAAAACCTGAGGTCCCAACTTCAAATCCTCTTGTTGCATTTGTTAAATTTTTTGTGCAAAGGATGCCTATAAAAGGTATCCACCTTGTGGGCTCAAGACTGAGCCTACTTAAATGGTTTAGGTGTGGGCTTTGTCATGCTAAGACATGGCCCAATATGGTTTTTGGCCTACAACTTTTAATTTTTCATACAATGGGCTTGCAAAATGATGGGCCAATATGGACTGTTCGGTTCGTTTAGAACCGTCCGGTTCTACCGGTTCACCGGTTCGACCGTTGGTTCAGGTGGTTCGTAACCGGTCCAATAGTTAAACCGTTTAATAGAGTGGACCGGACCAAAAATGCGACCGGTCGACGGTTGAACCGGTTGGACCGGCCGGTCTGGTTCGGTTTTTAAAACATTGGTTGAAACTATTGATAAAACCTTAAGGTTATGTTTGGTTTTGGAAAGTACTAAGAAAAAAAAATGCATAAGAAAAAATATTTTATCATGTTTGGTTATAATATAAAAAATACTAAAAAAATATAATTAAAATTAATTAGAAACTTATGCCTTTTCAAAATTTTAATCTTTATATCAAAGAATTTAAAAAATGAAATAAGCGTACAGGGTTAACAATAGTTGCATGTTTCTCAAGGCATACAACCAATAGTAACAAGGTAATATGATTTGATACAACATTGCACCTAACACCCGTCTCACTTATCCTGAGGCATATGGTCTATAGTAGTTGCACGCATTATGAGGCGTACGTTCTATAGTAGTTGTACATATCCCGAGGTGTGCGATAACCCAACATGCATCTTGAGGCATATATCCTACAATAGCAAGGTAATATTATTTAATGCAACATTGCACCCAACACGTCACTCACATATCTCGAGGAGTACAATCTATAGTAGTTGCATGCATCCCGAGGCATATGTTCAAGAGTAGCAACACACATTGGAGGCATATGGTAACCTAGCATGCGTCTTGAGGCATATAGTCTATAGTAGCAAGGTAATATGATTTCATGCAGCACTGCACCCAACACACCACTCATGTTTCCTGAGGTGTACGAGTCTACAGTAGAAACATGCATCTTGAGGCGTACAGTCTATAGTAACAAGACAATATGATTTAATACAACATTGCACCCAACACTCCACCCACGCATCTCGAGGAGTATGATCTACAGTAGTTGTACTCATGTTGAGTTGTACGTTCAACAAGTTTAAAGTAATATATAAAAATAATTTATTAATTTTTTTATTTTCTTATTTCTTTGAAGTTTTGGCTTGTATTGTTTATTTTCTTGCAAACATCATAAAAAAAAAAAAAAAAAAGATTTCAAAGTTTTTTTTTAAGTGGTTTGAAATTGAAACTTGAATTGAAGAGAGTGGTTGGGGAGTGCAGGAGGCGGTTGCATGATCGTGGCCAATGATCTTGCCATTTTCCATTTGACAGTTTCACATGATAGGGTATGGAAAGAGAATTGGTTGTTTTTCTTTCTAATGTAGGCTATTGGCCCTAAGCACATTTGATTTCGAATTTTGGGTCAAGTGATGGGTTTGGGATTTTGGGTAATTAGGTAGGGTTAGGGTTGACCTGACTTAACCCAACAGACCTGACCTAACTTGGTTTGACTGACCCAATTTTCCAAAAACAAAATTCTTTTGTTTTATTTCTTTACAAATTAAAACCTAATGTTTCATTATAAATTAAATTAAAATTATATGTAGCCAAAATGACTTCTATTATGTAGATTTATTTATCTTGAAATATGTGGATATTATTAAGGAATTGAATAAATTATATTTAAATCTATGTGGAAAATAATCGACCCAAAGAAAGATTATTTTTTGGTCAAATCATGAAGCAGCAAATATGTGATGATTTTGGTGTTTTCTATGCATGCAATAAGTTGGTTCAAAGAAAGGTATATTGTTGGCAAGATTTATTGTCAATATTTCTATCTGATGACTAAATTTCAATGTTGTGTTAAGTATATTATAAGGGCTCGCCTTATTGCATTATATATATATCGTTAATGCTTATTTACATCATATATCCATAAGTAAATGACATTATTGTTAATTATGAATTTATTATTTTGTTCTATATACAATTAATGTTTCTTTTATATCTGTCAATTTGAACAACCTTCCAGTATTTAATGGCACTAACTTCAAGAAATGGAAAGAGCATATCACCCAGTTACTTGGGTGTATGGATCTAGACTATGTGATCAAAACTAAATGACCTCCCTATTGGGATTGAACCCCTAAAAGCAAGACATGATGTAATAAAATTAGACTTAACTATCCCCTTGCTATCCATTTAGTGTATTGACATTAATTTGAGGATTCATCCCATGTCTCTTACATAGTAAATGACTTGGGTGTATTAGGAGTTGTATAGAAGATACAAATCATGGGTTCCTTGTAAGTAGATAAGTTGTTTTATAGTTGGTTCATGGATTTGAGCAATCCAGTAGAGATTGTAGTGCACCACCTCCTAATTGGGGAGGTGACTTGTCTTGGCTGTCGGGATGGGTTTCCCATGGTGAGTGCACTAGTGTATGTGATGCACACTGGATAGGACCTATGGTGAATCATGATGTAAGACTATCAATTGTCATGATTCACCAAGCTACTATACTGTATGGACTTTCAACCTTGAAAGGATATTAAGCCTGTGCTAAAATCAATAGGAGGCTTTGACCTATGAGTGAGACCCTAAAGTGGTCATATTTCCCTATGGATTGGTTCACTGTTGATGGAGGTTGGTGACAATAGGCATACTCGATAGAGGCACCATGATATCTTATAAGATTGAGACAATGTGTCCCATTAGGTAATCCAAAGGACATGTGATTATGAAATTTATGGCCACAATAATTCCTTTAGTGGAATTTGACATATGCTTCTTGAAGTTAGAGTATGTTAATTGATCACATAATAAATGAGATCTGTAACTCAAGGATTGGAGAGGTAATCTTGATAGGTGATAACACTACTGTAGACCCCCATTTGGGGCTCATTTTCTGTAGCTTGCTTTTAGCTAGGTGTCACCATATAGGGGAAGCCACGTGTCACATTTTGACTAGGCTGCTGAAGGATCAAGTAGTGGATTTGAGAGGCAAACCAGGTGGTGACACCTGTAAAGTGATTCTTCAGGCAGTTATGAGAGATTCTTGAGGACTGCCAGCTACATGGAGGTGTCGGGGGGAAAGCTGGCAGCTGCAGGATGGTGGTCTGGGCTGCCGTTGGGTGTTTTTTTTTTTTTTTTGGGTGAGGCCGTTAGAGATATTTCAGGAGAAAAAGAGGTCTAAGAAAAGAGAAAGAGGGAGGAGAGCGGGCGTTTCGGTTACGGAGAGACATCAGAGCTTTAAGGGAGAGTCTCCGAGGGAATGAGGGGGATGGCTTGAGAGATAGGTGTTTTAGGGGTGATTTGAGGAAAAAGGGATCTGAGGAAGCACAAGGGGAGAGAGTTTTCTAGTTGTAGAGGATTCCTTGCCGTGGAAGAGAGAGAGAGAGAGAGTTTGAGAGTTTTTTTTTTGAGTTGCAAACCAGCTGTATGGTGTCTTCCTTGCAGGTTCTGGTGAGGTATTTGAAAGAAAAAGCTTGCGGGTAAAGAAGGAGAAACTGAAGATAGTTGCCTTGTGAATTTCCAGACAGCCTTCAAGCTAGGTACGTTCCCGTTCCTTAATGTGCTGTTCTCTTCTTTACTGATTTATGAGCATAGCTTTGATTGTTTGCTGTGGACGTCAAGGGCCACAGGTTTGCTTTGGTTAAATGTGATTGTCTGCTCTTCCATGCTCTATTCTGTTTTCTCCTTATGTTCTTGATTTTTTCCCCCACCATGGCGGGATTATCCTTTTTGGGTTTGAGTTTGATGTTTGATAGCTTGTGTTGAAGACTTCCCGTTTGTCCACTCATCTTGAGCTCGTTCATCCTTCATTGAATGGAGCTTTATCTAAATGTTTCTTGAATCTTGTGTTTTTTTTACTCTGTTTTTAAGCGATTTCATTTCCCATACCTCTCTGCTCTCATGGAACTAGTTACGGAAAGTTTTGATTCATATTTTACTACCCGAGACCATCAGCACCAGTGGCTTTAAGAAGGTGATGTTCTCTGGAAAGAGTGTTTCCAAGCTGAAGTTCCATGCAAGGAAAAATGGAGGGTTTTCGCTTTACAGCATAGGGATCTTGGGGTTCACTATCTTCACCTCTCTTCTGATATATGACTATGGAGGTCCCTTCCAGAAAGGTTAGCCAACAAATAATCTACTTAGACATAAGGGTATGGTGTTACAGCTGTCCTCAAACAAGCCGCCGGCGGCGAAACACCTCCGTCACCTCAGCAATCATTTCCATCTGCTGCTGCCCTAAGCTTCATCTTTCATCAACAAGAACATGATCCAGCTTCTGTTCATCGTCACCTTTGCCGAAATGGTTCTTATCATGATCTCCTTCAAAATCCCTTTCCTAAAGCTGGTCATCATGTCCTTGGATCGGGTTAAGCGTGGAAGAGGTCCCATCATGACCTAGAAGTTTGCTGGTACTGTCTTTATGGTGTTTATGTCCAGGCGTTAGTTGTGCAATGTAAAGGTTTGAAATAAGATATATTGAAGAACGAACAAAAAGAAAGAAGGAGTATGATCAAGACCTAGAAGCAGGAGATAATGTCTTGGGTAATATCCAGGTTTTTTTTTTTGTCAGTGTTGCCCATTCAGAAAGGAGGAGCTCAAGACTGTTGGAGTAACGTTTGAATATGACGAAGCCATTGAGTTTATGGGGAGGCACCTCATGTCCCTTGCAGCTTTCTCTGCATTGACTAAATCCCGTCTTCAATTGGACCTGTTTTACTTGACCGAGAATGGAAAGCTGCATCACCAGTTAGTAGCGTCCCCTCCATTGACCAAGGCCACAGCGGCAAGGAAATCCTTTGTTTCAAAGGTAACTCCTGATGCTTCCTAACATCTCGTCAGCCCCGCAATCACAATCATCTCTTAAAGAGATTGAAAGTAAGGAGCATTACCCATCCGAGTCCAGGAGCTCTTACACTAGTGGCTCTAAAATGCCTCTCACGAGAAAGAAATCCATCCTAATCAGTACATCGCCACTGCCCAATAGTTCATCTGCAACTGCTGTGAGGAGGAGAGACCTTATAGATAAATCAGGTTCAGCAATGCTATGGAAACTGAAGTGTAAAAATCCTTCTGACAGAAAGAGTGGGAATGGGATTTGCAACCTAACTGAAGCATGAAGAGAATGGGATTCTTACCTGGCACTCAATGGGAACCATGCGTTTTAGCGCTTTGTTTATCGGGAATGATATTGTAGCAAATAGAATTTGTCTACGTAGCTCCGGTATTACCCCGTCTGCATTATTGTGCCCCGTCTGATTCGCGAGAAGACGCATGCCATGCATGGAAAATTCATTAGATGCTTCCAGCGAACAACACATGGATGAGAACCCAAGTCGAGCCAATACTTGTCCATCTTCAACCAGTCAATTCAACAGCAATAGTGGGCAAAAGTGTTGAGTATCAATTGGTTTCAGAGGTAGCTCAGTGGGAACGATGAGGTCAGCCTGGCATTAAATATATCAGCGAATTTGCAGTCAATGTTCACATGGAACACAAAACAGGTTTCTCTTTGGGATGATATTATACCTTCAAAAGAGCATGCGAAATTCTGGATTCGTACCACAAATAAGTACCGATTCACTGATCAGGGAAGCAATCTCCGGGGAAAAGAATTCAACTTGACATTGCACTGGCATGTCATGCCCAAGGCTGGAAACATGTTTGCGGACAAAATAGTCATAACCGGTTCCGCTTGCCAGAAGAATACAGATAAGGATGATTCAGGGGTGTTCTTTTGCTGCAACTTCAGTTTAAGTCCCAAGGGATGATTCGAAACTCCCCATTAATAACAATAAATTGACCCAGATCAAGGATAGTTTTGCTAAGGGGAAAGACTCGGTTGTAAGTGTGATATTTGCAATAGGACAGGAGCAGACTTGTGTCCTTTACATGTGGGCAGCTTGGGACCCTAGAATTTGGCAGAGGGGTTTATTGTTATATTAAAAACGATAGAATTCAGTTCACACTACAAGAAAAAAGAGATATGGTGACATTTATAATGAGTCACTTGATTCATGCCTAATTGGTGTCTCAGCTGATGTATGTCCAGCTGGTGCTCCTTGATGGCAGGTGTAATCAACAAAATTTTTAACCTATAACACCATGAACTAGGGTAGCAAATACAAAGCTACTATAGCATAGTGGCTCTAGGATCGTTCCACTGGGAAGGGTACTCAAGTTGAAAATGATATCAATTCAAAGTGAATTGGTGTTGTTTCATTTCAAGATTAGCTTAAGAAATAAAACACAAACTTTGGTAGAAAAAGGTTTGGACTTAGATTAACAACACAACAAGTGATGAAAATAACTTAAGAAGAAAAGCATTCCTTGGAGATTCAGGTATACAGGGGAGGTTTCTCATGCAAAAGCATAGCTCCGGTCACTTGGTTCAATTCCTCACATTAGAGACTTAACATTAAGTCAATTCTCTAACAGGTGCTGCATAAATGCATCCCTCAATTGGATTTCAGCTTTAATTCTCTCACTGATGCAACTTGCAATGGTTCAAGCCTCTCACTAGCCTTTACCATTCAAGGTGATCTTTAACCTTGGATTACCCGTCAAAAGCTCGCAAGAGGTAACTAATGGATGTCTCCTAAGAGTCCAAAAGCTTACCAAGTGTTGGCTATTCTAGAAAATCCTACCTTCAAGTCACCTACCAAAGGCTCGCAAGGGGTAAACTAGTGCATCTCCATGGGTGAAGATCACTTGCCTTACCAAGTGTTGGCCCAGGTGACTTCAAGGTGTTTTAAGTTAACTAAAAACATTAGAAACCATTCACGGGACACACTTACTCTTCATTCATAGCTGAAACCACAAAGCTTCTGATTGATGCACTTGGAACCTTTCCCGGCAACCTTAACTCCAAGGAACTAAGAGGTTTAGCTACTCATTCTCTGGGGAAAACTCCTCAGAGAGTGCATAACTTAGTGAAAATATAAAAATACGAAGTGAGAAGGTAAGGTAGTCAAGAGCTAAAGCTCTTTGTATTTCTTTCTTTTCAAACTTACAAAAGGTTCAACAACCAGAACGCCCTCAGAACAGGCTCCTCGGGCTCCCTTTATACCAAAAATCACAATGATAGCCATTCTTGGATATTTTTGCCAAATTCCTAACTTAAAAGCTAAGGAAATCTATCATTGGTGACTTACAAGGAGAATTTAGGCATTTAAGCAACAAAAATCTAATGAAAAATATCTCCAAGAGTCGGTTACAAATATCAGGAAGCACTAAGGACCACTTCGCAGGTGAAAGATGAGGTCTGCGAAATTTCGCAGGTGCACAAGAGGAGCTGCGAAATTCCTTCATAGCAGCCAGCTGCTTCAACACCTTTGCAAAGTGAACTTCCAACTTGAGGTGTTTGGCTTCCATCGCAGCGCGAAGCTTCAGGGGAACTCCATAGCACTGTGCAAAAAGGCTGCGAAACCATTCCGCAACAAGAATGGTGATTTCGCAGCACTTTACTGAAGTCTTCCTTCCTTCAGCTTGGAGCAGTTATCTTCCAACGGCTGTAGCTTCCTCATTTCAGATCCAAATTGCACATGGTTTGAGGCATTGGATTGTTGACTTCCCAAGGTTTCAAATGACATATTGTATGCAGGAAATGGACTTCGGGAAGGGCTCCAAAATTAGCTGCAGTGACTGTCATCAAGAATGTTCCATGGGTGAATCCTCTTTGCTTCCCCTTTTGCATTTCCACTTTGCTTATGGCATAAGAGCTTCAAGGTTGTGATTCTTCATGCCTCTGAGCTTCCCAAAGCTTTCTAAAGATTCCATATCACTCTCCTCAATCTCGTAATGCTTTGGTGGTCAAAATGCTATCAAAACACCAAAACTTACACAATTTGATTAGAATTAATTGAAAGGGGCCTTAACATGCTAATTGGGTTAAAAGGCACTAACTACTACTCAAAAGTGTTTAAAAGGATTAATTAGAAGCTATGAAATAGCACTTTTTGAGTAGTAATCATCACTATAAACATAGGGTGTCGCTACAACATAGCGTCACCTTATCCACTGACACCATAGAGGGTACCAATTGGTGACGTATTTGGAAGCGACACCAAAGCAGATAAATGGTGACATATTCAGAAGCGACACCATATATTTTTAATTATACTTAATTTGATATAGAGTTGCATGAGATATATAAGGTGTCATATTAAATGCATCACCTTTTATTTATGGTGTCACGTTAAGTGCATCACCTTTGAGTTATGGTGTCACATCATTATAAATGATTATGGAAGATATGGTTGTTTTTTATTAATTAGCCTGTTGATTTTTGTAATGCTTATTAACAAATAAGATCAACTTGTGTATATTTTGTCCATAAATATAATAATCATATCACATTTAACTTATATTTCCGTAATGCTTATGGATTAACCTATAATACATTACATCATCTAGTGATATTTGTATATCAAATGTTTACAAAATGATAGTACATCAAACCCACTGAAACTAAAAAAGAAAATTGAATACATATTAAAATATGATTTAGAAATGTTAAGCATTCCAACATTTATGTATACCTGCATTTCATATACATAAAACCGGCTAATCATAAAATGACACAACAGTTGCATCCAAAAACCCAAAATTCTCAATACCAAATAAAGTAACATTGATGTCCTATAATGTATGGCATAAGAGTCACATCTAAAAACCCAAAATGTTGTTGTTTCTTTCTCCTTTCTTTTTATTCTTCATAATGTATTCCCAAGAGTGTATACCTGCATTTCATAGTTTAATGAGATTTAGAGTTTTATTGAAAATAAAAATTAATTGATGTTATAAAAAATAAACAAATCTAAGTACTAATGTTTTCTTTTTTCTTTTTCCCATTTTGATATAAAAATAGTTTGTAAAGAATAAGTAATATTATACAATACCAATGGAAAATTCATATAACAACTAAGGGACTCACCATGCATGATCATGATTTATCAATATGATTCATGATTAGTTATAACACAAAAGAAGTTAATTCTCCTCTAATTTCATCAAATTCTACTTGAGAATATGTTTTTTTTTTATATATAAAACTGAAATCAAATGAGAATAACATTAATATCATAATAATTGGAAATATGAAACTAAGTACAATTCATTAAATGAGTAAAACCTTTAATACAATAATTGTAGAATCAACAATTATCTCTTTAATAAATCTCATAACAAAGCAAAAATAAAAACAATTCAAGAAAATAAAAAATAAAGCAAAACTAGAAAATAAAAAAATAAATCTAAAATTTTAGAAAATAGTAATTTTCCACTTAAAATATGCACTTTTTAAATTTTTTATTTATTTATAATTCATTGTGCTTTTAAAAATCATTTTTAACATTTAATTCTTTTTATATATTTTTTTATTTCTTGGAAGGATTTTTTTTAATTTCAATATTTTTTAATGTTCATTTTGTGAAATAACAATGTCCATTAAATTTCATCTCAATTATATAAAATAAAATTTTAGTAACAAAATATAAAAATGTTTTCAACTACTAATATGAGAGGACATGATATTATAACAAGCTTGAAGATTGTGTATATAAGACAAAAAAACCTAATTCATTATTAAAAAATGTTAAGAGAAAAATTAGTATGAGAAAGAATTAAAGAAACTTTCATAAAAATTATTAATTTTTCAGTCATAACTCCAATTAATATTTATTTTTTTAATTAAAATAATTAATAAAAAAATCTAGATATGAAAAATATGTTCAAATAAAAATAATAAAAGATTAAAAACATCAAAGGAAAAGATATTCAATATTTTAAATTTTACTTTTGATATTCTTTAGATCAATAAATTATCAAATATCTTTTTCAGAAAAAAAGAAAAATGAAGAAAATGAAGAGTTTTATGGAAGGGATTGAAAAATTTTTTGTAATAAAAGGATTTTATAGAAATTTCCTAACCTTGAAAGGAAAATTTCATCATCAATTTCAAATTACTCCAAAATTTGGTCAATGCATATAAAAACAATAAGAAAAGAAGACAAAAATAAAACAAATTTTTAGAATCCTTTTGAGGGAGATGACAATATTGAGAATAATTTTCTCAAAAATTATTTTCCAAATATTACCAACCAATATCTTCATCACAAATATTCTTAGAAAATAAACAAATTAAAGGAAATTTCATAGAAAATCAAAAGAAAATTATAAAATATCTTTTTCAAAAAAAAAAAAAAAGTTTTATGGAAGGAAAATTTGTGTAATAAAAGGATTTTATAGAAATTTTTTAACCTTGAAAGAGAAATTTCATCATCAATCTCAAATTACTCTAAATTTTTGTGAACGCATATAAAAACAATAAGAAAAGAAGGTAAAAATAAAAAACAAAAAACATATTTTAAGAATTAAAAAAAAAATGAATAGAACAATATGAGATATTAACCATAATACCATGTAAAAGAATTAAAAAAAAAAATTCAAAATATGAGATTTGATCATTTTTATAATTATAAAAATTTTCATTTCTATTTAAATTTTAAAAAACAATTCATTTACATTAATAAATAGAAAATAAAATTAATTTCTCGTTGTTAATTCCAACATTCTAAACCAACTCTAACATGATATGGAAACTATTTCATTTTTCCTTTTGTGGGAGATGACAATATTGAGAATAATTTTCTAAAAAATTATTTTTCAAATATCACCGATACATATCCTCATCACAATATACTATAATATTCCTAGAAAACAAACAGAAAATCTCATCAAAAGAAATTTCTTGTAAGATCAAAAGAAAATTTCATATTGTAAAATATTTGTCCCTCATTTTGAATATGAAAGATATTAAAAAATCATTCATTTATCTTATTTTCATTCGTTTTGGGGTTTATGGATTTAACAATGAAACAAAAGATATGGTGGAATGTTAAACCTAATTTTTACTTTCTTGCAACTCAATAAAAAAAACACTATTTACACAATCTACATTACAAATATACCAAATCAATGAATGTAAATCAGTTGCGCTAATAAAGATTTTGACATTAATAAAAAAAAGAAAAAAAAATGATAAATCTAAGAGATTTTGGGTTACCTGAGAGTCCACGAAGTAGAGAAGAGCAGTTGTGTGTGAACTATGGGTGTGAGAAGAGAGGTAGAAGAAAGTTATGGTTATGGGTTATGGAATGAGATTTTTTTGGATTGTGGGAATGTGGAAACAATGAGTTTTTTTTTTTTTTTTTTTTTTATATTCTATCATTATTCTCAAAATGGGCCCATTTAGTTATAATATTTTAAAATTTTTATTTTATATGGTGTCACTTTTTTAAAACTGACACTAAACTTAAAATTAATATCATCTATCCTAATTAAAATTTTTTATATGATGTGTCACCTTTATGAATTTTAAGTCATATGGTGTCATTATTTTAAAAGTGACACCATAAATAGTGACACCATAAATTATTTTTGTTGTAGTGTCAAGGCTCATGTCAGAAAGGTTTGGCTGATATATGCAACTCGTGTGATAATCTGGATAATGCTTGCTTGGATCCTGTGTGAACTCCACAAGATATTCAAAATTCAAGTGCTGTACAACTAGAGGTTCAAGCGAGAAGATATCAAAAGTTGTGGGATCAATGATGTGGTTTCCAGCCAGCATCACTCTCTACCCTGGGCTTACCCCTCACGTGCTTCTATTTGCATGGCCACCTTGAGTATGGTCACCTTTGGACCACATGACCCCTCTTGTTTCATCACCTTTGATTTTGAAAATGATTTCCCAAATCCCATTTTGTAAATACTTCTCAAATTCTGGTTTTCAAATAATCCCATTTTTCCATCATCCAATCTTAGAGTTTGTAGGTCTTAAAAACCCTACTTTTCAATAAAATTTGCTGTCAGTCTCTTCGGCATGCAATTTTCATAACTTTCATGATTTTAAAATGTTTTAAAAATAAGCAAGAATCAAATTTAGTAATTCTTAGTGATGAAATTTAAAGATTTGGTTTATGCAAAATAAATGGGCTGTGGTAGGGCCCGACATCAAATGAATTTCTTTTAAAATAAAAATAGAATTGAAATAATACCATGCATGATATTGGTGCTCCTTTATCTGGTTGGGTGATATGAGTGATATACTTTGTGTTCATTACTATGCACTAATCTCATTTTGTGATAGCGCGTTGCTGTTTGTTGATCAGGTACGCATCCACTTCCACTTCGGTTATCCTCTATTGTATATTTCGATACTCATATGTGCATGATTGATTCGAGTATTAATTGATTTTCTCATTGATTGCCATGTCAGCTTCATCTCATTAGTAGAGACCCGACTTTAGGGACTTAGAGGGGTGCTACGGTCTTTACCGTACCTTCTCGATAAGTAACCTGACCCCCGAACCCGATCCGGTTTTTCACAGACCGCCTTTTCCAAAATAAGGAGTCACATTTAGGGTTTTTCTTTCTTATTTTGTTTACCCTTTAAAAATAAAACAAAAATAAGTGGCGACTCCAAGTCATTTTTCTTAATCAATAAAATCAATTTTTCAAAATAAAAATCGAGCTCGCCATTGAGTGGGAAACGCATTGAGCCGAAATGCGGGGTCCACAACTACCTTGTTAGATTAGATACACTTGCTTATGGGGAGTTTGCATGTAGTGGATAGTAAGTCACGGACCTGAGCACTTGGTGTCTCGTTGTAATATACATAGGGTACTGGAGTATAGTTGACTTTCTATAGTGGGATGTTAAGTTAATTTCAAAATTTCATTATGAAGGAGCCAATACTTCTATGGGTCTTAGTCGTCCCCACTCTGAGCTCTTATTCTTTCTTAGCATGACTTATGAGGGTTGAATGGGTTTTTAGTTCACTTTTGTGCATAAGGGTATTTTGGTAATTATGTAAGGTTGCACATGGATGAGTGAGTGGTATCTTTGTACTGGGTTAATTGATTGATTAAGCCTTGTATGGTTAATTAATCAATTAAAAATCTTTTTGGACTAGATTAAGTAACCTAAGGCCATGTTGACTTAAGCTTAATAGAAAACCTATAAATACCCTTTTAGGGGTTAGGGTTTCTAAGTCTTGCCATTCTCCTCTTCAGTCTATAGAGAGAACCCTAGCCTTCACCCTTGAGATCTCCACTATCTCAGTGCCTAGACACATAGAAGAGTAATCGAGAAGAAGATCATGGTGTCTACGAGATCCATTATGACTTTGGAGTTATCTACATCGATTAGAATGGATTCGGGAACATCCAAATGAAAGGTATGTAGTTTTATTCTCTAGATCTGTGTTTTCTATGGTATTCGTATTGTTTTTGAATACTTGTTTATCTGCTACGATAGATTTAGAGAGCATAGGATAGATTTGCATGCACCCTACATGATCCAGGACATGGGAACGGAACAATCTAGGGTTCCTAACACTCCCACCCTTACTAATGACAGTACTATTGAACAAAGAGCTACTTTGAAAAGTGAGTGTTTTAACCGTATGAGTCTCATGATCATGAAACACTCTATTCTAGATACCATTAAAGGCATAATGCTAGAGGAGGAAAATGTTAAGAAGTTCCTAAGCCAAATAGCAGATTGATTCGTTAAATCTAAAAACGTCGAAATGAGCACCATTCTTAGTAAGCTCGTTTCAATGCGGTATAGAGTCAAAGAGAACATAAGGGGTTACATTATGGAGATGTCTAATCTTGTTACTCGATTGAGGACACTAAAGTTAGAATTGATTGATGACATTCTCATGCACTTGGTCTTTATCTCACTTATTGCATACTTTAGTCATTTTAATATAAGTTACAATATTTAAAAGGAAAAATGGACTCTTAATCAGCTCATTGCTCAGTGTGTGCAAGAGGAAGAAGGATTGAAGTAAGAGAAGACATAAAATGCTCACTTAGATACTTCATTTCATGACAATGCTACTAATAAGAAAAAAGAAATGAATTTTAAAGTAAGAGGAGTTGTAGACAATGGGACTTCAAAAGCTAAGGTGCAATGAAAACAAGATAATGTCATCACGTGTTACTTTTGCAAGAAAGTTGGACATTTAAAGAAGGAATATCCTAAATATGCAAAATGGCTCGCTAAAGAAGGTAAACTTCTCAATTTTTTTTGTTATGAAGTTAATTTGACTTTAATACCAAATCACACTTTCTTGATAGATACAGGTGCGACTACTCACATTAGTGTGACAATGTAAGGCTGTCTAAGGAGTTGAGTGCCAAATGGTGCTAAAAGATTCATCTATGTGGGAAATGGCAACAAGGCTCTTGTTGAGGCGATTAGTTTATTTATATCACAATTAGAATTTGGTTGTTATTTGGATTTGGATGAGATTTTTTTTGTATTGTCATTTAGATAAAATTTGGTTTTTATTTCTTGTTTGGAAAAATTTGGTTACTCTTGTTTTTTTTTTTTTTTTTGGAAATGGAAAGTTTAGTCTTTTTCAATATTCAAATATGATTGGTATTGGTTCTGTAGTTGGTAATCTATATAAATTGGATATTCATGTTTTAGATATTAATGAGTCCTTGCATGCAAGTAACCATGGTACAAAGTGAAAATTAATTGATGAAAATTCTTCCATATTATGACACAAGTTTAGAACATATTTCTAAGTAAAGAATTCAAAGGCTTGTGTCAGAAGGAATTCTTGATTCCCTTAATTTTTCAGATTTTAAAATTGGTATTGGATGTATTAAGGGAAAACAAAAAAATCTCAAGAAAGTTAGTGCCAAGAGGAGTTCAAGTGTCTTGGAATGAATTCATACTAATATTTGTGGTCTATTTCCTATAACTTCTTAGAATGGTCAATAGTATTGTGCTACTATCATAAACGATTATTCTCGTTATGGGTACTTATACTTAATACATGAGAAGTTTAAGTCATTAGATGTATTTAAATCATTTTAAAGCTGAAGTTGAGAACAAACTCGATAAGAAAATCAAACTCGACAAATCTAAACGTGGTGGTGAATACTATGGTAGATATGATTGATCAAGTGAACAACGGACAAGGCTTTTTGCGAGATATTTAGAGGAATGTGAAATTGTTCCTCGATACACCATGATAGAGACTCCAAGCTAAAATGGTGTAGCTAAGACACAAAACTAGATCCTCAATGATATGGTTAGAAGTATGATAAATAATTCTTCTTTACTATAATCATTTTGGGAAAAAGCCTTAAAGATTGAAGTTTATATCCTTAATCGAGTTTTAAGCAAAAGTGTATCTAAACCCCATATTAGTTATGGACTGGAAAGAAGCCTAGTATGAGACAACTTCATGTTTGGGGTTATCTAGCTGAGGCTAGGCCATATAGGCCTAATGAAAGAAAATTATACTCAAGAATAATAAGCTACTACTTTGTTAGGCACTCATAAAGGTCGAAGGGTTTTAATTTTTATGATCTCTCAAGCAAGTCTTTTTTTTTTTAGATGGGCAATGTTAAATTCATTGAGGATGTTGAAAATAGCGGAAGTTCTAAACTTAGGAACTTTGTCTTTGAATAGAAATATGTCACTATTCCTACAATTGCAACTAAAAATAATCAGGTAATTACGTATGACATTATTCAAGATGCAAATCCAGATAATCAAGACACTATTGAGTTACCTCTTGCTCATATTGAAGAACCAAACTCCTTCATGAGGAGGAACAACAACAACCTTAATTGGAAGTGCCATTGAAAAGATCCATTAGGAAGAGGAGAACGACGATTCTGAATAACTATATCGTATATCTCTAAGAACAAGAGTTTGATATGGGATTGGAAGATGATCCAATATATTTTAGTCAAATCAAACAATTTGTAAACTCTTAGAAATGGATAGGAACCATGAAACATAAAATGAAATCAATGGAAGATAATGACGTTTGGAATTTTTTCGAATTACTTGAAGGAGCAAAATTGATTGGTTGCAAACGGATTTTTAAAACCAAATGGGATTTGAAAGGCAATGTCAAAAGATATAAGACATGACTAGTTGCTAGAGTTTTTTATCATTTGAAAATCGATAAGTAGTTTCAACTTCAGGTTAGTTTCTCTCTCTAATAAATAAATAAATATATAAGTTTTTTTTTAAGAAAAGGAAAAAGAAAACAAAAAGGAAAAGGATGGTGAGAAGGAAAATCGTTTGGCCCAAGGAATGACAAAATTGTGAGACTTATTATGGGTATGGAATTTAAATCATATGGTGATGCTTACAATTATTATTATAATGGGCATATGATTTATGAATGGGATCTTTTCCTTTAGTGACCAAAGAAAACAACAACATTTCTCATCTGTTTAGGATACAACTCATGAGGATGCACGTGTTGAAGCTTTGCATGAGGGATACATGGAATTTGGTGATTGGAAAAACTTGGATCTCTCTATTTCCCAAGTTCGGATCAGGTTAGGAATATACATAACTATCCTAGGATTTTTCTAAATATTATGCACATTAAAAAAAAAAACATTTTAGTCCTTTAAAAGGATTTAGAAAGTGCTAACGAAAACCATACCTTAGATTTGTATGCTCTCGAATCAAATCCACATGGTGAAGATGAAGATCGAAATCGCAGAAGTCTCATAAACTCGTAGTCTTCTACTCGATAACTCAAACCTTGATTTTGGCATACTTTTAGTGAAGAGGAAAAAAGTGTGGAGGTTATGGCTCTCATTCTCTCTAGATGGTGGAAGACAAAAGTTATGGAAACCCTAACCCCTAGGGGGTATTTATAGGGTTCCTAAGTGGGCTTAAGTGACTTGAGCCCACATGGGCTTGGGTCACTTAATCTAGCCCAAAATGGATTCTGATTGATTAATTAACCTAATATAGTTTACTAATCAATCAATTAGCCCAATCCAGAGACCTTGTTCACTTACCCTTATGCAACCTTGCATAATTACCAAAACACCCTTTTGCACAAAAGTGAACATAGAGTCAATTTGACCCTCATAACCCATGACAACAAGATATATGAGCTCAAAGTAGGGACCATTGGGACCCATAAGAATACTAGCTACCTCATAATTCAATTCTAAATTTGATTCAACATCTCACTATAGAGAATCAATTGAACTCTAGTATCCTATGTAAATAACAATGAGATACCAAGTGCTCGGGTCCGTGACCTACTATCCATTATGTTCAGTTTCCCCATGAACTAGTGTTCGTAGTCTAACAAGGTGAAAACTATCAACCTTTCAAGACTACCTCTACTATCCTTGAGTTACAAATCCTCCTATACATTATATGTTCAATTAACATGTCTTAGCTCTCAAAGAGCCTATGTCAAGTTCCACTTAAGGAACTACTACGATCATAGTTTCCATAAACACACCTCCTTAGGATCACCCAAGGGGACATACTGTCTCAATCCCAAGAGATATCATGGTGCCTTTATTGAGAATACCTATTGCCATTGGCTTCCATCAACAGTGACCAAATCTAGAGAGAATATATGATTAGCTTACGATCTCACCCGTTGGTCAAAGTCATTGCTAACTTTAGCATAAACTCATTATTATCTCAAGGTTGAGAGACAACACAATGAAGCAACTTGGTGAGGTCATGCTTACTTGATAGCCTTAAGTCATGACTCACTGTAGGTCTTGTCCAATGTGTAGCCATACACACTAGTGCACTCACCATAGGAAGCCCATCTCGATAGCTAAGACCAACCATCCCTCCAATTAGGAGGTGGTGAAGTTCAACCTCTAATGAGTTGCCTAGACCCATGAACTGATTGTGAATAAGTCATCTATTTGCAAGGAACCCATGACTTAGATCTTTTGTGCAACTCCTAATGCACTTAAGTCATGTACAATGCAAAAGATGCATGCAAGAATACACATAAAGTATAATACATGGAATAAGGATAGATAAAAGTGAAATTAAAACATCATTAAATAAATAATGAATTTCAAATTTATTACATCATGTCATGATTTTAAGGGCTCTATCCTGACATTGTCCCACTAATTCATTTGAAACCCATGTTATCCCTTTGACCAACAAAGACACTCCTTGTCAATGTCTTGGTGAAGGGATCCACTAGGTTATCCATATAAGGTATTTTGTCAACCACCATTTCACCCTCTAAATTATCTCAACACTTTGGAGCACAAGCACATAATCCCTCGTTCTCCTAAGATAGTTGAGTATATGCTTGATAACTGTCCAATGTTCCAAAACCTAGATTAGACTGGTATCTACTCACCATACCCATTTCAAAGCAAATATCTAGCCTAGTACGTAGCATTACATACATAACACTACCTATTACAGAGACATAGAGTACTGATTACATGAACTCTTTCTCTTAAGGTGTTTTAGGAAACTGATCCTGAGAAGGAAGAATTTCATGCCTAAAAGGTAATAAACCTTTCTTGGAATCCTGTATCACATACTTGACCAAAATCTTATCTATGCAGATTGAGATATCGTTAGTTTCTTATTCTTACAGTCCTTAAATACCTTAATCCCAAAAATATACTACGCTTCTCCTAGTCTTTCATTTGGAACTAAGTAGACAACCCGATCTTGACCGATGACAATAACCCTACATCATTACTAATGAGTAGAATGTCATCAACATACAAGATCATAAAGACCACCATGCTTCCCTACACCTTTTTGTACACACAAGGCTCTTTGCTATGAAAATATCTGGTTACATCATATGGATGTTAATATCAAGATAATTGTTTAAGAACACTATCTTGACATTCTATTGCAATATCTCTCATAAATAAGACACATTGCAATAGGTAGGAGTACTTTGATGGATCTGAATATGGCTACTAGTGAAAAGGTTTCCTATATTTGAAACAATGTTTCGAACTTGACTTAGATCTTTTGTGCAACTCCTAATGCACCTAAGTCATGTATAATGCAAAAGATATAGACAAGAATGCTCATAAAGTATAATCAAGGATGAAAATGTCGGTAATTACGGATATATCGGAGATATATCGGTAGACCTAAAATTGACCAAAATTTATAAAAATATAAAATAAAACTTTTAGAAATGAAATTAAAGTATAATAGATATTTTAAAGTTATTTTATTAAATAATTAATGTATATATATATAATATTGTACGTGTCAATAAAAATATAAATTTGATAAGTATATATTGATTATTAAATTATATTAAATATTATTTCATTATTATATTGTGATATTTGATTATAATATATTTCGATGGATATTTTAACACAAAAAATCCGTAAACCTAAAATTGATCAAAACTTATAAAAATATAAAATAAACTTTTAGAAATGAAGTTAAAAACATAATAGACATTTTAAAGTTATTTTTTTCAAATAAATTGATATATATATATATATATAATAAAAAATATAAATTTGATAAGTGTATATTGATTATTTAATTATATAAAATATTATTTGATGATAATATTGTGATTATAATATGTTTAATTTTAAAATCTATTTAATATTAAAATTATGATATATTATAAAATAAATGATGATAAATATATAAAATTTTAATATATTAATAATATTAAAAACACCATGAATAAAATTATGATATTTTTTACTAATCAATTAAATGAAAATTTTTCATTTAATTATAAAATAGTTATAATTAATTTATTATTTAAAGTGTTTTTTTTAATATTTTATTTATATCCTAAGTTTTGATATATATTTATATAGTGCATAATATTTATCAAAGGGCACGTTTGCCCTAGTGGAAGTGGAGCTGCATTGGAAACCTTTTGTTGGGGGTTCGAATCCCCCCAACAGCAGGATAAAAAAGGCTCAATTTTGAGCCTGCGTTGACCAAGGGTTGACCGGCGATATATCCTTACCATATGTCGTCGGCACCCATGGGCGAAATATCGCCTAGTTTCGGCGAATATCATTAAATGAATAATGAATTCCAAATTTATTACATCATGTCATGCTTTTAAGGGCTCTATCCTAACTTTTGGATATTTGGGGTGTGAGTGAGAAAATATCACTTTCATACTATGATTTAGAGGATCGATTGACAAAAAGTAACCATATATAGAGAGCTTATTTCAGATGATGGTTGAAAGAAAATATGCCAAATTAAGCCACCAATTTGTGTTGATTTAGAGGATGAAAATGTTGTATGGAACGTTTTATTGCAAGAATGCATGCACAAAGTGCCAATAAATTCATGGAACATGGCTCTAAGTTGCTGATATTGTAGCAGCCACTAAACATCAAAATGATGAATTCGAAGAAATCCTCTACTCATGAGCCAAATGATCTTTACATGGTGCCCCAATCTAGAATTATACCTGGAAGGTGGTAGATCAGTGAAAGAAATGAAAATGCTAGTCTTAGAAAGATTCTTTTGGTAGGAACATGTGACAACTGAAACTAGAGGACAAGCAAACCACAATCATTTTATATGTTAAATTACGCTTTGTTAGCTACCTCAGATTGATTCATAATAATAATCAGAACGTAATTCAAAAATTATAAATTTCTAAACTAAAATTAATTAAAATATCTAAATAATAAATTCAAAGATTGACCCAAACATTAAAAAAAGTGGTAAAAATCAATACTAAATTCAATCTTAAGTTAATAATCCTAAATGATCAACTCTAAAGTTATTTTTAAAAGAATAGCCCTTCTTATCCGGGTCTTTCTTCACCAATGTTACTTGTTCTCTAAAAGGGGAATAATAGAGAAATGTGAACTCGACAACTCAATAAGGAAAATAGTTCAATAAGAAGAATAAGATATAGTAAAAAATTAAATCTTGAAAGACATTACATCTTTATAAAAATCAATTAGCAGGAAAGCTCATTAATTTAATAATTAAATTCATTTTGTTTGAAAAAATAAACACTTCCAATTTAAAAATCGAACCAAATTAACAATAAACTTGGCATACTCAATTCTTATTCAAAAAAATTTCATAAACAAATATCTTACTTTGGTCCTAAAATAGTGGGACTTACATTAGGTGATTAGTCTCACTTTGTTCTTATTGGTGGATAGAACAATTTCCAATCAATAGTATACCAAAAACTGATAACAGTACCTTTATTGGCTAGGATTGCATTGCATCACTACTCTTACCAGGGGTAATGAAGGTTAACAATTTATCTCCTGTTGACAAGCACTACTGATAACCAGAGTTTCAAAATCATTATAATAAATTAAATGGTGAAATTCACTTGCATAATAATAAAAAAATCATATGATATTCCCCATTTATTTTATAGATTGAGGAACAAATTAAAATATATTTTTTAAAAATATCATTTAATTCACTTTAGGGAATTCAAACATTTTGATATCTAAAAAAAAAAAAAAAAAAATGATATCGAAAAAAGAATTATAAAATTGCTTGCTACAATACTATTGATCCTTATATTGAAAACGTTACTCAAAATCTTGAAAGACTTAATTCACCCCTAACATAAAAATAAATAATAAAAATAATTATTAAAGACTAATTATCTAAATTAATAGCTTCCTAAATTTTTTGTAAATCTTGTTTTAATTTTCAAACCTCCTCTAAGAATTTTTATTTTTATTTTTTATATTAAATCTTTATTAATAATATTATTATCATTTTCACTTCCCATAATTATATTTAACTGGTCTATTGAATAACTAATATTAATATTCTTTTTTCCTATTTTCATGGTAGGAAGTAGCATACTTATTTATTAATTTACTACTATTTTTACCTATCCTTGTCCTCACAATCCAAATCTCATTATTATTTTATTATTTCTTTCCCACAACCACTTTTCCCATTTCCTCAAAAATATTGTTTCTTCCCACCGTACACATGTATACTAGATCCATAGAAGAAAGCCTTATCTCCCTTCAATGCAATTACCAAGTTGTTAATTGAGAAACCTAATTCCTTTTGAATTTTATTAAAAATCCTATATTCAATTTAATTGAATATTCAACTCTAATTTTGTTATATATATTCTATGTTGAAAACCCTACTCTCTCTTTAAATAGAAAGAGGTCTTTGCAGAAGAGTTACCAATATAATATTTATACCAAAGTGTTTTTCCCCTGTTAATTTTGTGTTTAAAGAAAGAGAAAAGAATATAAAAAATAAGGAATACATGAAGAACTTACCTTGAATTTCATAATGAAACAAATAACAAATTTTCTTCTTTCTAACTTTTCAAATCAAATTTCTCCAAATCAAATTTCTCTAAAGACCCTTCTATTATTTTGTTTTAAATTCTCATCGACATTTGTCTAGTAATGGATAAAGGTACTTTTGAGAAAATTTCAAGTGCAACTACCTCCAAGAAAGCTTGTAAGATATTACAAAATATAATGAAGTTGATAAGGTATAAAAAGTTCATCTTCAAACTCTTACAAAAGAATTTGAAGTTTGAATATGAAAGAATTGGAATCAATCTTTGATTATTTTTCTAAAGTATTGACTATTATGAATTTATTAAAAAGAAATAGTGAAAGTTTAAATGATACTTGTGTGATTGAAAAAATACTTCGATCTTTAAATTGAAAGTTTGATTATATTGTTATGGCCATCAAAGAATCTAAAGATTTAAACTTTATGTGATCATTGAAAGTTTGATTATATTGTTATGGCCATCAAAGAATCTAAAGATTTAAACTTTATGTGATCATTGAAAGTTTGATTTGGATTTGGAATCTAAAGAAATAGTGAAAGTTTGATTTGGAATCTAAAGTATTTATTATATTGTTGTGACCCTTGATCAACTTATGGGATAATTGCAAACCCATGACAAAAAATTAAAAAGAAAGAACTAAGAAAAATTAGAACAAGTTCTTCAAACAAAACTTATATTAAAGGAATATAAAGAAAACTTTAATGAAAGAAGTTACAATAGTCATGGATGTGGTCAAGGAAATAGAGGAAGAGGTAGTTTCAATTCATCAAATAATGAAGGAACAAACCAAATCTCATATTTCTTAAGTGGGCATGGAAGATGACACAACTTAAGGCAAAATGAAAGGGGAAGATGTGATAATTTTCAAATTCAATATTATAATTGTAAAAAATATGGTCATTATACTTAAAAATGTAGAAGTGTCATTAACAATATGCAGGACAAGTCAACTATGTTGAAAATAAAGTTAAAAAGAACTTACTGTAGTGTTGGTATAACAAGGAGAAAGTAAAGAGAAAAACACATGGTATTTTGACATTAGAGCAAACAATCATACATGTAGTTTCAAAAATATATTTGTATAATATATTAAGTTTGAATTAACTATTAGAAAAAGGCTATCATATTCATATGAATAATCAAAGCCTCTTAAGAAATCAACATGCCAATTTAATTGTTAATTCTCCTAAGACAAGAAATGAAATGTTTTTGTTAAACATTCAAAATGATGTTCTAAAATGTCTAAAATCTTATGTCATTGATTCTTCTTGGATTTGACACTTAAGATTTGAATATCTTAATTTTGGAGGATTGAAATTATTGAAAAAAATATATATATTGTTAGAGGATTGCTCTCTATAGATCACTTGGATCAATTATGTGAAGGATGCCTACTCGGAAGACCCATCTGAAAAAGTTTTCCAAAATAAGCAACTACAAAGTAACAAAGCCTCTAGAATATTCAAGTAGCTATGTGCAACCTAATTCATCCGAATTCTTTTGTTAAGAATAAATATTTCTTGTTTTTCATTGATGATTTTACTATAAAAACTTGGGTATATATTTTAAAGAAGAAAAAAATCTAAAGTATTTACTACTTTTAAGAAATTTAAAGCACTAGTAATAAAAAAGGTGATCCTAATATAAAAGCAACAAGATTCAGTAGAGTAGACGAATTCACATCCAAAGAATTTATAGAACATTGTGAAAGTCACAAGATTCATTGATATCCTATCTTGGCATAGAAGTGAGACAAACCAATAATGATATTTTTATATACATTTTTATATACAATAGAAAATTTCAATAAGTTTTGACTTGAAAATATATAATCCAATGAACACACCAATAGAATATGGAGTTAAATTGTTAATACATGAAAAAGGAGAAAAAATGGATCCAATAAAATATAAAAGCTTAGTTGGAAGCTTATGCTATTTAACTTGTACAAGATCATTCTTTTAGAGTTGAACTTAATACCATTATATGGAAGCACCAACGACGACTTAGATGAAGACCATTAAGTGAATTATTCATTGCATTAAAGGTACACTTGATTATGACTTATATTATTCATTTCTAACAATTTTAAGTTTTTGGATATAGTGATAGTGATTGGGGTAGAGACTTGGATGATCAAAAGAGTACCATTGACTTTGTGTTTTTATTTTTATAGAAGATACTACATTTACTTAGACTTTAAAGAAACAACCTATTTATTTAATTTTATTTCTATGACTACTTATTTTATTAATTTAAAATTTAAAATTTTAAAAATGACTATGTTAATTAGTTTATATTATTTTCATTATTATTATTATATAATTATAATAAAAATAAACTTGATATATACATATATATTGTTGTAGACCCTTCTTTTCAAACCAAGTGTTAATGGTTTGTTATTATTATTTATTATTACTATTTTTATAATTTGAAACAAAGAGGATTTCAGGACCACCTGGGAGGAGTTGGAGAGCGTTTTCATTGGAAGTAGGGGATGCCTCCCGTGAGGCTCCATGCGCAGACGTGTGGTGAGCCGTCAGCAGCTCGCCCATGATGGTGGTTGGAGAGGGTGACGTATTGACTGGATGGTGCACAAGAGAGCGAAGGTAGCTTGGAGGGCAAGCCAGACGAGATGGAAGAGGGGCGTATTTTTTTTCCGGCTACCTACTAAGGAGATATCAAGGGTGAGGGGAAAACCAAGAGGGGAGAGCTATCCGGATGGGATGAGGGAGCAAGCTGAACTATGGAGGAGCAGAGAAAGAGGAGAGAAGCCACTGCGGAATCGTTTTGAAAGAGTGTGACACAGGTATTGTTTCTGTAAGCTGTGGATTCTTTTGTGTTCATGGCATTTTGCGGTATTTTCTAGTTGTTATGAGATTCTATCTTGACGTCTGAATGTGAGCATATAAGGCTCTTATGCATTTTCCTTTTTTATGGTATTTGAGTTTGCTCATCCTCATTTGGTGTTGGATTTCTAACTCGTCTTCCAGACCCTGTTTTGAGACTTTTATATGAGATAATAGCATTCATGGCTTGATGTTTTTTTTTCTTTTTCCTTTAAAACCTATTTGAAATCTGTTTTGGCCTACTCCTTCATCCACTACAAGAAAATATACTTTTCGTGACAAAAATTTAGGAGTGAATTCTACTTTTGTCCCTAAAAGTAACTTTTACCGATGAAATTTTAGATGTTGTCAATAATGCCAATTTTCTACAAACTTTTCCTAACGAATTTGAAATTTTTGTCGTTGAAAGATGTGGCGGGAAAATTTGGCGTTTTTTTTTTTAGCGCAAACACTTTTGTGAAGAAAATAAACTATTTCCCTATGAAAATATTTATCACTAATTATAATTTTTGGTGATGAAAATAATTTCCTCACTAAAAGTTACAACTTTTTATCTATTTTTGCTTACAAAATGGTTTCGTCGGTAATTATATTCTTTCCTAACAAATTGAGTAATTTTGTTACCAAATAATGTTATTAAATTATGATATTAATAAAGAATATTAATAAATAAGTAGATGATTTATACTATGAAATAATATAATATCTATTTGTTGACACTTAATATTTATACTATAATATTTTATTTATATAAATAATAATAAAAATTAAGGATCCATAAAATTAAATAGTAGAATGTAGATTTATTTAAATTTAAATGTTCTATTATGTAATAATAGTATTTTTATGAAATAACAAAAATGTAAATTATTTAAGCAATTAATATTTATAGTGTAATATGTTATTTATATTTTTATATATATAAATAATAACAATAGATAATCCAAGATATGTAAGATTACATCCTATGATATAAATTTATTTAAATTTCAATATTATTATATGGTGCTACACATACATAAATACTACTAAATGATTTTTATTATATTAGGTAAAAGTTATCCATACAAGTCCAATATAGTATTAAATTTATATTAGCTATGAATAAGTTATAGTCCTCTAATTTGTTCTCATTCAAAATCATACCTTATCCACTCAAGAAGTAAATTTATACTAACATTTAGTTACCTAGTTTAAATTAATAGATTTTTTTTTTTAATTATTCCTTGGTTTTTAATAATTGCTCAGAATTAAATTTCTCAAATAAATTGTCTAGTGTCTATAAAAACATTCTACCTACATAAAATTCCAAATATTATTTATGTGTATGAAGATATCATATATTATTAATAAATAAATAAGTATAAGTTAAATATTATATGACATAATATATTGCAAGTATTATATGCCTAGCTCTATTTTCATATTTACAAAATAAAAAATGTCTAATATATATAGCACATGTGAAATTCTATATAAATATAAAGTTTTTTTAAAAGTTTTCGACCACATATTTATTAATAATTGGTTATTTTATTTTTTATTGATCAATTATACATTTATTATTTTTAATTATTAATTACTAATTTATCAAAATTGATTAGTTATTAAGAATAAAATCTTAAATTATACCGCAAAATAGTAACTTCTATGGCTACTAACTTGTAAAGGAGTTTTTATACTTGTATGCATTTTTAATTAAATATTTAAAACAAATATAGTTATAAAAATAATTGAAATATATCATAAATTATTATATGATTTATATTTATAGTGTTTCATTATGTTTGATATTTTTGTTTGGAATAGATGAGAAAGGGAAAGAAAAAAAAAATGAGGTGGAATCCTAATTTCATTTTGATCATTATTTTATTAATGTCAATATGAGTATTACACTTTGGCATTCTCCTAACATTGTCTTTCAATTGTACTTTTATTTTATATTTCAAATTTATCACTTTAATCCATAAGTCTGGAATTGAATTTATTCTAGCTATTATTAAACCATAATCCTCTAATTTGTTCTCATTCAACATTAGGTTTGTTTAGAGGTGACAAAATTTGATATGACTTGAATCTAACACCCTTTCATGATTTTGGGTTGAGTATGATTGAGTTCAAGTCAAATTCATGTTGATTTGCATACCTTATTTAATAAATAAATAGTGTTGGCCTTATTGGGGGGGGGGGGGGGGGGGGGGGGGGGGAACGGCCACCCTAATGGACTATAGAGAGTAAGCTTAAATAATATAAAGTCCTTGTTCTAATCACCAATTGGTTTTTAGAACAAATGGGGGCCTTGTCATAAAATACTCTGTGGTTAAGCGTGCTGCAAGCCAAAGAAATCTTAGGCTGGGTGACCCACTGGGAAGTACAGAGCACCTCGATCAACAAGTGGTATCAAAGCCTGGTCACATGTTTGATGGGTGAGCTAGCACTGTGGGTGAATGGCGAAGGCCTGGGGTGTGGCCAAGTCAACTAACGGAGACGGTAGGCTATCACCGACGAAATTAATTTGTTACCAAAAATATTTGGCGACAAAAATAAAATTCGTCGGCATCAAAATATTGATGACTTTTGGGACAAATTTTATTTTTTTCATGACAAAAATTCTTACTTTTGTCGACGAAAATTTTCATTGGAAAACACCTTCAATGACAAAATTTTATTTCATCAAGGAAAACTTTGGGCAATGAAATAAGATTTTTGTCACGAAACTTTTAGCGACGGGTTTAGGGCGACAAACAAGGCACGAAAGAATTTTTGTTGGAGAATGTTTTTATAGACGAAATTTAGACTTTCAGTGACAAAATATTTTATCATTGAAAGTCAATTTTCTTGTAGTGATCAGAGCTCATCGATTGATGCATGAAATGAGGCTCGTATGGGGTTCATTTTGGTTTTTTTTTTTTTTTTTTTTTTTTTTTTTTTTTTTGTGCCTTGTTTTGTTGTCTTTCCCTTGTTCTTAGTACTCCGTCCATGGTGCGTATCAGTTTTTTTTTTTTTTTTTTTTCACCTCTGCCTGAGGGTGTAGGGAATTACAAGGGTTGTATTCTCATTCCGAGGACAATTGGTTCAATGGTTTGTAAGAGGGAATAGCTAGTGCTGGGAGGCATGTCCTTCGTGCTTTTTCGGTATATCTTGAACCTATTGTGATTGAAGAAGTTGTAAGGCTGGAACAGATTAAAGAATCTAATAGGACGGATGTGGATTTGAACAATGAAGCTCACAAAGAGTCTCAACCGATAGAGACGACTCACAGCCCCTCGATATCGTTTCGAATGAAATCATTTTATCATCTCTTCAAAACTCTGGAAAAGTAGCTGTCATGGCTTCAGAAGAAGATTGTCCAGTTTGGATAAGTGATGATGACCCATTTGTGGTGGTCACAGATCCTCTTGATGGTTCCCGAAATATTGATTCATTTATTCCTACTGGAACAATTTTTGGGATAGATAACCACCTTGTTGAATTAGATCATTTGCCCAAGGGAGAGAAGACAATGCTGAATTCATTTCAGAGTGGATTGAAGCTTGTAGCTGTTGTCCATGTTCTCTATTCATCGGCCTCCATACTATACACCAGTTTTGGTTTAGGAACTCACACATTCACCCTTGATCATTCAACAGGAGACTTTATTCTCATGCATCCAAACATTAAAATTCCTCCACGAGGGCAAATCTATTCTGTAAATGATGCATGACCCTATTTTTGCATGGCCTCCTTTAGGCCAATCCCAACTGCCACCCTCTTTTTTTTTATTCATTTATTTAGGTAGTCATTCATTCATTTATCTATCTTTGTTGTACTTCATACTTCAGTATTCGAGATCAATTTCCCGAAATTCCCGTTCCCCAATTCTTTCTTTATTTGTTTTTTTTTTAAAAAAAAAAAAAAAAAAAAAAAACCATTCTCATGTAATTCTTCCAAATCCCGGTTCTCAAATTTAATTTCTAATTTCAAAAATTTCTAATAACCACGTTCATCTCTTTAATTATTGTGTTCATTATTATTATCATGTTGATTTATTTATTTAATTATTTTAAATTTCCATTTTCAAACAATTTTTCAAAATTTCGATCTCCAAATTTAATTTTCAATCCCAAAAGTCCCGATATTCACGTTCATTGTTTAATTATTATTTTCGTTGTTGTTATTATTCTATTTATTTATTCATTTTTAAAATTCCATCTTCAAACAATTTTTCAAAATCCCAACTTCCGAATTTAATTTCCCGTTTCAAAAATTCTAATATTCACGTTGTTTTCTTTAATTACTTATTTTCGTTATTATTATTCTATTTATTTATTCACTTATTTATTTTTAAATTCCATCTTTAAACAATTTTTCAAAATTCCGACCTCCGAATTTAATTTCCTATTTCAAAATTCTAATATTTATGTTCATTTATTTATTTATTTATTTATTTTCGTTATTATTATTCTATTTATTTATTTATTTATTTTTTAAAATTCCATTCTTAAACAATTTTTCGAAATCCTGACTCCCGAATTTAATTTCCCCTTTAAAAAATTCTAATATTCACGTTCATTTCTTTAATTATTTATTTTCGTTATTATTTTTATTCTATTCTATTTATTTATTTTAAAAATCCCATCTTTAAACAATTTTTCAAAATTCCGATTTCCAAATTTAATTTCCAATTTCCAAAATTCTAATTTTCACATTTATTTATTTAATCATTATTATTTTCGTTATTATTATTATTTCACTTATTTATTTTTAAAAATTCCATCATTAAGTAATTCTTCAAAATCCCGATTTCCAAATTCAATTTCTAACTTTCGGAATTCCAATTTCCATATTTATTTATTTAGTCCTTATTATTGTTGTTATTATTATTATTTTATTTATTTACTTTAAAATTCCATCTGAAAGTAATTCTCAAAATTCCAATTTTTGAATTTAATTCCCAATTTCAAAATCTCCAATATTCACGTTCATTTATTTTATTATTATTATTATTATTCTATTTATTTATTCTATTTATTTACTTATTTTTAAAATTCCATCCTTAAACAATTTTTCAAAATTCCGATTTCCGAATTTAATTTCCAATTTAAAAAATTCCAATATTCACGTTCATTTATTTAATTATTATTTTCGTATTATTATTCTATTTATTTATTTTTAAAATCCCATCTTTAAACAATTTTTCAAAATTCCGATTTTCAAATTTAATTTCCTATTCCCAAAATTCCAATTTTCACATTTATCTGTTTAATCATTATTATTCTCCTTTTTATTATTATTTTATTTATTTATTTATTTTTAAAATTTTGTCTTTAAATAATTCTTCAAATTCCGATTTCCAAATTTAGTTATCTAAAATTCCAATTTTCCAATTTTCGAACTTCATTTTCAGTTTCCAATATTCCAATTCTCGTATTTATTTAGTTATTTATTTATTATTATTATCATTACTATTATCATTTTATTTATTTATTTCTCAAAATTCTGTCTTCAAATAATTTCCAAGATTTCCAATTTTCATAATTCAATTTTCATAGTTTCCACTTCTCAAATAATTTTCAATTCTGATTTCTTTCAAAATTTAATTTCCAAAGTCCCAATTTTTCGTAACTTAATTTTTTAAAATTCCAAAGTCTCAAATAATTTTCAAAGTTCCAATTTCTTTCAAATTTAATTTCCGAAATTCCAATTCTTAAATTTAATTTGCAAATCTCCAATTCTCGAATAAATCTCGAAATTGTAATTTCTTTCGAATTTGATTTCTAAAATTCTCATTCTTACACTTAATTTCCAAAACTCCAATTCCTTTCAAGCTTAACTTCCAAAATCCTAATTCTTAAATTTAATTCCCAATACTCCAATTTTCAAATAATTCTCGAGACTCTAATTTACAAATAAATTTCATAAATTCATTTTTCTCTCGAACAATTTTAATTCCACTATGGTTTCCAAATAATCTTTGTCTCTTTTGATTTTGAACAAGCAAGAAGAAGATTTTCATAATTTCGAAATAATGGAATTTGTGAGATTAATTCATGCAAGATCGATCGAGTTTTGGTGAGAGCCCTACATATGAGATTCCTCTTCTGATTGTTAATTGTCATGCCTAATGAATATTGTTTGATTTTTGTTCTGATCTTTGACTTGCATGCGACATGTTTTTCATTTGTTATTGCACACTAGCCCTATTTTATGATAGCGCTTTATTACCTGCTACCAAGGTATGCTCTTGCTCTCACTTTGTTCATTTATTATGACTGGCTTCTGATTTGTGACCACTTTGGTATCCATTGATTTCCTTACCAATTTCCATGTCAACTTCATTTTATTAGTAAAGACCAAATTTTAGGGACTTAGAGGGGTGCTACGGTCTTTACTGTACTTTCCTGATAAGTAACTTGACCTTTGAACCCGATCTGGTTTTTCATAGACCACATTTTCCGAAAATAAGGAGTCACACTTAAGGTTTTCTTTCTTATTTTGTTTACCCTTTAAAAATAAAACAAAAAATAAGTGGCGACTCTAAGTCATTTTCTAATAAATAAAAATCATTTTTCAAATAAAAATCGAGCTCGCCATCGAGTGGAAGCGCATGAGTCGAAATACGGGGTCCACAAAATGGCGACTCCACTGGGGAAAGTTTAGAGGGTCGAGCTTGAACTTAAGATGAAGTAAATGTGGCGTTTGACAAGCCGATCTGTGGGTACTCGCCTCTTGATTGCACATTGAGAGTTCTTGAGTTTTCACTTGGGACATTGACATGTTGATCGTGTTAGTTGATCATCTTGATTGAGGATTCTGATATAGCAATTCTTTTTGCGCTTCATTGATATATTTGTTTGAAATATTTGACATGTTGATTGTGATGATTGATTTGTCTTGATTGAGGATTCTGATATAGCTATTTCTTCTGTATTTCATTGCTATATTTGTTTGGGATATTGGCATGCTGATTACATCGATTGCTCATCTTGCTTTGCTTAGCATAGTGATTTTGATTTTTGCCATGATTGTTTTGACCACCTTGCATGTATGGATTCATTGTTATATACCATTTGATTCGACATATTGCTTCACTTGCTTGTATATTATCTTGATCGTCTTCGAGCATGATGTCTGTATCACTTTTCATCTGATTGTCATAGTTTGTATGTGGACCTGAGTGATATATCTTGTACTCTGCTTGACTGCATGTTGTATTGTATGACTACCCTCCTTCTGCGTGATTGCATGTCGCTTGTCCATATGGGCCACACATCTATCCCCTTACCTCCAACTCTCTTAGTCTCGGTCATTCCCTTCATTTTGGTTCTCATTATTGCAAGTGTGAGGCCTTCTGTGTGTTTGTTATTCTGATCGAGCCAGAGATTAGGAGTAGAATCTAGAGACGGGCTATATCGATGTTTGGGAGCATTCTGGAGGTGACCGACACTTTGATGTTGATTAGAGTCCGATCATTGAAGACCTGTATAGCCCAAAGCTAGGTTTCATGGATATTTGTATGGCCAATGTGTTTCCTTTTATGTTTTAGCTTCCTAGGGTTTTTGGATGCACCCACACCGTTCACTGTGCACTCTAGTTGACCATTGAGCATTGAGAGTTCGAGAGGTTCCACCATAGGAAACCACCTTAGGATGTTGAGGTAGTGCATGTGTGGAGGTGATGACCACCTTGCATGGAAGTGCCCCGTCTCTTCGGAGGAGTGCAGAAGGTTGTGTACCGCCGGAGGGTATGATCGCTTCTGTTAGGGATCTTTTAAAGTCCACCCTTATCCATTAAAGCTACCTTGACCTTATAGGATGAGCCATAGGTCCTTCAATTAGGGTTCCCTCCCTACATAGAGGGCCTTCAGAGCCTCTGTAGTCACAGTTTGGATTCCGATACTCATTCTTTAGTCTCCAGTTGAGAATGCATAGAGATCAATATGAGTTTGAGTATGGTCGAACAGTCTACCTTCACTTGGATATCTTGCTTGTTTCCGTTCAGATCATCATTTCTTCCATGCTTTCCCCGGGTCATATCCTCATTCATTTCTTCATGCTTTACAAGATCAGATCTTTGTTCTCAGCCTAGATTTACATTCTTGGATCAGAGTAAAGGGGAGATTGGTTCGATTTTTAGAGGGGTCGGGTATGGATCAGCAAGTCATTACAGTTGATCAGTTTACAGCCGCCATGGCTTCTATCGAGGAGGCTTTGGCTAGTTTCAAGCAAAAAATTGGCAGCCAGCAGAGCAGACCACTCGTAGTTCAAGATGAGACACTTCATGATTTGTTGCCACTTCCACCACCACCACCTGTTCCGACAGTGCCTTAGGTCTCACCTTATGTATTGCATGGACATTCTGAGGTTGCTCCAACTGCAGTCGTTTAGACCACAGTCATTGATGATGCTCATATACGTATGGACTATATTGAGCAACACATGAGGCAGTTGAGAGTGTTTGATGGATCAACTATTTGGGATAATCTTGAGGGTATGTCGGTGGCTAGTTTGCCAGCTAAGTTCAGGATGCCTGACATAGAGAGATACACGTGCATTGGTTGCCCTCGCATCCACCTCCGACTCTATAGCACGGTGATGAGAGCCATGGTTTGGACGAGTCCCAGATGATCACTTTATTCCCACTATCTCTGAGTGGGGCGACCCAACAATGGTTTGCTTCTTTGGAGTTCTCAAGGCGTCGGACATGGGACGACTTGGCCTAGGAGTTTTAACGATAATTTTTATTTAATACTGTCGTAGATGTATTGAAGAGAGAGCTCGAGGCTTTGAGATAGAGGACAGACGAATCTGTTTCATCATTCATCTCCCGTTGGCCCGGGAAGATTGCCAAGATCATTGACAAGCTTCAGAGAGGGATCAGATACAGATGGTTCTGAGGAGTTTACAGCCTAGGATTGCCAGACATGTAGTCGGGGTACCATTCACAGATTTTAGTTCTCTGGTTTCAGCTTTGTATGATGTTGAGGACGGTATTTCCAAAGGTTTATGGACAGATTCCTCCCCTAGTGATGTCAATGAGAAGAAACCATTCGGAGGGTAGAGATCAGTTGATGTGAGTGCTATTGGTTTCTACCAGTCAGAGGCCTCCTAGGTGTCATCTGCCAGTTCCACAGCTTCCCGAGACTCATCATTCTTATGCGCCTTATTAGTACAAGTCGCGGGCACCTCGTCTGACTTATGATCAGACTTACATACCTCAGACACTAGCTTTGCCTTACTATGCCGCCTAGGGCACGGAGAGACCACCTATTTCATACACGGCCACAGGACAGCCATGTTATGCTACACAATTCACCGCGAGACCTACATCTTCCCATCCCAAACCCAAAGCTCAGCAAGCCTCTGCTCTCTTTGCTTTGAGGGCGCAAAGGCAGTTTTCACAATTAGGCATGTCGTTGAGCTAGGCTCTTCGAAAGCTTATAGAGGTCGGGTTATTGGATGTTCTCACTCCTAGGCCGCCAGCTTAACCTGTTCCACCTTAGTTCAAGATGAATTTGCACTGCGCATACCATTAGGGGCTTGGACATGAGACCGATTGTTGTACTGCTCTTAGGCATGCCATCCAGGATTTAATCGACCAAGGTTTGGTTCACTAAGGTTAGCCAAGTGTAACCACGAACCCATTACCGGCTCACACTACACACGCGGTTCCCTATCCGACCGATAACATGCACTCCATCAATTTTGTTGAGTTCGATGACCGCATCCATATGCTTAGCTGGGATGATTCTGAGCTAGAGCCCATAGTTTCAGATGAGATTTATGTGATGAGGGGGGTGACTTTGGGACCTCGGATGCCCGTTCCATTCAGACTAGTTCTCAAGACAGCATTAGTATAGATGGCCACTGTCGAGCCACAGACTTTCCCACATTACAGTGTTCAGACGCCGTTTGTTTTTATTCCAGATGTTGATGAGGTTCAAGCTCCATATGTTGATGATGTTCACACTTCTGAAGTACAATATGTTATCCACGGGGGTAGAGTGGTACGACAGCAGCCCTCCGCAACCGCTAGACCCTTGGAGGGGATGTCCTCCCAGGAAGAGGTTAAGAGAGAGGACGACGAGATTTTGAGGCAGTTGTAGAGCACTTAGGCTCGAATTTCCATCTGAAGCTTGCTAGCATCTTCTAGCACTCACCGAGATGCATTGATTCGAGCCTTGAGCCAAATCAGAGTCGATACTACTACTACTCTTGAGGGATTGATTCATATGGTGATGGTTGGCAAAGCCACATACATCGTATTCTCTGATGACGACTTGCAACCAGAGGGCTCAAGCCACACTCGTCCCCTTTATATATATGTTGGTTGTTCAAGCCGTTGGGTCCTATTTGTCATTCTGGACAATGGCTCGGCCTTGAATGTTTGTCCTCTAGCCACTACCATCGCCCTCGGCTATGCACCTTCTGATTTTGGTCCCTCCACTCAGTCCGTTCAAGCATACGACAGTACACGGAGGGAGGTTATGGGCACCTTGGAGATTGAGCTACTGATAGGTCTGACTACATTTGTCGTTTTACTCCAGGTTTTGAGGATTCCCGCATCCTTTAACCTGATTTTGGGTCGACCTTGGATCCACAGAGTCGGGGCCATTCTTTCTTTCCTTCATCAGAAGATGAAGTTCATTCACGATGGCCAAGTCATCACAGTGCAATCTATGGGAGACATGTTTATTTCTACCGAGCCAGTACTTCAGATCAATCATAGTGATGACGACCTACTCCTGACCAGATTCACATTTGACAAGGTGTAGACCTTGGAGATAGAGGATTTTTGTCGAGGCTTTGTGGCTATGTCGTTTGATCACCACAGTAGCACGGTGGTGCTCGACATGATGAGAGGCATGTCTTATCTTCTCGGCATGGGTTTAGGGCGGCGTCAGCACGGGCCCAGTGAATTCAAGGCTTTCTCATATCACAATGTACCATTCAAGCTTGGATTCATTCCCATTGAGGTCGATTATTGATATATGACACGATTGCGTAAGGAAAGAGTGAGGGCTCGACTGACTCACACGTTGTTTGATTATCTTGTTCGCCCGTATACCTTGAGCTTGATAGGTTACTTCATGAGGGCATCGAAGCCACATGCACCATCGGATGGTATCATTGGAGGACTCAACACTACTAAGGAGGCCGAGCTTCAAAGCCTCGTCCAACAGTTGAGATTGAGTGACGGAGCCCCTGACACTTCAACTTTTGTGTTGATCGCCCCTCCCTCTCCAGATCGTCTGAGCCTTATGATGCTTTGTTTCCCGAATAAGATCGATGAGCACGGGACATTTGCTGAGATTGGAGACATAGTGGATGGAGTTGTGCCACATGATGAGTACATTGATGAGGTGCTTGCGATGAACTTGAGCCAGATCGAGGAAATAGCCCAGTTTGAGCTTGCTTCACCATTTGATCTTTTCAGGGTGTCTGTCATCGAGGTTATCGGGGAAATCTAGACTGCCCCTGCTTCAGAGATTGCTGGGGATGTTATAGCCATTGATGGTTTAGTTGATGGCCTTGTTAGCTTAGTTGAGGGAGCGTCCGACTTTGTGGACCCACCTCTTTCCTTTGATGTTTTATCGGGATTTGTCTCCCATCATGACGGTGTTTCTGACTCTTCATCTATGGATTTGAGCATTTTTTTAGTATTTGCATGTCTCTCATGTTATTACTTTATCTACACCATCTTCACCCACATCACAAATTTCTGACATTGATGATGAGATTGCACAACATGACTCAGATGATGACTCATCTCCTGATTCTGATTCAAACCCCAATGATTAGAGAGTTTCACCTGCTACAAGAGACACAGAGACTGTTGATTTTGGCACAGCAGATTAGCCTAGGGAGTTGAGGATCGGATTGGATTTATCTACAGATGAGAGGGATAGTCTCATCTAGCTGCTCAGATTGTACGTGGACGTTTTCGCATGGTCCTATGAGGACATGCCAGGCCTCGATCCATTTATCGTTCAGCATCGTTTGCCATTTCTACCCCATGCCAGACCAGTTAAGCAGAAGTTGAGATGATTGCATCCTCATTAGAGTTTGTAGGTGAAAGAGAAGATCTAGAAGTAGGTCAGTGTAGGATTTTTGTCCGTGGTCGAGTACTTAGAGTGGCTGGCCAATGTTGTCCATGTTCCCAAAAAGGATGGCAAGGTGAGACTCTTTGTTGATTTCTGAGACCTCAACAAAGCCAGTCCTAAGGATGATTTTCCTCTCCCACACATCGACATGCTAGTTGACAGTATAGCAGGTCATTCGATGTTGTCCTTTATGGACAGATTTTCTAGGTACAGTAAGATTTTGATGGCTCCAGAGGACATGGAGAAGACGTCCTTCATTACCGAGTGTGATACTTATTGCTATAGAGTCATGTCATTCGGATTGAAGAATGCAGGAGCCACCTATCAAAAAGCAACGACCACCCACTTCCATGACATGATGCATTGGGATGTCGAGGTTTATGTAAACGACATGATAGTGAAATCCCGAGATAGATCAGATCACCTATCAGCTCTGGAAAGGTTCTTTGAGAGGATCTGATAGTTCAGATTGAGACTGAATCCCAAGAAATGCACTTTTTGAGTGACTTCTGGGAAACTCCTTGGATATATGGTCAGTGAGAGAGGTATAAAAGTAGATTCGGATAAGATCAGAGCCATCCTTGACATGCCTGCATCAAGGACGGAGAGAGAGGTTAGAGGCTTCTTGGGTAGACTTCAGTACATCAGCAGATTCATCGCCAAATTGACAAACATCTATGAGCCCATTTTCTGACTCTTGAGGAAGAGTCAACCTACTGTTTGGGATGATCAGTGTCAACGTGCATTTGAGAGCATTAGAGAGTACTTTTTGTCGCCTCCAGTCTTGGTGCCTCCTACACCGGGTTGTTTTTTACTCATATACCTGTTAGTTCTGACGTGGCTTTGGGCTACATGTTAGCTCAGTTCGATGATTCGAGCAAGGAGCAAGCCATTTACTAACTGAGTAAGAGGATGTTAGACTATGAGATGAAGTACGTCATGATTGAGCGTTACTGCTTGGCATTGGTTTGGGCCACTCGACGATTGAGACATTACATGACCAAGTATTCAGTGTGTTTGATATCTCGTCTAGATCCTCTGAGATATTTGTTTGATAAACCCGCTTTAGTCGGTCACCTCATGAGATGGTTGGTACTTCTGACTGAGTTCGACATTCATTATATCACTCAGAAGTCCATCAGAGGAAGCATTGTTGTAGATCACCTAGCATCATCACCAGTCTCTAATGGTAGAGCTATCGATGATGATTTTCTAGATGAGGATGTTGCTGTTGTGACTAGTCTGTCAGGTTGGCGCATGTACTTTGATGGTGCAACAAACCATTCTGGATATGGGATAGGCATCTTGTTGATATCCTCTCATGGTGATCACATTCGTAGATCTATTCGTTTGGCATTTTCGGATCGACATCCTGCCACAAACAACATTGTTGAGTATGAGGATTGTATCTTGGGATTAGAGACGGCCCTTGAGCTCGGGATTAGATAGATAGAGGTGTTTGGTGACTCCAATTTGGTATTGAGACAGATTCAGGGCGAGTGGAAGACTAGAGATGTGAAGATTAGGCCTTACCATGCATATTTGGAGCTATTGGTTGGGAGATTTGATGATTTGAGATATACACATCTGCCTAGAGCACTGAACCAGTTTACTGATGCCTTAGCTACTCTATCTTCCATGATTGATATTCTTGTTGACGCCACTGTTCGTCCTTTATTGATCAAGTCGAGATCCGTTCCTGCCTACTGTTGTCTGATCGACGATACCGAGTTAGATGATGGTTTGCCATGGTATCATGACATATATCACTTTCTGAGACTTGGTGCATATCCTGAGGCAGCCACAACTAAGGATAAGAAAGCATTGAGAAAGTTGACCACCCGATTCGTGATTTGTGGCGAGACATTGTATAGACGATCAGTTGATGGGATGTTATTATTGTGCTTAGACCATGCCTCTACTGATCTAGTGATGAGAGAGGTTCATGCGCGAGTCTGCAGACCACATATGGGAGGGCATATGTTGGCCTGTAAGATCACGAATACTGACTATATTTGGTTGACCATGGAGACGGATTGTTGCCAGTTTGTTCAGAGATGCCCAGAGTGTCAGATACACGGGGACCTCATTCACATGCCACCTTCTGAGTTGCATGCACTGACTTCACCTTGGCCGTTTTCAGTATGGGGTATCGACATCATCGGGAAGATCTCGCCGAAATCTTCTAGTGGTCATGAGTTCATCTTAGTTATCATTGATTACTTCACCAAGTGGGTGGAGGTTGCTTCGTATGCAAGATTTACATCATTCGAAGTTGCTAGTTTCATCAAATCACACATTATCTGTCGCTATGGAGTCCCTTATGAGCTGATTTTGGATAGAGGGGTACATTTTAGAGCAGAGGTTGACACCTTAGTGCAGCGATATGGCATCTGACATCATAGGTCGTCTGCGTACAGGCCGTAGACGAATGGGGCAGTAGAGGTCACGAATAAGAATATTAAGAGGATCTTACGGAGGATGGTTGAGACTTCTTGGGATTGGTCAAAGAAGCTCCCATTTGCATTATGGGCTTATCGGACTTGTTTTCGCACCTCTATAGGAGCCACACCCTACTATTTGGTATACGGTATGGAGGTAGTGTTACCAGTCGAGATCGAGATGGGTTCATTGAGGGTAGCATTAGAGCAGCAGATTCCCGAGGTAGATTGGGCTCAAGCTCGATTTGACCAGCTCAATCTCCTAGATGAAAGGAGATTGAGGGCAGAAGACCATGTTCGTGCCTACCAGAGGAAGATGATCTGTGCTTTTAAGAAGTAGGTCAAGCCTCGACCACTACAGATAGGTGACTTGGTTCTAAAGGTCATCAGAGGATTGATCAGAGATCCCAGAGTGAAGTTCAAACCCAATTGGAGCAGATCTTATTTCATCAGGGAGTCGACCCTAGAGGGCAATGCATGGTTGATGGATTTAGATGGAAACCAATTCTCGGAGCTGACCAATGTGGATCAGCTAAAGAGGTACTATGTTTGAGACCATGGTCGTAGGATGGGTGGCCATCATTTCGGTCAGCTATACACCTTGTTATTCCTTTTTTATATATAGTTTGTTGCTAGCCCATTGAGCCTCACATGCACATTACAACATTTCTTTCTTATCGCCTTGCTCACATTTCCACACCGGATAAGGGCCCTTTAGTGTATGCATTCATTGTTTGGGAGTTCCATGAGCCTTGGACCTAGAGGCACATTCTTTTGATTATCTTTTCTCATCACTGCATCACTACATTCCATTGTATCTCATTGGTTGTGTTCTTCATCTTTTCTTCTTTATTCTATCTACTACTTGTTTTGCTTCATATTCTTTCCATCATAAGTGGTGATCCTCCTCAGTTCATTACATGGAGGGTAGTCACATTATTACCACTATCTATCCCACGGGCCCTAGTTCAAAGATTCTTAGTTTAAGAATGTCATTTTAGGTCATTTTATCAGAGAGTTTTTGTTACCTTAGCGTTCGAGAGCATGTCTATCCATTATTGATATCATCTTTGGGGCTTATTTTTTTCATGTTTAGGGTGTGTACATTTGTATATATGTAATAAAAAATGATGAAAAATGAAAAAAAAATGAAAATGAAAAAAAAAAATTGATTGAAAAGAAAAAAAAAATGAAATGAAAAAAAAAACGCATGTGTGTATTATTTTCTATCATTGAGTGTGTATATTGATGTTCGAGGGTCAGTTGATTAAGTATGTTTGTTGATGGGAGTTCGTATGTGAGCTTTCCAAGACCTCCATGCTTTGTATTCATTTTTATTGTATATTTTGAGAGCGAGATGAGTGACCTTCTCTTAGGAGCTCTAGGTCATTGTCCCTTCCATCATTACGTTCATTATTGATGTGACTTCACTCTATGTCTAATTTGAGTTGATCACTACTCCTCTTTGTGTTATTTGTTTCATCATCATCCTCGTTTTCGCTCCTGATTCATCATTTTCACTTCACGTCTTATCATTTTCTTACAACAACCCATCTTGAGTTTGATACTCTCTTCGCATCATCATTGCACATATCACTACCTGCTCATTTTGTTTCATTTGTCTCCTCATCGACATCATATTCACGTTATGTCTCCTCAGGTTCATGACTCACGAGATTTACTATACATGTTGCATTTCATATATGAGGGCATGGGTTTCTGATCATTGGGTATTTGAGCCTAGTTTTCCTTCATTCCTATCACCCTATCACCTTGGCCTATGTTACGTCCCGTGTCTTAAGACCACCTTGAGGCCATGGGATTAGATGTCGTCTTTGACAGCCTCTACTTGGACAGGTGTTTGAGATCTGGTTGATATTTAGATATTGCCATGCTTCTTCTTCTAGGAGTCGTCTCTTTGATGTTTAGATCTGATTCAGTTGTGTTTGGATTACCAGGATCATGCGTTTGATGATGGATGATTTGCTGTCACCTGAATTTATGATCTATCACATATTTGATGTCATACTAGGGCATATTCCATTTTGGGCGAGATTTACAGATCTTCATGGAGTTGCATGTTTATCCCCACTTGTGAGATGTACATTGAGATGATTGACTGGTTCGCTATTTTATGATGATCCCTCAGCGGAGCCTCTGTGGAGCCATTCAGCCAAGCCCACATTTCTCGACATTTGATAGTTGTCATGTTTCTTATTCTGAGATACGTTCCCTAGATGCTTGGATTTGATTTGGATCACAAAGATCACATGTTCGATGATGGATGATTCCATTTCACCTGATTTCTGACCTACCGTACATTCGATGCCATACTGGGGCATATTTCCGTCCTAGATGAGATTTATAGATCTTCATGGAGTTGTGTGATCACTCCCACTTACGAGGTATGCGTTGAGTCGTTGAGACAATGACGTGTTCATTATCTTATCATGATCCCTCGTTGGAGCCTCTTTGGAGATATTATGCCAGACCCACATTTTTCGGCATTTGGTTGTCGCCATGCTTATTATTCCGGGGGACATTTCATAGATGTTTGGGTTTGATTTGGATTACGGAGATCTCGCATTTGATAATGGATGATTTCATGTCACCCGATTTCCAACCTATCGTACATTTGACACCATATTGAGGCATATTTCCGTTTTGCATGAGAGTTATAAATCTTCATGAAGCTGTGTGATCACCCGCACTTAAGGGATGCGCACCGAGACGATGACTTGTTCGCTATTTTTACGATGATTCTTCAATGGAGCCTCTCAGGAGTCATCCAGCTAGGCCTTTACTTCTCAGCACTTAGATGCCATTATGCTTCTCCATTCGAGAGGTACGTCTTGGATCTGTGGGTATGATTCAGTTATGGATTCAGATGACCAGGATTGCATAGTTGATGATTGATGATTTGATGTCATTTGATATTTCCAACCTGTCACACATTCGATGCCCTACTAGGGCATATTTGCCCATTTGGTTGAGATTCATAGGTCTCTGTGGATTTGCATGATCATCCCCAGTTGTGAGATACACGTCGGGCGGATGACTCGATTTCATTTTGTCTTGATTCTCCGATTGAGTCGTTCTTAAGTCATTTAGTCAGGCTCATACTTCCTGACGTTGTTGTGATTTTTGGATTGAGTTATTCCGGGTGCATCGACTCCCATATCATCATTTCAGTGAGGTGCATGTCAGATCTTTTATACATCCCCGTGGAGTTATTCTCAACTTATCAAGACAGATCAGACATATCTAATGCCATACTGGGGCATATTTCCCTCATCCAGTTGTGGAGATGATTGTTTTCTTGTAGGTCTACTACAGTCTTCATCGCTCGGCCGAGAAATATTTTATTTGCTTTATGGATCACTATTCTTGTGATTTTCGTCGAGATGAGCTTTCAGTGGAGCACGATGTTCAGGTTTTGATCGCCCCATTAGCCACGACCCCTCAATAGATTGCTATGTTGAGATTGTGGTATGTCTTTTAGCGGACTATTCCCTTAAGACTCTGCAGGATTATTCATTTTAGATGAAGATGGACTCCTCCAACAGAATGTTTTGAGTTAGAGGCATCTAACTCACTATGAAATCTCGTCAAGCGTTGTGATCCAATCAGATAGGTTGTGAGACTATGTTCATAGTCGATTTGATCATTCTGACTTGCTAATATGGCATATTTCGAGACTCGTAGAGTCTTTGTTCAGACCTTTCCAGTGGATTGAGAGTTGTGGCAGCATGTTACACTGGGGCATATTCCCCTTTCATCATTTCCTTTATAGTTATGGCATTCAGAGCCACCATACGTTCTCGGTTACGACATTCAGAGTCGCCCCTTTTTAGCTTGGTGTTCAGAGCCACCATGTCTTATTGTTTATGACGTTCGGAGTCGTATCTCTTGGCTTGACTTTCACAACTATTGTTTCAGCTTGGCGTTCAAAGCCACCATGTCCTCTCAACCACAACGTTCAGAGTCATCTTTCTCAGCATTGGCATTCCTAGTTATCAGTTTAGTTTGGCGTTCAAAGCCGTTGTTGTCGCTTAGCATTCATAACTATTATCCTCGTTTCGGTGTTCAGAGCCATGGTTTGGGTCGACATTTGAAGTTATCACATCATCTTTCCACTCAGCGTTCAGAGCCAAATTTTTGTTTTGGCGTTCAGAGTCATCATTCATTTTCCATTTGGTGTTTAGATCCATTGTTCATTTTTCATTTGGCGTTCAAACCTACATTTCCGTTTTGGTGCTCAGAGTCATCGTTCATCTTCTGTTTGGCATTCAGAGTCGTTGCTCATTTTCCGTTTGGCGTTCAGAGCTATAGTTCATCCTCAGTTCGACGTTCAGGGCCGCATTTTCATTTCGACATCCAGAGCCATCGCATTTTCAGTTTGGCATTCAAAGCTGTTATTCATTTTAGTTTGGCATTCAGAGCCATTACATCATTCGCTTCGGCGTTCAGAGCCATTACCTATCTTCACTTCGGCGTTCAGAGCGGTTACATCACTCATTTTTGGTGTTCAGAGCCACACCATTAGTTCGACATTTAGAGTCGCACTTTCATCTTGGCATTCAGAGCCACACCTTTAGTTCGGTGTTTAGAGTCGTATTGTCATCTTGGCGTTCAGAGCCGTGTCTTCAATTTGGCGTTCAGAGCCACATCTTCATTTCGGCATTCAGAATCGCACCTTCGTTTGGCATTCAAAGCCATTACGTCTTCGTTTCGGCGTTCAGAGCCAATACTTATTTTCAATTTGGAGTTTAGAGCCATATCTTCGTTTTGGCATTCAGAGCCAGTGCTTCTCTTCAGTTTGGCGTTCGGGGTAGCATTCTCAGTTTGACACTCAGAGTCCTCATGTCTATCTTTCGTTTAGCATCTAGATCCACCATCATGCCCTTCAATTCTGGCATTCAAAGCCATTGGGCATACTCCTTTAGGCCTTTTGACTCATTTCTTTCTTTTAGTTTTGGCATTCAGAGCCATTTTTCATACCTGTTCATGCATTTTGAGTCACCATCCTCCTTAGTTTTGGTGTTCAGAGCTGTGTCATCATTTTTGGTATTCAGAGCCATTGCTCAACTTGTCATCAATGTCACCCTTTCTTTCCTTTAGTTTAGTGTTCAGAGCCGTTTTTCATACCTATTTAGGCATTTGATGTTACCATCTTTCTTGGCTTTTGGCGTTCCAAACTTCTTCATTTTGACGTTCAGAACCATCGTACATATTCATTCAGGCACTTTGAGTCACCATCTTTCCGCATTTTTTACGTTCAGAGTAGTCTCTCCTCAGTCGTATCTTTCAGAGTCACAGTTTTGGCATTCATGTTCACTAGCACAATGCGCTTTACCTTCAGTCTTGTTGTTCATTTGTTGGCCTCGGCGAGTTCGTGTCACACTAGTGTCCCTATGGGGGTCTCCTTGGTTCTTCGGTAGAGTTCAATTCATTCCACTCATCATTCACACTCTCATTTCATTTCGATGTTCATATTCTTTACACTTGTGAACTCTGCCGAAGAGGGGCATATTTGTAGACACTCTCTTTTCAAACCAAGTGTTAATGGTTTGTTATTATTATTTATTATTACTATTTTTATAATTTGAAACAAAGAGGATTTTAGGACCACCCGGGAGGAGTTGGAGAGCGTTTTCATTGGAAGTAGGGGACACCTCCCATGAGGCTCCATGTACAAACGTGTGGTGAGCCGTCAACAACTTGCCCATGATGGTGGTTGGAGAGGGTGACGTATTGACTGGATGGTGCACAGGAGAGCGAGGGTAGCTTAGAGGGCAAGCCATACGAGATGGAAGAGGGACGTATTTTTTTTTCGGCTACCTACTAAGGAGATATCGAGGGTGAGGGGAAAACCAAGAGAGGAGAGGTATCCGAATGGGATGAGGGAGCAAGCTGAATGTGGAGGAGCAGAGAAAGAGAAGAGAAGCCACTGCAGAATCATTTTGAAAGAGGGTGACACAGGTATTGTTTCTGTAAGCTATGGATTCTTTTGTGTTCATGGCATTTTGCGGTATTTTCTGGCTGTTATGAGATTTTATCTTGACGTCTGAATGTGGGCATATAAGACTCTTATGCATTTTCCTTTTTTATGGTATTTGAGTTTGGTCATCCTCATTTAGTGTTGGATTTCTATCCCATCTTTTGGACCCTGTTTTGAGACTTTTATATGAGATAATAACATTCATGACTTGATGTTTTTTTTTCTTTTTCCTTTAAAACCAATTTGAAATTTGTTTTGGCCCACTCCTTTATCAGAGCTCATCAATTGATGCATGAAATGAGGCTTGTATGGGGTTTATTTTGGTTTTTTTTTTTTTTTTTTTGTGCCCTATTTTGTTGTATTTCCCTTGTTCTTGGTACTCCGTCCATGATGCATATCAGTTTTTTTTTTTCACCTCCTCCTGAGGGGGTAAGGAATTACGAGGGTTGTATTCTCATTCCGAAGACAATTGGTTCAATGGTTTGTAAGAAGGAATAGCTAGTGCTGGGAGGCATGTCCTTCGTGTTTTTTCGGTATATCTTGAACTCATTGTGATTAAAGGTAAGGCTGGAACAGATTAAAGAATTTGATAGGACGGATGTGGATTTGAACAATGAAGCTCACAAAGAGTCTCAGCTGATAGAGATGCCCCACAACCCCTCGATATCGTTTTGAATGAAATCATTTTATCATCTCTCCGGAACTCTGGAAAAGTAGCAGTCATGGCTTCAGAAGAAGATGATTTTCCAGTTAAGATAAGTGATGATGGCCCATTTGTGGTGGTCATAGATCCTCTTGATGGTTCCCGAAATATTGATGCATCCATTCATACTGGAACAATTTTTGGGATCCATTACCGCCTTATTGAACTAGATCATTTGCCCAAGGGAGAGAGACAATGTTGAATTCACTTCAGAGTGGATTGAAGCTTGTAGCTGCTGTCCATGTTTTCTATTCATCGGCCTCAATACTATACACCAGTTTTGGTCCAGGGACTCACGCATTCACCCTTGATCATTCAAAAAGAGACTTTATTCTCACACATCCAAACATTAAAATTCCTCCACGAGGGCAAATCTATTCTATAAATGATGCATGGCCCTATTTTGCATGGCCTCCTTTGGGCCAATCCCAACTGCCACCCCTTTTTTTTTATTCATTTATTTAGGTAGTCATTCATTCATTTATCTATCTTTGTTGTACTTCATACTTCAGTATCCGAGATCAATTTCCTGTAATTCCCGTCCCCCAATTCTTTTTTTTCTTTTTTTTTTAAAAAAAAACCACTCTCATGTAATTCTTCCAAATCCTGGTGCTCAAATTTAATTTCTAATTTCAAAAATTTCTAATATCCGCATTTATCTCTTTAATTATCATGTTCATTATTATTATCATGTTGATTTATTTATTTAATTATTTTAAATTTCCATCTTCAAACAATTTTTCAAAATTCCGATCTCCGAATTTAATTTCCAATCCCAAAAGTCTCGATATTCACGTTCATTTATTTAATTATTATTTTCATTATTGTTATTATTTTATTTATTCATTCATTTTTAAAATTCCATCTTTAAACAATTTTTCAAAATCCCGACTTTTGAATTTAATTTCCCGTTACAAAAAATTCTAATATTCACGTTCTTTTCTTTAATTATTATTTTCGTTATTGTTATTATTATATTTATTTATTCATTTTTAAAATTTCATCTTTAAACAATTTTTTAAAATCCCAGCTTCTGAATTTAATTTTCTGTTACAAAAAAATTCTAATATTCACGTTCTTTTCTTTAATTGTTTATTTTCGTTATTATTATTCTATTTATTTATTCATTTATTTATTTTAAAATTTCATCTTTAAATAATTTTTCAAAGTCCTAGCTTCCGAATTTAATTTCCCGTTTCAAAAATTCTAATATTCACGTTCTTTTCTTTAATTACTTATTTTCGTTATTATTATTCTATTTATTTATTCATTTATTTATTTTAAAATTTCATCTTTAAATAAATTTTCAAAATTCCGACCTCCAAATTTAATTTCCTATTTCAAAATTCTAATATTTACGTTCATTTCTTTAATTAATTATTTTTTGTCATTATTATTCTATTTTTTTATTTATTTATTTTAATATTCCATCCTTAAACAATTTTTCAAAATCCCGACTCCCGAATTTAATTTCCCCTTTTAAAAATTCTAATATTCACGTTCATTTCTTTAATTATTTATTTTCGTTATTATTATTATTTTAATTATTTATTTATTTTTAAAATCTCATCTTTAAACAATTTTTCAAAATTTCGATTTCCAAATTTAATTTCCAACTTTCGAAATTTTAATTTTCACATTTATTTATTTAATCATTATTATTTTCTTTATTATTATTATTTCACGTATTTATTTTTAAAAATTCCATCATTAAGTAATTCTTCAAAATCCCGATTTCCAAATTCAATTTCTAACTTTTGGAATTCCAATTTCCATATTTATTTATTTGATCCTTATTATTGTTGTTGTTGTTATTATTTTATTTATTTACTTTTAAAATTCCATCTTTAAGTGATTCTCAAAATTCCTATTTCCAAATTTAATTCTCAATTTAAAAAACTCCAATATTCACATTTATTTATTTTATTATTATTTTTTGTTATTATTATTATTATTATTTTATTTATTTATTCTATTTTTTTATTTTTAAAATTCTATCCTTAAACAATTTTTCAAATTTCTGATTTTCGAATTTAATTTCCAATTTAAAAAATTCCAATATTCATGTTCATTTATTTATTTTTAAAATCCCATCTTTAAACAATTTTTCAAAATTCCTATTTTTAAATTTAATTTCCAATTTCCAAAATTCCAATTTTCACATTTATTTGTTTAATCATTATTATTCTCCTTATTATTATTATTTTATTTATTTATCTATTTTTAAAATTCCATCTTTAAATAATTCTTTAAATTCCGATTTCCAAATTTAGTTATCTGAAATTCCAATTTTCCAATTTTTGAACTTAATTTTCAGTTTCCAATATTCCAATTTTCACATTTATTCAGTTACTTATTTATTATTATTATTACTATTATCATTTTATTTATTTATTTCTAAAAATTCCGTCTTCAAATAATTTCCAAGATTTCCAATTTTCATAGTTTCCACTTCTCAAATAATTTTCAATTCTGATTTCTTTCCAAATTTAATTTCCAAAGTCCCAATTTTTCGTAACTTAATTTTTTAAAATCCTTGACTCTCAAATAATTTTCAAAGTTCCAATTTCTTTCAAAGTTAATTTCCGAAATTCCAATTCTCGAATAAAACTCGAAATTGTAATTTCTTTCGAATTTGATTTCTAAAATTCTCATTCTTACACATAATTTCCAAAACTCCAATTCCTTTCAAGCTTAACTTCCAAAATCCTAATTCTTAAATTTAATTCCCAAGACTCCAATTTTCAAATAATTCTCGAGACTCTAATTTACAAATAAATTTCATAAATTCAGTTTTCTCTCGAACAATTTTAATTCCACTCTGGTTTCCAAATAATCTTTTGTCTCTTTTGATTTTGAACAAGTAAGAAGACGATTTTCATAATTCCGAAATAATGGAATTTGTGAGATTAATTCATGCAAGATCGATCGAGTTTTGGTGAGAGCCCTACATATGATATTTCTCTTCTGATTGTTAATTGTCATGCCTAATGAATATTGTTTGATTTTTGTTTTGATCTTTGACTTGCATTCAACATGTTTTGCATTTGTTATTGCGCACTAACCCTATTTCATGATAGCGTTTTATTACCCGCTACCAAGGTATGCTCTTGCTCTCACTTTGTTCATTTATCATGACTTGCTTCTGATTTGTGACCACTTTGGTATCCATTGATTTCCTTACCAATTGTCACGTCAGCTTCATTTTATTAGTAGAGACCCGACTTTAGGGACTTAGAGGGGTGCTACGGTCTTTACCATACCTTCCCAATAAGTAACCTGACCCTCGAGCTCAATCTGGTTTTTCACAGACCACCTTTTCCGAAAATAAGGAGTCACACTTAGGGTTTTCTTTCTTATTTTTTTTACCCTTTAAAATTAAAACAAAAAATAAGTGGCGACTCCAAGTCATTTTCTAATAAATAAAAATCATTTTTCAAATAAAAATCGAGCTCGCCATTGAGTGGAAGCGCATGAACTGAAATGCAAGGTCCACAATTATACAAAAAATATAAAAAGATATATAATATCTTGGTTAAGTTGCTACATTTCCACTTGGAGGACACTTGAGCTCGAGTTTTTTTCCAATGCTAAGGTGTTTTTTTGCTATTAATATACCTTGGAAGTTGGAACACAACTCGTTGGGAAAGAGGTCTGAAGCCCGTCAACCTTTTACCTTGATTGGTTCTTTAAAAACCGGGTAGTTCGTTGGGGTTGACGGTTCAACTGTCAGTTTAAGCAATTCATGATCAGTCTAATTCATTGGTGGTCTAACTCAATAAATCAAACCAAAAAAATGGCCTATTGATGGGTTTATAAAACCATGGAATTTACCATTTGATAAAAATTCCTTGGTTCTGTGGGAGTAAATAATGTGGCTGACGAATTGTGATAAAAAAGAAATGTTTTTTTTTTTTTTTTTTTTTTCCTTTTGGTAAGATGTTATTGTGTTCATTGACATTTTTTGGGCCCCCACCTTAATATTATATTCTAAACCATTGAAAATTGAGTTTGTTGAGTCAAATTCAGGAATGTTGCTATAATGAAGTACAAGTCCAACCTTGGAGAGTAGGGAGAACGACTTTTTCTCGACATGCTATTTGTGCTTAGATATGCAAACATATAAATTAAGATTCTTTCCTAGAGTCGGCCGGTTCAAATTGTAGGAAGAATGTAAATAATTTCTATTTTTATTTTTGGAAATTACTTTTAATTTATTTTATTTTATTATATTAATCTTTTATTTTTGGGAAGTGTTCTATAGAGAATTATTTTTTATTTTATTATATTTTATTTTATTCTATTACTGTTATATTTTTGGGAAGAGTCCTATTGGGATTACACTAGTGGAGTCTCATTCTTTTTATAAGTAGAATCACCTTCCACTTTATGTCATCTTCTAATTACAAGTACATTCTCATTGGGACTGTATTAGTGGCCTATAAAAACAGATCACCCCTCTCTATACATGCATACCATGGGCTTAAGTGACTTAAACCTTCCATGGGCTTGTGTCACTTAATCTTACTCAAAAAGGGTCCTAATTGATTAATTAGCCTAATTGGACTCTAATTAATTAATTAGTCTAGTCTAGAGAGACCGTTCATTAACCTTTATGCAATCTTGTATAATTACCAAAACACTTTTATGCACATAGGTAAACTAAAAACAAATTCAACACACATAAACCATGTCATCAAGGAATATGAGCTTGAGTAGGGATCATTAGAACTCATAGGACAATACCGACTCCCCCAAAATTCAATTATGAAGTTGACTCAGTATCTCATTATAGAGTGTCAACTACATTCCAACACTCTATGTGTAATATTACAATAAAATACAAGTGCTTAGGTATATAACCTATTATCTATTGTATACAATTTTTACATAAGTTGATGTTCATAATCTAATGAGGTGAATGTTATCAATCTTTCAAGATTACCTCTTTCATCCTTAGGTCTCAAATCCTCTAATTGTGTGATCAACTGACATGCTCTGGCTCACAAAGATCATATGTCAAGTTTCTATTAAGTAATTACTACAACTATAGATTTTTTGAACGTGTTTCCTTAGGATCACCCAAGGGGATATTCTACTCCAAACTCTATAAGATATCCTAATGCTTCTATTGAGAGTGTGAGTTATTATCAACTTCTATCAACATTGACTCAATACATAAGGAATATATGACCACCTTAACATCTCACTTGTAAGTCAAAGTCACTACAAACTTTAGCATAAACTTAGTATTCTCTCAAGATTAACACACCATAAAGTATAGCAGCTCAGTTAAATCATAACTACCTAATAATCTTACATCATGACTCACCATAGGTCCTATCCAATGTGTAATTATATGTACTAGTACACTTATTATGAGATACTCAGCTCGATGATCAATACCAATCATCCCTCTAATTAGAATGTAGTGTTATATACCCTCAACTGATATTTCCTTAGAATAAATATTAAATTTTTATTTAGCAAAATTACCATAATCATAAGTTAAAATTGATCACTAACCTCATAATTATTCATGGGGATGTCATCCCTGGGATATCTTGTGTCTTCTCTTCAAATTGTATGTATTTCTTTTCAGTTTTGCTTTCCTTGTGAATTCTGAAGTAAAGACAGAATTATTCTTTTCCTTTTCCTGGTTTAGCTAAAAATAATTCAAACACAAAGAAATATTTCGAAGGGATTTCATGTGTTTGAGGAGTTGGAAAAAGGGTAAGCGAAGTTGCAAGTATTAAAGCAGAACATTTATTTGATCACACAGCTGAAATATAAGTGCACCATAAAAGCAACAGGAGGGAAAGGAAATTTGAACAGACTCTTCCGCTAATGTCTCATCATCATGTGGGTCATAATTCAATTTACTTGAGACCAATTAGTACTATTTCCTTATTGCATCCAGGTTAGAAAATGGCATTCTCTCTCTGCAAGTGTAGAATCAAATCTACAATGCAGCAGCTGTTTACTTTTGAAGTAGATATCAAAAGTCAAGATCGTGATAAACATTTTGCCTTAAAATGAAAGATATTGCCTCATCTCCCGCACGTTTGTTTTAGCTTTGGAGCCTTTTATAATGTCCGTGTTTGTAACATGTACCACAGTTCCACATTCCTGAATGGGCACCTCTGGTAAAACTGCAGATGACCCATTAATTGTAATGATATGATGAGGTCCCTCTATGCCAGAGAATTGTTGCATTGTTTGCTGAAGTTGTTGTGGTTGCCCAAGTGCTGGTTTCTGTTCGGGCTTGGCATCTTTGAAATGGGCAAGCGAGGCTAGTTCATGAACAGACTCAGCAATTTTCTCCACACAAGTAATGACTTCTTCTAGTTGTGCAGCTACCATAGCGGTTGGCATTACCTCCAAGAGGACAAAGTCTTCACAAGAACTAGTTTTAAGCAAAAATTTGAGGGCTTTGGCAGCAGTTTTTGAGTTTACAATATGGGTATTAACAGAGGATGGTTTAGTCATGCTTTTGATTGCAGATGCTAGTTCTTTCAAAGCTTTTCCTGATTCCGTACTCATCTTTGTGCAAGCATCCTGAATTTGTCTTTGGATTTCTGCCGAGGCCTGTAAGGATGTCACAACATGGTAAGTAAGCAGTTTATGCTATGGCTTTTTGTTAGCCAAGTTAAATCAAGTAATCTGAGGGCAATGAATTTTAGCTAGTGAGTTTAGTTCATTACTTCGATATCAGGGTAGGGGTAGATTATAAGAGCTTCAATGTGATAGGCGCATTGCCGGGTTAGGGATCCAATCTTCTGATATTGTTTCCAGGGATGACGAAACCTGAAACGACCATGACGAGGCTCCCATCTTGCAAAATTAGTCTGCGAATTGAGAAATTTTAAACAAGTTGTAACTTGATTAAGTCCATGAACTTTGATGACTTAGAGAATGAAACAGAGAAAAATAGCTTTTATTCAACTCACCAAGGAATCCTCACTGTTCTTTGAAGTGAGAATACTTCTGTACCCTTGAAGAAATGTTTTGTTATCCCTCGATTCTCCATCCCCTGGGACTTTAAAATATTCCCCTGCAAATCCTGCAAGTTCACACACTTGTGAGTCGTCAAAATTGCTTTATAAAAATGTAAAAAAATAAATAAAAATTGTTTGTCTTTGGGCTTATTTTAAGTAATCTACACATTCATTTGGGGCACCAGCTTGTGAAGCTCACATACTTCTGTACCACCAATTTATTATAGATGTACCTTCTAAGAAGTTCCCAAGCTTTTCTACGTTGCCAGAAACCAGCTTGTGAAGATCATCACCAGCCCACACTGGGCAGATGCATATGGATACAAACACAGCCGTGGCGCTACCAATGAGGATGGTTGATAGCCTTTTATGGGCCAAATCTAACACCTCTTTATCCTGATAGCCCGTTATAGATACCAAACAGAACGTCAACATAAATATCAGCAACCCATAATCGTATCGCGCCTTCATTTTAGGAAAAAATCTTACGAATGACACCGCTGCAGCTGCATCACAAGGTCCTTCCATTAGTAATTAATCCGCAAGCTATTTCAAGAAACATTTGAGTGGAGCAGGTTGAAGTTAAGTAGCGGGCCACATAGTATTTGTATTTATACTTACCCAGAAGGAAAACAAACAGCACCAAGAGTATGGGCTGGCCTGTCCTGCCAGGTAAATTTGCCAAATAATGAGCACCAAGACCTAGAGCACCAGCCAACATTGTGGCCAACCCCCTGTTCAAACCTCTTCCAAGCGTTGCTCCTGACAAATAAATCAAAAAGTATGGAAACCATTAGTCTCAGAGCTTTTTTATTTATTCTCTTCGTTAAATGATCTATAAATGAAGCAAGACGCCCCTGAAGTAGTAAACTTACCCACAGAGAATTCGAAGACTACCACCACAGTTAAAACAGCATACATTGTCGACACCCCAAAACCGCCATAAAGAGGTTTGAAGTAGTAGAGCAATGATACCAAGCTGACAGCAAGACCCGCTTTTAGAGAATGGATAATCCTCCTGGGATCGTCCTGCCCAAGTTTCTTCGTCTTCCTGGCAACCTCTACCACCTTGTCCCTCAACTTCACAATCGAGCCCTTTAGCCACCTCCACCCACGACCAATGAACCCTGCTCTTTCATGATCCACAGAGCTCATTTCCAGCCCAGATCTATGTCTCTGCAAGTGAGTGATGAAGAGAGGCTTTTTGTCCTTGAAAACACTATTGCGTGGGAGACATATATTGAGAGGAGTGGGGGGAAACAACGTGGTCTGGGTCCCTTGGAATAGGTGAATCTCGATGTTCGAGTAAGGATGTATGGGCCCGAGGGTTCAAAAAATAACGGAGGGGGAACACGTTTTGCCTTCTTTTACCGCATATGTGAGGCGGTGAACAAAGAGTCACTGCACTGGCGTTTAAGGGTGTCGCTTTCACCAACTCGACGCTACCGTATTACAGCAAAGATTCGAGTTGGTACTCAATTTAAATTCACAGATGGGCCTAAGGACCTAAAAGCCTTGGATCCCTTTTTAGGTGCCGTAATATTTTATCTTATATTAAATTGTAGGCTTGTAGCAATATTAGCTGTACACCGCTACCTCTGGAGCTTCAGAAATTGCGCGTACAGGTGTCTGTAAAATCAACCTGGTAAAAACGCGGATTGTAAAGGAAGCTTCCAGGCTTGTAGGAGGGGTGAAATAAAGGTTATTGGGTTTTTGGAGCCACGTGTTAGTTGATATGAGCTTTGATGCAGATCTGTCGGTTAAGACTTCGTGTACGTTTTCTATTTTCCAAATGTTTATTTGCATTCTTTTCTCTCCTAATATATATTTTTCTTACACACGTTTAACATAATTAGCCAATAGGAAATATATTTGAATATCATCGCTGGTACACATGAGTTTTGACTCATTTCTTTTTTCTAATAAAAAAAATCATGGATCTAGACTTCCCACCAAATTATCAACCACATGGGAACTTTTAAAATGGTCGGATCCAAGGACATTTTTTTCCATACCTATCGAAAAAAACACAATGAAGACAATTTTTTTTCCATACCTATCAAATAAAACACCATCAATTATATATAGGTATATATATATATATCCACGTGTGAACTTTTAAAATGGTCGGGTCACAGGTTTGAATGACATTTTTTTTCCATACCCATCGAAAGGACACCATCAATTATTTGATATATATATATATATATATATAATTTTTTATTTTATTATTTTTTAATTGATCTTATTTTTTATATCCATATATCTTGATTTTATTCCTCTATAGCTTATTTAATGGTTTAATTCTTATTATATGCATTTCAATGGTCTAAATAGTTTGTTCAATAAATACTACTTGGGTATCTAATATTTTTCTTTTAAAAAAATAACTTAATATTTTTAAAATATTTTATCAAAAATTGATTTCCAAACCTATAATAATTTATAAGAAATCAAATCCAAAATTATCTTTGGAGAAAACATTTTTCAATTCAAGTATTAAATTTTGAAGTCTTTTAAAAAAAAATTTAAAATTTAAAAGTTTATATTATAATTGTTTTCATAAATATTTATACTATATAATAAAAGTCAGAATTCACTGTTGTTGTGAGTTTTTCAACCTTTATTTTTTATTTTTTTTAACATATTTACGGGGTTCTCATTCACTTTCTCTAAAGGTCTTGTCATACAATGGCAAAATCATAAATAATATAAAATTTAAGGTTAATGCTGGACATGATGCATGCCGACTAGATTCGACACACTGAAATGACATGACTCTAATTCACTCATTTATCATCATTTATTTTGGTCTTCCCTTTTTTGCTTTTACCATTATATTTTTGGAAATTTTCATAAATAGTAGTTTGGCTCCACATGCAAGATACATGGAATGCTAGTTTATAATGTTAATATTATATTATTTTTTTTATTTATTTAGTTCATAATGTTAATATTATATAATTTGTTTTATTTATTTAATAAAAAATATGAGAAAATAATTTAGTAGAAGATAAAATAAAAATTTTAAACTTTTAAGTATTTATATTTAAAAACATATTGTAATATCATGACAATTTTATTCATAGAGTTATTATCTAATAAAAAATCTAGATTTCAAATAAAAAATAGTTAATTACTTTTTATTAAATTAATTAAGTATAACTAACATAATTATATCTAATTCATTTTTTTGTTATTTAATAAATAGTCATCGTTGTTATTTATTGAAGTTTGTACTAGTGAGTATAGCCAAATTAAATAAGATTTTTTAGACATGTTATATATACTACATATAAAAGTACAAAGTATTTTAACACTTTTTATTTTTCCAAAAATAGTCATATCATTTCTATTATATGTGTTTATATCTCATTATTATTATATTTAATTGATTAAGATAATATTTTTTTATTCTTAATTTATTGAATAAAAAATAAATTTAGATACAAATTAGATTAATACAAAAAAAAAAAAAAAAAAATTATTTGGAATCCAAATTACATCTTTTTAAAATCAAATTACATTTTTTTTTTCAGTTATACAAGCTTATATCCTATTATTCTTATATTATTATATGTGATTAGATGATTAAGTTTTTTAAAAATTTAAACACATAAAACAAAAAATAATAATAATACTTTTGTGGACCCCGTATTTCGTTCGATGCTTTCTCACTTGATGACGTGACTTACTTTTTATTTATTTGATGAAAAATATGATTTTTAGAAAAAACTTGAAGTCGCCACTTATTTTTGTTTTATTTTTAAAGGGAAAACAAAATAAGAAAAAAAAAACTCTAAGTGTGACTTCTTATTTAGAAAAGACAATTTGTAAAAAATCAAACCTAGATTTGGGGGTCAGGTTACTTATTAGGAAGGTACAGTAAAGATCGTAACACCCCTCTAAGCCCCTAAAAATTGGTTTCTATTAAATAAGGTCAAACAAGCATGACAATTAACTATGAAATTAATGGACACCAAAATGATCATAGATCAAAAGCAAGTCATGATAATGAATAAATAAACAAAGTGAGAGTGAGAGCATTTCTTTGTAATAGGTAATAAAGCACTGTCATGAAACAAAATTAGTACACAATGATAAGTGTAAATATCTCACACAAAACCAATCAAAATCAAACAATATCAATCATGCAATTCACTTGAATTATTTTCGAAAAAAACGTTATGAATGTTGGCCTCCCACAAAAGTCCAATTGATTTTGCATGAATTAATCCCACAAATTCCATTGTTTTGAAATTATGAAAATCATATTCATTCTTATTTAAAATCAAGAGAAATAAAAGATTATTTGAAAATCAAAGAAAATTTGTGAAAATACTTACCTGAAGGAAAATGTAGCAAGTTTATTAAAAACGAGATTTTTTTTTACCTAAAGCCCTAATAAAGGATGAAAAGTTGTACAATTAAAAAAATATACATATTTGAAAATTGAAATGGAATTAAAACTATTTAAAATAAAATTAGAGTTTTGACATTTATTTGAAAATTGAAGTCTCAAAAATTAAATTTAAATATTAGAATTTTGCAAAAAAAAAAAAAAAAAATTGTTTGAAAATGGGAGTTCTGAAAATTAAATTTGAAAATTGGAATTTTGAAAAATTATTTGAAAATAAGAGTTTTGAAAATTAAATTTGAGAATAGGAATTTTGGAAAATTATTTGAAAATAGAAGTTTTGAAAATTAAATTTGAAAATAGAAATTTTAAAAATTGGAATCTTGGAGAATTATTTGACAATGGGGGTTCTTAAGAATTAAATTTGAAAATTGGAATTTTGAAAAATTATTTGACAATGGAAGGTTTGAAAATTAAATTTGAAAATTGGAATTTTGAGGAATTGTTTGAGAATTGGATTTCTTAAAAATTAAATTTGAAAAATAGAATTTTGGAAAATTATTTGAAAATGAAAGTTTTGAAAATTGGAATTTTGAAGAATTGTTTGAGAATTGGATTTCTTAAAAATTAAATTTGAAAATTGAAATTTTGAAAATTAAATTTGAGAATTGGAGTTTTGAAAATTCTTTGAAAATTGGAGTTTTGAAAATTCTTTGAAAATTGGAGTTGTGAAAATTATTCAAAAATTGAAGTTTTGAAAATTAAATTTTGGCATTAAAAATATGAAGAATTAAAAAAATGATGAGGTATGGCCTTTTTGGGAGCAGGTGATGGCTATGTGGGCTGTGTAGGATGATGGTGGCAATGAACTGGAGATTGTGGCTATGGGTACATCAGGGTCATCTTGGGCAGTGATGATGGGTATGGTGGGTTAGAAAAATGAGATCACTAGAATATGATCCATGGAAGTAAGGACAATAACAAGATGTCCAGGTGACACAGTAAAGCTAAAATAGAGCTATGATGCTCTCAAGCCAAACTCACAAGAAAAGAAATGAACCAGCAAATAATAAGCTCACAAGCAATCTGAAAATTAACATAGACAAATCCATATCTTCTAACATCCATACCCAACCAAATAATCCACAGATATAGCAAGTGAAGAGGGAAAACATATGACAATGAAGAAGAACAAGGGATTCATGACAGTCATACCTAAAAGTGCTCCCATTCAACAAGATCAACCTAGCTTCAAGTGACTGTGTGTAGGAAGAATGTAAATAATTTTTATTTTTATTTTATTTTGGGAAGAGTCCTATTGGGATTGTGCTAGCGGAGTCCTATTCATTTTATAAGTAGAATTCTCTTCCACTTTGAGTCATGCTCTAATTACAAGTATAGTCCCATTGGGACTTTTTTAGTAGCCTATAAAAGTAGGTCACCCCTCACTCTCTATATATGAATAACAATTTTTTTTAGATAATTTTTTAGAGAGTTTTTCAGAGAGTCTTTTCATACATCTATTTGGAGGAATTTTTTTAAAACCCGAGTTGTACACATCTTGTTTACAGAGTGCACCCAAGGCGAGATCTGGTTGTTGAATCTTGGAGGTAGACCACTGGTACCCTAGTGTAACGAGTTTATCTTCGAGGAGGGTGGATCTATTTCAAGGACAATGTTTGTCATGCCTCAATCGATAAGTTTTTCTTCTTATTAATTATGTTCTTTGTTTGTGTCTTTTGGGCTAGTCATTTGTTTCCATACCCTTAAAACCAAAAACTGTGTCCCATTCCAAAAAAAAAAGAGCTGCTAATGGACATGACACCCTCCTCCAGGTCTAAAAACCTCCAGAAGTCTAAGATCTTCGAACAAAACTGGTGAGCTTTTCCTTTGCTTCTTCTTGTAAACCCGAAATCCACTCAACTCCAGCCTTCGGCTTTTGTTCGTTTCTCGCTCATACGCTGTTTCCTCTCTTAGTCCAACTCCTTCAGACTACTTCGTAACTCCCCTTGCTCTACTCCAATTTTTTTCTCTCAAGTTCCCCAAAAATGAAGCACCCACTCTCCAGATTTTTATCAAAAAAAAAAATTCCCAGCTTAGCTTGGTTTTTCTCCAAGATAGCTCACTCTTTTCCTCCTCATCTCAAACTACCTCATAGTTGGTCTCTTTGAAAACTTCCCCTCAAAACCTCATTTCTTTTTTAGCCCTCTCTGTTTTTCTCCAAGATATCTTTTCTACCTGCTCCTCATTTTTTTCCCCATTTTTCTTTTCTTCTCAGACTACTTCATAGTTGGTCTCTCTAAACACTTCCCCTCTCAACTACCACCATGACAAGTCATGTCTTTGCCACACGTCCATGCAGTTTGCTCCTAGCATAAAGAGGTTTCCCACTCCTCCAAATGGTGACATAAGAAAACCAGATAATCTCGGACCAAAGAGGGGTCTACAACTTCCTTTTAAAAAATTGTTATAATTTAATTTAAAATAAAATTTCACCATGATATTGTTTTTGTTCTCTAAAAAAGTGATAATATTTTTTGTTTCATTTTAAACATTATTTTCTTTAACTTCTTAAAAATAAAAAAAATACAAATATTTATTGTTGTGATTTTTTTTGAACCCAAATTTAAAGCACAATTTATTTTGTAAAATCCAAATTAAAAAAAACATTTATTCAATTCTATAATATTATTAAATAAAAAATTAGTTTACATAATATTTCTCCTTTTAAAATGAAATTTTAATATTATTGTTGAATTTTTTTTTTTTTTCATTTTTCTCTCCAAAAAATTTTATAATAATAATAATTTATGTTTTGAGTTTTTATTGTGTAAAAACCTTCTTAAAAATAAATTATATGAATTTTGAATTCTAATTACCTTGATAAATGTTAATGGTCATTATTTACTTATTTTATATTTCTTGTGTTTTTATTTTCATTCTTATAATTCCTTTTAATTTTGTAAGTTTATTAATTAAAAATTATTTTTAAGTATCATCAATCCTTTATAAATTTAAAAACTATTATGACCTTTTAACTTCTATTTCAATTGTGAAAAGACAATAAATATTAACAAATTAAAACGTTAGAATCAATCTTTTTATCTCATTTATTTACCTCTTAAATATGTTTATTCTATTAATTTTTAATATGCTTTTATGTCTCTTTTTATCTATTACTCTTATTTTATGCTCCTCTTACTAAATTTTAATTTTTAATGTGCTTCTATGTCTTCTCTTATCTTTCTACTCTTATCTATTACTCTGTTTCATGCTCATCTCATTATATTCTAATGTGCTTCTACATCTCTCATTATCTATTATTCTTATTTATTTCATACCAACAAGTTACTAGAAAATTTTCAAAAACTAGGTGTCAAATCCCATTTTTCATTTCTTCATATCAGGTGGACAATAACTCTCTTTCACTCTCTTATTTTCTTCCAACCATTTTTTTTGTTGGTTGTTTATCACTATATAATGTATATAGATTCATTTTTATGATATTTGAAAAATGAAGGACATGCGATCAATGAAAAATGATGAAGAATCCTTATTGATGAAGAATCCTTATTGAAGGAGTTGTTGCATAAATATTTTATGGCTTGAGAAGTATGTAGATTTTCTTAGTATCATTGTTCAATCATGAATAGGTTACTAATCTAAATTGTTATATTGTTACTTATTTCATTTCAATAAGAGGACACATTTCATATTTTTTTTATTTAAAAAAATTAATTTATTCTCACCATATATCTGACTATCTATTTTAAGGAATCAGTTTTTCATATTGATTCTTCATGATTATTGTTTTGAGATCAATTTGTGATATTGATTCTTCTTGACTATTATAGATATGATATTTTTGGAACCCATTCATTTGGTTTATACCTTAATTGATTATGGTGAGATAATAGAAAGAAATGAAAATTTTCTAATTTTCATTAATTTAATTAAACCCAACCTATTATAAGATTCAAAATTTTCCTTCTTTCTAAGAAGAATTGGAGGTGACATTAGGTAGCACTGAATCTAGAGATATTAGTTTTTTTGCTAAATTTATTATTATTATTGCAAGAATATATACTTTGCTTGTGTTTATTTATTTATTTATTGTGATTTGATCAGTGATTGAGTGTTTGAAGACAACAAAAATTTTACACAACTTTCTTCTAATTTTTCTTTCCTCAAATATTTTTATTTATATCTATAAATAGATTTATAAATAATCATTGATTTTAAATTAAAATCTCTATAAATAGAATTATGGATAAGGATTTAATTAATTTTAAATTCAAATAATTATTGAAGATGTTACTCACATGCTCTTGATTAACTTTTAAAATTCTATACAAGAAAATCAATTGTCTTTTTTTTTTTTTTTCATCCTTAAATGATTTCTCCTTTTCTTTTCTTCTTCAAATGATTTCTATAATAATTTCTCTATTTATAGAGAAAGGTAGATTGACTTCAAAGTTAAGATGATTATTGGAATTTAAAATTTAATTTTTATTTATTTATTTTAGATTTAGTTATTTTCTAATTGTAATATTACACAATATTTTTGTGTTTACTATTTCCACTTCCATACATAACTTTTATGTAGATTGGGATTGAAGTATATATATATATATATATATATATATATTTGACAACAAAAATTCCATTTAAATAGGATTATTATTTTATTTTTCTAAAATATTAGAAAATATTGAACCAAAGAAATGCAATTTAAACATAGGCTTTTTATTAAATAATAAATAAAAATTTTAATTAGATATATTTATTTAAATTATGATTAATTTACATAATAAAAATAAATATTTATTTTTTATTTGAATCTAGAGTTTTTTTATTACAAAATATTAATAATTAGGAATTTATTATTCATTTATTAATTCAAAACTTACTCATTTCTTTTACTTACAATTTTTCATAAAATGTTTTAAAAATTATATTTTATAACCACACACATACCATGATAAGAACATATTTTCAAAATGACTATCCTAAGGAATCCTTAAAACTTTTAATTTAAATAGGGAGTTGTGGGGTTAAAGTTGATTTGTTTATTATAATTCCAACTATTTCTTCCATTATAGAATTGAATGGGAAAAATAAAGGCATGCTCATTCCATAAAAAATGTTGGAAATAGTAATTTTTTACTTGTGGTCAAAATGACTAAACTATTTTATTTACAATTCTATATATTATGATAATTGATTTATATTCTTTGATTTGTGTTATAAATAGTAATTTTTTACCTGTGATTTAATAACTTTAACTCTGCGACATCCAATTATAAATTAGTCACTGTGATATTCATTAATTATAAAGTTAATGAAATAATTTTAAATGCTTCTTCAAACTTATTTCATTTTTTTTATAGAAAAATTAAATGATTTACAAATAGATTTATAAAATATTTGTTGGTCTTTATTTTTAATTTTATTTAAAGTTTCTAAAATTAAATTTCTTTAAATCCTAATATATAAAAATAAATTGTAACATAATGTTTTTTTTTTTCATTTTATATTTTATTAAAAAAATTATAATGGGTTATCTTCAATTTTATTTTTATTTTTTAAAAAACATTTGGATTTGGATTTGGATTTTTATGTTTAATCACATAGTTACATTTTTACTAATAACTACAAATAATTGTTGATACAACTAAAATTTTTAAATATGACTCGGGTATGAAAGGATACAATACAACTCATTAATAATTATTAAAAATTAAAATTATTTTTTAATATTCTATACGACTTATCATAATAAATTTTAGTTTAGGAAATGTAATTGAAACAAACAGAAAATTAAAAATCTAGAGGATTAAAATCAATTTAAATGATATAATTCAATATTTATAAAGAAAAAAAGAGTAAATTATACTAAATTTAAAATAATTTACTTAGAGAAACTAAAGGACATTCTTATACCATTATAATACACTACAATATATTATATATTAATATAATCAATTATAATAAGATAATATATTTGATACATCTATTTATAAATATTATTTATTGATGAATATCATATTTTTAATAATTTAATATATTCATATAATATGTCATTTTATATATTATTTTAATCAATTTAAAATTATTTAAAGGAAATAATTTATTATTAAATCATTTTTTAATAATGAATATATAGAAAAATCAAATTTATCTAAATTATCTCATTTATGGTTAAAAAAAATCATTCATTAAAGTTTTCATTATTTAAAATAATAAAATAAAATTTTCATAATCACTAATTACTTTTTGAAGCATTATCTTGAATATTATGTACCCTATCAAATTAAAAGTATATGTTTAAATAGGATTATAAATTTAAGTATGAGTAACTTTCAAATGTTAAAGCATAATTTGAATAAAAAAAATGTAATTTAATAGATTCATTTTTACATATAAAAGTTGGATTAAATCTTGTATACCATGTTTTAAATTAATGACATTACTTTTTATTGAATAAATTAATTAAAATGGATTAATATACTACTTATTTTTGAAGAATTAGAATTTCAAAGAATTAGAAATTCTGTTGTAATATCAATATTATTGATTTCAAGAAGTCATAATGAAAATTAAATATTGAACCTATTGGTTTTCATTTTTTTTTCTAAATAAGAATCTTTTCAATTCACATTTGTCTTTTCAATTGATACTTATCTAAATCATTTTAGTTCATCTATCTAAATAAGAATCTTATCCTTCATCCACTTATATATAGACAACATATTGTGAATAGACAAATGCTCACAAGAATTAAAAATCTATATCTTTGTTTTCTCTTTCTCATTATATCTTATAATGAAATTTTATATTTAGTTTTATGAACTTCATAAAACATGTTAGCATTATGAATGGATTGGTGATCGTCATTGGTGCATTAGTGCTCGTCTTCATAATTATGATCGTGAATGGATTATGGATTAATTTAATGTTTAAAAAATAATTTTAATAAGTTCTAATAATTTATATTATATCTCTTCTATTTGATTGAAATCAATAACGTTTCAAAAAGTAATTGATGATTATAAAAATTTTAATTTATTATTTTAGATAGAGAAAAGTCTTAACACTTTCTAAAGATTAATTGGAAGTTAAGGAAAAAATAAATCATAGTGAAACTTTAATACCACCCAATATGATATAGATAAGGAAAATAAATTTTTTAATGATACATATAGTGATAATTTAGAATAATTTAATGGCAAGTTATAAATAAAAGTGTGAAAATTGAATAGTTTGATGGTATTAAATAAATGAGTGAGGGGTATTTTAAGAAGAAAAAGAAGTGCAAAATACTTTTACTTTTATGGACAAAGTCAATACAAGTAACTATTGTGATGGAAGAAAGAAAAAATATTTTCCATACTCAATGAAATTTTGTTTAATATAAATGAAAATTAATTTTTTTTTAAAAAGACCTTTTAGGTAAAAAAATATTTTACAATTTGTTCCTACTTTTAACATTGTATATATTTTAAAATTAATAATATATAAATATATAAAATGACATAAATAACATTCTATCTCATTATTTTCCCAACTTTTTATTTTTATCTCTCTATCATATCTCTTTATCATTTATAGATGTGTATATCATAAATCATAAAAAATTATAAAGATATTTTAAAAAAAAAATTGATAGAGTAAAACTTAGAATTAAATGAAAGGAGAAAAAGTATTAACATAAAAGAAAAGACAAAAAAAAAAAAAAAAAACATGTCTAGCTTTATCATAAAATTATCATTAAAGAAACTAGAAATGAAAATGTTAGATTTTTTTTCTACAATTTATCTTTATTATAAAATTATCTCTAAGGAGATCCAAAAGAAAAGGTTGAAATCTTTTTCTACAATTTATCTCTAAGGACCCCTAATGAAAAGCTATTCAATTTTCTACGTGCATTCTACTCTCTTTTTTTGTTTTCTTTTTCTTCTACTTTGTTCTATAAGACGTTATCATCACGAATAGTTGCTATGCAAAACAACATTATATAGTTGGAAATTATAAAATGAATAGTTCATAGTCTGAAACTATTTACAAATTTGCACAATGAATAGTTTAAAGTCTGAAGCTACACACAAATTTGCATAAAGAATTGTTCATAGCCTAAAGTTATGTGCAAATTTGCACATTTTTTGTTTTGAGAAAATAATTATAGCCCGAAGCTATGAAAAATATTAGATTTTAATTTCTATTGTGTTTATGCATTTTTACCACATTTATAATTGATAACAAAATATAGAAAAAGCTTAGGGGATTATATTTTTAGATATTATTTACTTGAAATATTATTAAAGAATTTTATTAATTTATTAATAGTTTATTTCAATAAATTGAATTTTTTTTATTAATATTATTCCATATATAGTTTTTAGATGATGTCAAACCTTGCAAAGCTTGAATTTGTTGCCCTTGAGATTTCAGGTAAAAACTACTTATCTTGGGTTTTGGATGTTGAAATTCATCTAGATGTGATGAATCTTGGAAATATCATTAAAAAAAGAAATGATGCATCCTTACAGGATCATGCCAAAAACTTTAATATTCTTTTGCCATCACATTGATGAAGGATTAAAAGGTGAATACCTTATGGTCAAAGATTCTTTTATCCTTTGGAATAATCTAAAGGAATTATATGACCACCAAAAGACCATAATCCTTCAAAAGGCATGCTCCGATTGGATGCACTTAGGATTATAAGATTTCAAATCTATTAGTGATTACAACTCACATTTATTGAAAATTAGCTCACAATTAAAATTATGTGGAGAAAAATTCATTGAAGAAGATATGCTTGAAAAAATATTTACAACTTTTCATTCCTCAAATGTGCTACTACAGTAGCAATATTGAGAGTGTTGTTTCACTAAATATTCAAAATTGATCACATGTCTTCTTGTGACTAAACAAAATAATGGACTTTTATTGAAAAACCATCAATCTCATCCTATTGGGTCTATGTCATTACATGAAGCCAATGCCACATCTGTCCAAACTCCTGGACATGGACAAGGATGTGGATATGGACAAGGTCATGATCGAGGTCATGGTCATGGTAGACACAATTCTTCTCATCGTAGTTGTTCTTAGAGTAAAAAGAACAATTCAAACCACCATAAGTGGAATAATTCAGAGACATAACATGAAAAGGGGATATAACCACAGAGTAAACATAATCGTGAGAATGAGTGTTATAGATGTGGTATGAAAGGACATTGGTCATGTACCTATCGTACTTCAAAGCATTTAGTTGACCTTTATTAAGCCTCAATAAAAGCAAAAGGAAAGGAAGTTGAAATGAACTTCATTGATGGTAATGGCCTAATGGATTTAACCCATTTAGATGTTTCAAACTTCTTTGAGAATCCTAGTGGGAAAATTGACTATCTAATTGGTGATGGAAATTTTTGTTATGATTAAATGTTATGTTTTTATTTAGTTCTTTATAAAGAGCTTTATTTTGTTATCATATTTTGAACACATTGTTTATTATTCATCTTTTATAGTTTATTTTATATTTTATTATTTCTTATCTAAATTCTTTTCTATATTTATACTTGAAGACATATGGATCTCTCTCATACCTTGATACATCATACAACATCCAATGTAGATGCATGTCTTGCAGATTGTGCCACAACACACAATCCTTCATGATAAAAAATATTTTTCCAACTTATCGTTGGTTAAGTCTAATGTTAATACATTATTAGGTCTTGTCGACTTGATTCAAGGCTTTGAAAGAGAAACTATTATTTTACCTAGTGGAATAAAACCCATATTAATGATGCTCTTTATTATGCTAAATCCAATCGAAATCTTCTTAGTTTCAAGGATATTCGCCAAAATGGATATTACATTGAAACTATGAATAATGGTAGTAATGAATACCTTCTCATTACTTCAATTATTTCTAAGAAAAAATCTATCTTGGAAAAACTTCCTTCTTATTCATGTGGGTTATATCAAACAATCATTAGACCCATTGAGGCATATGCTATCAAGAACCAGAAGTTCTATGACTTAAAACTTTTATGATTTGGCATAAACATCTTAGTCATCCGGGATTATCTATGATGTGTTATATCATCAACAATTCTTTTGGGCATCCCTTGAAGAACCAAAAGATTATGATGCCTAATTATTACAATTGTGTTGCTTGCTCACAAGGCAAATTAATTATTAGACCATCATTTACTAAGGTAAATATGAATCACCAGCCTTTATAGAATGCATTGAAGGTGATATTTGTGGACCTATTCATCCACCTAGTGGACTTTTTCATTATTTTATGGTTTTAATTGATGTATCAAATTGTTGGTCTCATGTTGTCTTCTTTCAACTGGAAAAGTTGCCTTCACCAGGTTACTTGCTCAAATAATTAGACTCAAGGCACAATTCCATTATCATCCTATTAAAACCTCAAACATTTCTTGATTTTTGTATGTTGGTTGGTATTGATGTTTGTTGGCAGATCTGAGGGTTGGCCGCTCCATCAACTCCCCTTGTGTTCGTTGTGGGCGCTTGGGTGAATGCACTATAAGGCTAGGGTATGCGTCTTTCCTACAAGCAATTGCTTTTAGGAGAGTTGGTAGCGTCTGAGGTCCTAGAAGTGGTATCAGAGTCGAGGTCATGGGTTCAAACCCCAGGGGTGTTGCTGGGGGGGAGATTGTTGGCAGATCGGAGGGTTGGTCGCGTCCATCAACTCCTCTTGTGTTCGCTGTGGGCGCTTGGGTGAATGCACTATAAGGTTAGGGGATGTGCCTTGCCTACAAGCAATTGCTTTTAGGAGAGTTGGTAGTGCCTGAGGTCCTACAATGTTGAACATCTTATTGTTCATACTCACACTCATAATAGGATGTACAAAGGTTAGTGAACAAAGTCTCTAGATTGGTCTAATTGATTAATTAGAAATCTTTTTAGGGTAATTAATCATTTAAGACCCATTTTGGGTTAGATTAAGTGACCCAAACCCTTAGTGAGCTGAAGTCACTTAAACCCAATTAGGGAAACCTATAAATACCCCTTTAGGGGTTAACTAGTTAGCCAACTTTTACCATCTAGAGAGGAGAGTGAGCCATAACCTTCACCTTTCTAGACACCCACCCAAGATCAAGGTAGAGCCATTAGGCAAAAGATCTTAGGTGTATGAAACTTTCAGAGGATTCAATCTTTATTTGCATTGAAACGAATAGATTTGAGAACATCTAAATTTGAGGCATTGTATTCTCTAGCACTTGATTTAAATCTTTGTTTCAAAATATGCTTGTTTTAGTTGTGCATAGGATTTAGAGAAAACTTAGGAAAGTTGTGCATATACCTAACTTGATTCGGGTATAGGGATCAAAGAGATCCAAGATTCCTACAATTATATCCTAGTTGAGTGCTCCCAAAACTCTACAATAAAATGGAATGGTTGAAAGAAAAAAATCAAACTGTAATGAACATAGTAAGTTGTATGTGTTAGGATAGAGCTCTTAAAAATATGATATGATGTGATAAATTCAGAGCTTATTATTTATTTAATAGAATTTCAATTCCACTTTAATATATCATTATTCCATGTATTATGCCTTATGAGCATTCTCGCATACATCTTTTACATTGTACATGATTTCGGTGCATTTAGATCAATTACAATGAAGATCAAAGTCGTGGGATCTTTGCAAGTAAATGACTTGTTCACAACGGGTTCATGGACTTAGGCAATCTATTAGAGGTTGTAGTACACTACCTCCTAATTAAAGGAATGGTCAGTCTTGGTCATTAGACCAAGTTTACGACAGTAAGTGCATTAGTATGTATGGTTATACATTGGATAGGAACTACATGAGTCATGACATAGGCTATTGAGTAGTTATAACTTCACCAAATTGTTATGTTCTATTGTCTCTCAACCTTGAGAGAATACTAAGTTTGGGCTAAAATTAGTAGTGACTTTGACTTACAGGTAATATCCTAAACTGACTATATATTCCCTATGGATTAGGTAACTATTAGTGGAAGTCTATAGTAATAGGTATTCTTAATAGAGACACCATGATATCTACCGATCTTCTCTGTTATTCAAAATACTAAGCCTTTTACGTAGCAACTCTAGTAAAGAAAAATCAGAGAAATAGTCACTATGACTTTTGTAGTACTCCAGGTATCGTACTCAGGGACTGACTTATGGAAATTGTTAATATTAAGATAAATGAATTGCTTTTGTTTGAATCCTAAAGTGAAAAATAATGTGTGAAGTAACTTTAATGAAGTGAAATTAAGTAAAAGAAACTAAATTAATAACAAAATGGATATTGATTTTTAATTCAATTGATTCAAGTCCGGGGCTTTCCACAATCTAACTTAAGGTATAGAAATAGAGAGAACAAGAGTTTCTTAAGTAAAGTGACCTTAGGGTTTTAGGGTCTTTGGCCGTTCGCGATCAACTTGAGTTCTATAACTCAAACCTACATCTGAAACCTAATTTTTCCTTCTTTTTTTTTTTTTTTTTTTAAAAAAAAACATATTCCTAAAACCATCAAATGAATGATATTGATTACTGGTTTAAGGTTTGGCTTCTAACCCTTCCTACTCCTTATAGCTTTGTTTTGGGGCAAATAACGATAGGGAAGATCGGGATAACTAATAATCAAGAGTTACCAAGAATCACTAGTATTAGGTAATAACCTACCGTATCATTCCCTAAACTAACTTACAAGGATAGGATAAAAATTGATAAATTATAATTCAATCATTAATTAATCTCATTGTTATAATGATTTACCCATTGTCCCTATAGGTTTTCTAACCCTTAGGTTTTCATGCTTCAAGTCCCAAGTTGACTTTTTAGCCTCTCATGGGGGTGATGTCACATTCACAATCCCTAATATGATAAAAATCCATAATTTGAATCGAAAGAAACTAAAAACAATATATTCAATAAAGAAGAAAAGAAAACAAATCAAAGTTCTCATTTTCTTTCCCACAAAGTTGTCAAACTCCCAGAAAATGATCCAAGATCTAAACCCTAGAACTAAGAAAGTTTATATAATATCATCAATCACCTAACATGTGGTACACTCTCATTGGCCACTTATTACAAAATAATTACCTAAAAATGACTTAAAAAAAATAATAAAATAGTGATTTCTAGTCCCGTGGGACCCACTGAGGGCAAATAAAGTGCCCTAGATGCAATTCCTGAGGTAGAAGAGGCGATAAATCAAAGTGGCAATGGGTGAATTCAAAATTGGGGTAATTTTTAATTGGATTTCAAATTCATAAGTTGAATTTTAAAATCATTTCGAAATGGTCCTTCAACTTTGCGTAGTTGTCTTCAAATAGCCATAACTTCTTCATTTAAGCTCTGATTTGCACACCGTTTAAAGCGTTAGACTCTTGATTTCTAGAGCTTTGAAATGATAGTATACCTAAAATGGACTTCAGTAAGTATTCCAAATTTGTCCTCAAAGTTAGAGCACATGTTGCCTTTAGATTTTGAGTTTTAAATTTCCATGCAACTTGATGAATCTTGCTTCATGCCTCATTTCCTATGTTTTCTTGTCTTTTTTCTTACTCCATAATAGTCGTTTCTCATATCCCAAACTCGTGATATCCTCGTCTTGCCTTTCCTCATAGTCTATGAGTCTTGACTCGCTTATTTTCTCATTTAACCCTTTTTGGACTTTCAAAATCTTAAATGATTCAACTTGCACCCTTTTTTTTTTCCCTTGAACCTGAGATAAATCTCCAAAATACAAGTTAAACTCATGGTTAGGGCCTTAGCATCGATTTAGGTCAAGTTGGGTAATTTGAGTGTCCTTTGGTGCACAAATCATATTGAATATGTGTCATTAGAGCACATATTTTGGCTCAAACCAATATCCCATAGGATTGAGATAATGTGTCATATTGGGTGATCCTAAGGATATATGTTACGTAAACTAGCTATGACCATACTAGTTCTTTAAGTGGAACTTGACATAAGTTTTGGTAAGCTTAGATTGTTAATTGACCATACTATAGGAGGATTTGGAGCTCACGAATGATAGAGGTAATCTTAATTAAGAGATTGATAACTTTCATTTTATTATATTATGGACACTAGTTCATGAGAAGATTATATACAATGGATGGTAGGTCATAGACCTGAGCACTTAGTGTCTAGTTATAATATACATAGGGTACTTGAGTTTAGTTGACTCTTTGTAGTAGGAAGTTGAGTTAACTTCAAAATTGGATTTTAAAGGAGCTAGTACTATCCTATAGGTCCAAGTGATCCTAGTTTGAGCTCATATACCTTGTTGGTGTAGTTAATGAGGGTTAGATCGGCTCTTGGTTTACTTATGTGCATTAGGGCATTTTGGTAATTTCGTAAGATTGCACATGAATTAGTGGACAACATTTTTAAATTGGACTAATTGATTAATTAGAGCCCTATTTGGTTAATTAATCAATTAGGACTTTTTCTAGGTTAGATAGTGGAAATTTCCACTATCTCTATGCCAAAACTCAAGAATGAGTCATCGAGTGGAAGATCTCTAAGTCTTTGAGGTTGTCTTCAACATTTGGAATTTAAGGTTTGAGATTTCTTTTAGTTTTAAAGATCATTTAAAAAAAAAAAAAAAAATTGTTATTATTTTTGTTTCATCGATTTAAGATGTCAATAGTATGATGAGTTTCTCAATACTTTCTATCTCTTTTTGAGGATACACCTTGGAAATGATGATTTACCTTCTAAATTTAGTTCCTACTAAATCAATGCTTAAGACTTCTATGGAAAAGTGTATTCATAAACCTAGCTCACAACATGTGAGTGGTTAAGGGTGCCTATTTTCAAACCTTTGTCAAATACTTCATTTTTACAAATAAAAGGTTTACAAGCATTAAACTATGTTATATATATATATGTATGTATGTATATCTGATGCATAAAAAATTTGATGTCTTAGATAAATTTAGGATATTAAGCCATAAATAGAGAAATAATTAGGTAAATATATCAAGAGACTTTGATCAAATTGAACTAATGAAAAAATGCTTAGGCAGTTCAATTATTTCCTTAAGTAGTATGAGATTATATCCTAGTTGAGTGCTCCCAAAACTCCACAACAACATGAAATGGTTGAAAGAAGAAATCAAACTATAATGAACATAGTAACTTGTATGATGAGTTTCTCAACTCTTTTTATCTCTATATGTGGATATACTTTGGAAACAACAATTTGCCTTTCAAATTTAGTTCCTTCTAAATCAATGGCCAAGACTTCCATGGAAAAGTTAATAGGTCATAAACTTAGTTCACAACATGTGTGCATTTAAGGCTGCCTATGTTCAAAACTTTGTGAAATACTTCATTTTACAAAGAAAAGGTAAAAAAAAGGTCTACAAGCATTAAAACGTGTTTGGATTTTTTTTAAACAATGCATGCCTATTATATTTTTTCCTTAATACTTTTTTGGTAATTAATTTCTCCTTCTCCTTTTTATTTTGGATGATCCATACAAAGTAATCTAAGCTATATTGGCGCCAACCTTGCATGTCTTGCATTCATGGGCATCTTGAGAAATGTTTGTTTAGTCTATCTTCAATTTTCATGTTAAAAGAAAACATAAATCAACTACTTTCCATTTTTATTTTCCAAAAACCATTAATTTAGAAAAGACAAAAAGTAAAACACTAATTTCATATTATCATAATTTTCTCTAAAAATGAAAATAAAATGAAAATAAAATAAAATATAGTAATGCTAAATATTAAAATAGTAGATATAGAAAATAGCAATGCTAATAGTTTTTGCTATTTGAGATTGAAAATGTTAAAATAGTAGTTATAAATTTTAGTGTAATGCTCCAATACAAAATGCTAAATTATTAAGACATAATTACCCATTTTTATTTAACTATTTCTGCCATAATATATACCAGTGGCGAATGTGGCAGTGGTGCTTGGAGCTTGATATGGACAGCAAAAGTGAACAAAGAGAGAGAGAGAGAGAGAGAGAGAGAGAGAGAGAGAGAGAGAGAGAGAGAGAGAGAGATGCTCGTTGTATGATTTTGGCAGCAGTATTAACTAACCCACGTGTGTTGGAGTGGAGAATCAAAACTGGCAGCTTGGTATTGTTTACTAATAAATTAGAAATTGACATGTAGTCAAACCTCGTGACCTTAGCTATTGTGATGCTCGCTTCACCTGATGCTACGCGTAGTTCAAGGATTACAGTACAATAATGTTGTTAATTCTTTAAGCAGCACGGCCTAGGAACATAAGTACAAGTGTGAAAGGGTCTGGAGTCCAAATTTATAACTTGTCTGCTTCTTATTAAATTATTCTGCTATCTTCTGCTCTTCTCGTTGTCCAATTCATTTTTTTTTTTTTTGCAAGTCGTTATTGTTGAAACTGAAGTTGAACCACGCAGTTTCGTACTTTTAAGCCTGTAAATAATTGAATTATTCTGCTTCCATCCACCAACCATACACCCAGATTGATGGATATTTTACCGTCTGGATGGGTCAATAGTGTTGTTTCCACGTCAACGCATCTAAGGTCATGTAATGTGAATTTTTTGGAAAGTCCCCAAGCCCTCCTAGATATTGCAAAAAGTTTCCATTTTGAGAAAGAGGCTCCAGTAAGCCAATTTTTATTTTGTGAAGGCTTGGTGATTAAGTTTAATGCCTCCGGTCAATATATTAGATGTACAAGATTTGATTTTGATTCCTTAGAATATTTTTAATCACTTTTAAGGTAGAGAATCAAGGTAAATAAAAATTCTTGTATAGTAGGAAATCTAGAATAACCCTTGACCGATAAAGAATTGAATCTTCTTAAGTTTAACTAATAACGTACCTTTTGTTTTCTTTAAAACTAGGAAACCCCATGCCTAATCAATTTTAATACAATTTGTTTGACTATGTTCAATATTTTGTTTCCCAGAGTGAATAATTATATCTTGGCTAAAATAAAATCAAAAATTCTTCCCAAGATCTTTATGCCATCATTCGCCTTATTTGGAAACATCCCTTAGGGAAAATAGAAAACTACGGGGAAAGTATGATTTTCTATAAATGGTGTACAATGCCTCCATATCAATTATTTTTTGGTCATCTTAGCTCTCATTGGACTCTTCTTCTTCCAACTTGACATTACTTCAAGTAACTTACAGGTCTTTTTATTCTTTTTTAGGCTAAGACAATTAGCATTAATATATCACTTTCTCACAGTTAGATCAATTTAGGTGTATTAAGGCGATTCCTTTTTCCCTTATCTTCTTTCTTAATGTTTCCTTTTATAGTCTTAGAATTGTTTTTCTTTTGAAAGCAAACAAATTTCCTAAATTTTTTAGTAAACATTACAACTTCAACACTAGTTAAAATAGGTTCTTTCTAAGAGATTTAACATCTTGACTCTCATTTGTGTAGTTATTTTATTCTATATCTCTTATAAAGAGATCTCAAAATTTTAATTTGCTAACTACCTTGGAGTCAAATATTTTTTCACCAAGAGTATAACTTGAATTCAATATATCACAAGGTTCTAAATGGAAATCAAACTTATTCTCTTTCAATATTCTAATACTTTCAAGAAATTAATATCTAAATTTTAGATAATTTCACATTAGAAGTGCACTCATGTGTAACAACCGAGATATCACAACACTTCTTTAGTATATGTACATATTGTTATCCTACAAAATTCGGAGTCACACCACTAAAAGTGCAATAAAGGGCCTTGGATGGGATTCAAAGTCTTCATTATCACATTCGTCCCATTTTTTCGATGTTTGGTTTCACTAGTGGACTACCATTCTTATCCATACTTATGAGAGTTTTACCCCAATTCTACTTCGTTCCAAACTTCCACGTGCGTTCACCTTGCATTTCAAGGGAAAATTTTATTTCAACTTTGTCATTGAGAGCCGTTATTTTTCATCAAAGAATGATGGACAATTAATTGATGATCCCATTCTCAAAGGTTCCATGAGTCAATAATTGAAAGCAAGTGAAAATATTAATTTTTACAATTTTTAACCTTACTTTGATACCAATTAAAGATGTGATATTCATGGTTCAAGGGAACTACTTAAATGGAAAAAGTGTAGAGAATTAGGTAGTCCAAAAATTCAATTTTATTGATTATTATCAACTTTATCTTGTCTAATTAATTTGTTTGTGATTAGAAATATAGAAAATCAATAATAATATTAGTACATAAAATTTACATGGAAACCAAATTAAAAAAAAAAAACCTTCATAGGTGTAAAACCATGCATGTAGTAGATTGTAGAATAAATTAATCTATTAATTATGAAATATATATATATATATATAGTTTTACTTGATCTAGAGACTTAGTATCTTCTCCCAAGGGACTTATTCAATTCAACACCTATACTTCTTTTTCATGTTTGTTTCATGTTTCAGATGCAAATCTTTCATTGTATTCTTTAATAGATTACCTTAAACCTATGCTGAAGTCAACATATTAATGTATCAACATATGCTGAACCAAATCTTGGCACGAGATACGTTTTCCAACGAGGTCTCAAATTCCTTGATAAACCCACACATTTGCATGTGATAAGATATCTCATCCGGAGATTCGCTTGATAATTTAGATTAGAGGTGCGTTAAAAAATTACTCTCTACCCGATTCCAATCGATGGAGCATATGCATTTGACATATAATAAAGCAAGTCCAGCAGCAGATCGATGGCCGGAGTGGAAGCTCTACTACGTACAGCCATGCACCTTGAACATATTCACGTGCCAAGTCTCGGCATCAGACCTAGTACTGTTGGTCCAAAAATATGTATTTGCGAATTAGGTTTTATTATTTGGATGGCTTTAAATCATTCAGTCTAACATGTGGTGCGCCTGATGCTTACAATATATAACAGTTATTAGGTTCTTCCTGCTGGACCTTTTGTCAATGCATGATCAAAAAATTTCAAATCCGTACAACCTCACGACCACTACAGCTATATATGACCATCGAAAATCGAATGCACTATTTTTAGCACTAAAATATCATATGGTCTAAAGATTAATTAAATGGATACTGCTTCGACATGTGTGACACAAGCTAATTAACAATTACATTCCTGCGCGTTGCTGACCTGTAATGGAAGTGAAAGAATATTCATAATGACAAGAAAATTAACAGTATAGAAAGAATCAAAATGAAAAATTAATTATAATATTAGCCAGACTCATGTGCTATGTTTGGTATATGGAAAAAAGAATGAAAAATGAATATTTTATTTTGATTTTTTTAAATTGAAATAATTTGATGATTTCAATTAAGGGGTATTCGGTATATGGGAATGGAGAGTGAGAATGAATGTTTCATTCATTTTCTTCCTTATTCACATGTTATGATAAATTTTATGAAAGTAAAAGTAAAATAAAAAATGATTCAAACGAAAATCAAATCCTATTTATAAGTGAGATTTTAATTAATCGTTAGTAATATAAAATAATCTAAAATTACTATTTTACCCTTGAGAATTTAAATGCTATTATATATATATATATATTATATATATATATATATATATATATATAATTCTATAGTTGTGGATGTCAAATTATTCAAATTTTGGTAAAAGAATAAATGGATATTTGCATATTTTATTGGATATAATGCTTACTGAAATTGGAATGAAGTTTGAATTTTTATTTTCTCTTTTGGAAGTAGGAAAAATATTTGTTAGCTTTGAGAATTTAATATGATAATAAGTATATATATATATAGATACTATAAAATATAATTTTATAGTTTCTTAGGTATGACAAATTATTCAATTTTGTTATGATTTGTATATTAGGGCTATATAGGTTTTTATGGCTAATTTTTTATTTATTAAGTATATATATATATATATATATATATATATATATATATATATATATATATATATATATATATATATATATATTTAGTCATATCATTTAGTAAAAAAAAATATCTAAAAATTTATTCTTTTAAAATATAAGGGTATTAGGTATTATTGTTATTATTATTATTTTCATTTTCATTCCTACTTAACATTAAAATGAAAATTGAGAAAACAAAGGAAGAAAAACACCCAAAATGGGGGGGGGGGGTTTGAATTGGGTTTTTTAAAATCTTTTCAATCACAACAAATTCTGAAAGATATTAAGAGGAGTAATTGCTGAATTATGTTCTTGCTATTAAACACATTGAATGGGGTTTATATAACATAAACATCCCAAATGGTTACAGAAAATATCCCACAAAACATGGTCAAGTCAATTACAATGAAAACAAACATTTGAATACATTTGAATACATCAGAAGTAATCTGTTACAACAAAAAACTAATAGCTAAAGAATAGCTCCTATGATTGGGCTTCAATACGCCCTCGTAAGATGGCAATTCCATTTGAAATGCCAATCTTGGAGCGAAGAAAAAGGAACCGACCTTTGGAGAGAGGTTTAGTAAGGACATCAGCCAACTAAGAGTAAGTGTTAATATGAGAAACTTTAAGAGAACCATTAGCAATTTTTTCCCAAACAAAATGGTAATCCAACGCAATGTGCTTCATTCGACTGTGGAATAGCGGATTTACACACAAATAGGTGGCACTTAAATTATCACAATAAATAGTAGGAGATTGTTGAAAAGTGATACCAATCTCAGAAAGGAGATGAGAAACCCAAGTGACTTCAGCAGCGGTAGAAGCGACAACCCGATACTCGGCCTCTGTTGAAGAACGAGCTACTGTCTTTTGTTTCTTTGAACACCAAGAGATTGGATTGCCACCAAGAAAAAGAACAAAAGCAGTGGTAGACTTGTAAGAATCTTGGTCGCCAACCCAATCGGCATCGGAATAAGCTCGAAGATCAAGAGGTGGAGTGACATTTGAATAAGCTTGAAGATGGAGAGGTTGTGGTCGTCGGAAAGTGAGACCAAAATGTATTGTATGTTTGAGGTAACGAAGCAACCTCTTAGCTGCAGTCCAATGAGTTTGAGTGGGGGCATGCATGAATTGGGCAAGTTTGTTGATGGCGAAAGCAGTATCAAGACGAGTGAGCTGGAGATATTGAAGTCCACCAACCAAGCTCCGAAATTGAGTAGCATTAGTTGGAGGAGAACCATCATTGAGAGTTAGATGGCAAGTTGAAAACATTGGGGTGGAAGAATTCTTTATGCCTTCCAAATGAAACTTTGCCAACAAGTCACGAACATATTTATGTTGAGATAAAAACATGCCATCAGAAGTGGAAATGGCCTCAAGTCCCAAGAAGTAGCTCAAAGGACCAAGATCATTTAGGGAAAAACGATGAGCAAGAGCATCAACGAACTTCCGAATGGACTGAGAACAATTTCCTGTTACAAGTAAATCATCCACATATACCATAAAATAAATTGTGACTGATCGACATTGATAGATGAATAATGAAGTATCAGATTTAGAATTGATAAACCTAAAGTTGAGGGGAAATTTCTTTAACCCTGTGTACCAAGGTCGAGGGGCTTGTTTCAAACCATAAAGAGTTTTTTGCAAGCGGCAAACATGAGTAGGATTATCCTTATCAACATACCTAGGTGGTTGAGCCATGTAAACATCCTCAGTTAAATTTCCATGAAGAAAAGCATTATTAACATCAAGCTGTGAAATAGGCCAACCGTTACTCAAGGTAACGGATAGAAAAACTCGAATGGTGGTTGGATTAACAACTAGGCTAAAAGTGTCATGATAATCGACCCCAGGGCGTTGATGGAATCCTTTGGCAACCAAACGGGCTTTGTATCGAGAAATAGAACCATCTGGATTTCGTTTGATACGAAACACCCATTTACACCCCACAATGTTATGGTTGGAAGGAGGAGGTACAAGAACCCATGTACGGTTGCGAGCAAGAGCAGCAAGCTCATCATCCATGGCAGCACACCAGTTGGGATCTTGAAGAGCTTGAGAGGCAGTAGTAGGCTCAAGGAACGCAGGAAGTGGATGTTTGGTGACATGAAAACTTGTCTTAAAGCCAGGAAACTGTTTGGGACAATGGATATTATTTTGAGAATGAGTTACAATTCGATGAGATGGCTTAAGCGGAGGATTGGACCCTTGGGTTTGGGTAGGTGATGATAAGGACAAAGATGGAGAGGAAATATTAGAGGAATCATAAGACAAAGGGAGAGGGGAAGAGGAGAGATCATACCTTGGAGTAGCATCACAGACCGAGAGAGGAGCTAAAGTCATGGTAGATGGACTGGAACTAGCAAGAAAATGTGATGAGAGCAGCTCCTGATTAGGCCATGTGGTAGTGGAAGAAGATCCTTGGTGCGAGAAAGATTCAGAGGGAGTGGGAACCACATAAAAAAAAGGTTGGATAGTAGCAAGAGCTAGGGAACACGAAGACTAAGTGGAGACAACTTGGTCAAGATCTGTAGGCGAAGTATTTGAGGCAAGAGGAAATTGATGTTCAATGAATTGGACATGACGAGAGATGTACACACGGTTGGAAGACAAGTCTAAACACTTATAAGCATTGTGAGTGTTGGAATATCCTATAAAGACACAGGGCTTGGAGCGTTTATCAAGTTTATGATCATAATAAGGACGCAACCAAGGAAAACATAAGTGATTCGTTCCCAATTGGTGTCTCAGCTGATGCATGTCTAGCTGGTGCTCTTTGATTGAGAGAGTAATCAACAAAATTTATAACCTATATCACCATGCATTAGGATAGCCTAGCTAATATAGCATAGTGGCTCTAGGATCGTTCATTGGGAAGGGTTTTCAACTCTCAACTGATACCAATTCAAAGTAAATTGGTGTTTTTTCATTTCAAGGTTAGCTTTAAAAGAAAACATAAAGATGTTTGAGTGAAAAGGGTTTGGTCTTAAACTAACCAAAAAGAAAGTAATGGAAATTACTTATGAAGAAAAACATTCTTTGGAGGTTTAGGTTCACAGGGGAGGTTCCTTAAGCAAAAACAAAGCTATGGTCATTTGGTTCATTTCCTCGCATTAGAGAATTAACATATAGTCAATTCTCTAACCGGTGCTATACAGAGGTATTCTTTAAATGGATTTCAGCTCTAATTCCATCTCACTGATGCAACTTGCAACTTCTCGTGCCTCTCACCTAGCATTTTCCATTCAAGGTGATCTTTAACTTTGGACTTCCCTTCTCAAGCTCGTAAGAGATAACTAATGGATGTCTCCTTGGAGTCCAAAAGCTTACCAAGTGTTGGCAATTCTAGAAAATCCTACCTCCAAGTCACTTCCCAAAAGCTCGCAAGAGATAAACAAGTGCATCTCCATGGATGGAGATCACGTGCCTTACCAAGTGTTGGCTCAAGTGACTTGAAGGTATTTTAAGTTAACTAAAAACATAGAAATCATTAAAGGATGACACTTTCTCTTCATTAATGATTGAAACCACAAAGTTACTAATTCATGCACTTGGAACCTTTCCCGGCTACCTTAACTCCAAGGAACTAAAAGTCTAGCCACTCATTCTCTGAGGAAACTTCCTCATAGCTTATTTGGCTAGAAAGAAAACTAACGAGAAAACAAATATATATCCAGGAAAAACAGAGCAAGTACTCTGTGTAATATATTTCTTCCTTCCACCGATTACATAATAGAATGATAGATGATCGATCCCCTTGTAAAGAAATTTACAAACTATATATATAAGGTTATTCACCTTTTTTCTTGCTTAAAGACTAAGGAATCCTATGATAGGTGGATTACAAGGAGACTTTGGGAATTTAGACAACAAATATCTAAAGCAAAATATCTCAAAATATCTCAACATGTCAGTCGGAAATATCTCAAGATGTCGATCGGAAATATCAAGAAGCTTTAGGAGAACACCATAGCTATGCATGTCTAACCGGGTAGGCGCTACCAGTGGGTCTGGATATGTCTGATCGGAGAAGTTGAAACATCCTCCTCTCCCATCCGGCTATGAGACTTCCGGATGTAAAATATCGGCGCACGGAATTCCTCTCCGGGTGGACTGAGCTATGCTGCGCAAGGGGGACCGTCTGCGTGTGTAAGGTGTAAGGACCCTTCTCCCGGATGACATGGAGTGCGCATGGCTATCCGGATCAAATCCATTCGGATTCCCCCAGAAGAAAGGCGGCGCAATGTTATCCAGATTCCCTCAAGTTGAAGCACACAACACTCGTGAAATATCACACCCGGACGATAGCATATCCTGTTCGGCCATCTTTTACTCCTTGCATTCCGGATTTGCTTATGGCAAAGGACTTCAAAGCTTCAGTTCTACATGTTTCTTAGCTTTCCATTGCTTTGCCAAGGACTCCAAAGAACTCTCCTTAATCTCTGATTGCTTTGGTGATCATAAAGCTATCAAAACACCAAAACTTAAACAATTTGATTAGAATTGATTGCAAAGGTCCTTAATATGTTAATTGGGTTAAAAGGTGATAACTACTACTCAAAAGTGTTTAAAAAAGTTTATTACAAGCAATGAAATAGTACTTTTTGAGTAGTAATCACTCCCCCCAACCGACATATTGCTAGTCCCTTAGCAATGAAGGAGAGAAAAATAAAAATAAAAATAAACAGTACTATAATTTACAACATCATGCTGATCAAAAAACAATTTTTAAGTGGCATGACGATCTAACTCTCACATGGAACATTAAAGAAATAAAACTTAAACTTCAACAAGAGTTATCAAATAACTTGTCTAATCACAATTCTTAAAGAGAAGGCATTATGCAAATTTAAGCTTTAAAAGAGTTTCCACTCCTAAAGGGGTCAAACCTTACTCTTCCACAAAAATCTAAGTGTTATTTATTAGTTTCCGAATATAGTATGTTGAACTAATCCCTCCCCCCAACCTAGTTCTTTTTCAAAGCTTAGCAAACTAATCAACCTTCAATAAGCTAAGAACGTACCTCTTTTTTCAATTTTTTTTTCATTGTAGGAGTACAAGGCTAAAGGTATTATTTTCTAAATTGTCCATCTAACGGGGGTTCATCGATGACTCCCAACCAATTTAGGTTTAGGGCATCAAGTTTTAAGGATTTTTCAACCACTAACTCCTCGGATTTTACCCCGGACTTTTGATAATGAATTTTTAATACCCAAGCACCTACAGTATGTTAAACTCCACCTATCCACCCTTGTAACGAGCATTGAGGTCGGTGACTCCCAACCAATGAAGGCTTAGGGCACCAGGTTTTAAAGATTTTCACCATATACCCCTCGAACCTTGCTTGAGTTTCAAGGGAAGTAAACTTTTTTCTTTCTTTCTTTTTTCAAAGACTCATTGGCCTTTTACAAGGTGTCCCAACACTATTAAAATGAGGTCAAAGGTACCAAGTCTAAAATTTTCCTAAGTCAAGCGGGAAATAGTTCTTCATCTTATAATTGGAATCTATTGTGCACAGTGTGTGAATAGCTTAAAGTGGAAGAACTAAAGTTGAATTTAATAGAAGTTTCAACAATTCATCAACTTTAGTAAGCATAATACAAATTCTAAGTCAAGTAAAAAGACAAAAATTCAATTTCTCCCATTTCATTTTTTGAAAATTTTTCCTTAATAACCATGGAGAGTAGAATAAAAACTTAAAAATTAAGCAAAAATCAAAATTAAGCAAAAAGCAACTAAATTACCAAAATAATTTAGCATTAATAACAAAAACTTCCTTCCTCAACTCTCCCCCCCTAACCAAGCTGAACATTGTCCTCAATGTGACAAAAGCGATTGAAAAATAGGGAGGAAGTGGTACCTCCTTAGAGACATGAAGTGATGCTGTGGAAATAATGGCTCGGCTGTCTCTCCTGTAGGAGGCTCCGGATGAGGTGGGAATGGCATGCTCAGGAGTTGATGTATTGTCAAGATGATGTTGAATCTGCCTCAGGATGGCAGTGTGTTGGGCCTGGGTGACAAGAATCTGCTCCTACTGATTTTAATCATTCAAAAAGATTAAGTTAGTTACAATTTACATAATTTTAAAACCAAAATTACAATAAAATAATTTACAAAACTTAAAAATTAACATATTTAACAAAATTATGGACTTTGGTGAAACCAAGTCCATCTATCATTTCTCTAATCAGGATTTTTGTGGCTCAAAGAGGTTAATTTCCTCCTTTTCAGGCTTGAACGGTTCAATGAATGGCTTGAGGTGATAACCATTGACTCTGAAGGTGTCTATGCCATTGGAATTTAGTAATTTCACCACTCCATTGAGATGTACTTGGTGAATAATGAAAGGACCTATCCACCTTAACTTTAGCTTCCCTGGAAAAATATGGAGCCTTGAGTCGTAGAGTAGGACTCTTTGTCCTCTCCTCAATTCTTTGTTGGAGATTAGTTGATCATGCCACTTCTTCATCCTCTGTTTTGCAACTTTGGAATTGATGTAAGCATCATTTCTTAATTCCTCCATCTCATTAAGGTCTAAGCATCTCTTTGCTCCAGCTCTGATCAAGTCCATATTCAATCTCTTGATTGCCCACCAAGCCTTATATTCAACTTCCACAGGGAGGTGGCACGCTTTTCCATAGACAAAATGATAAGGAGACATGCCAAGAATAGTCTTATAAGTTGTTCTATACGCCCATAATGAATCATGCAGCTTAATAGACCAATCTTTTCTGCTTGTACTCACCACTTTCATCAGTATGTTCTTTATTTCCCTGTTTTCTAGCTCTACTTGCCTGGAAGTTTGAGGATGATAAGGTGTAGCTACCTTATGTTTCACTCCATACTTGGCTAATAAGGCTTTAAAAGGTTTGTTGCAAAAATGAGTACCTCCATCACTGATTATGGCCTTGGGAACCCTAAATCTTGAGAAGATGTTCTCCTTAAGAAATTTGAGAACCACCCTGTGATCATTCTGTTTACAGGGGATTGCCTCCACCCATTTGGAAACATAGTCCATCCCCACCAATATATAGGAGTTACCAAAAGACATTGGAAAGGTCTCATGAAGTCAATACCCCAAACATAAAAAAGATAAACTATAAGGATGGGGTTCATGGGCATTTGGTTTCTTTTTGTAAGCTTCCCGAGTCTTTGGCATCTATCACAACTCCTACACATGATGTGGGAATCTTTGAAAAGCGATGGCCAAGTAAACCCTGATTGCAAAACCTTCATGGCTGTTTTCTGAGAGGCAAAGTGGCCTCCACAGGCGTTCTAATGGCAGTGGCTGAGAATCCCTTGTTGCTCTTCTTCAGGGACACACTTCCTTATGATCTGATCTGCACAATACTTGAAAAGGAAGGGCTCTTCCCAATAATAAGCATAATCTTTGCAAAGAAGTGCTTCCTGTCTTACGCTTTCCACTCACTTGAAACTTCACCAGTAACCAAATAGTTAGCAATATGAGCATACCAAGGAGCTTTCTCTAGCAACATAAGTGATTCCTCAAGAAAGTCATCATTAATAGGTAAAACATGGGAATTATGTGTTATAGCCAACCTTGAAAGGTGGTCAGCTACCACGTTCTCCACCCATTTCTTGTCTTTGATTTGGAGATCAAACTCTTGTAATAAAAGAATCCATCTAATCAACCTTGCTTTTGCATCTTGCTTCGTCAATAAATACTTCAAGGCCGAATGGTCAGTGAAAACAATGATGAAAGACCCTACCAAATAAGCACGAAACTTGTCTAAAGCAAACACCACAGCTAACAATTCTTTCTCTGTAGTTGTGTAGTTTCTTTGAGCCTCGTTCAATGTTTTGCTTGCATAGTAGATCACATAGGGCTTCCCATCTTCTCTTTGGCCAAGTACAGCTCCTATAGCAAAGTCACTGGCATCACACATTACTTCAAAGGGTAGTTGCCAGTTAGGAGCCCTTACTATTGGAGCGGTTATCAAAAATTGCTTCAATTGATCAAAACTGTTTTGACATCTTTCATCCCAGACAAACTTAGCATCTTTAGCCAAAAGTTCACACAGAGTCTGTGACAGTTTAGAGAAATCTTGTATAAACCTCCTGTAGAACCCTACATGGCCAAGGAATTGTCTTACTCCTTTGACAGTGGTTGGGGATGGCAATTTGGCAATAAGCTCCACCTTTGCTTTATCAACTTCAATGCCTTTCTCGGAGATGATATGGCCAAGGACAATTCCTTGATGTACCATAAAATGGAATTTCTCCCAGTTGAGCACCAAGTCTTTTTCAATGCATCTTTTAAGAACCGCTTCCAAATTTACTAAGCATTCTTCAAATGTACCTCCATATACGGTGATATCATCCATGAAAACCTCCATAATTCGCTCCACCATATCACTGAAGATACTAAGCATACATCTTTGGAAGGTTGCAGGTGCATTGCATAAACCAAACGGCATTCTTCTGTAGGCGTATGTTCCAAACGGACATGTGAAAGTAGTCTTCTCCTGATCTTCAACATCAATTTCAATTTGGAAATACCCTGAGTACCCATCCAAGAAATAATAAAAAGGATGGCCAGAGACTCTCTCCAGCACCTGATCAATAAATGGGAGTGGAAAATGATCTTTCCTTGTCACAACATTTAGTTTCCTGTAGTCAATACACACTCTCTAACCTGAAGTGAGGCGTGTAGCAATTTCTTCTCCCTTTTCATTCTGAACCACAGTAATACCTGACTGTTTTGGTACCACTTGAGTAGGACTCACCCAAGGGCTGTCAGATATGGGATAAATAATACCCGCTTGAAGTAGCTTCAGTACCTCAGTTCGCACCACTTCTTGTAAATGAGGATTCAATCTTCTTTGAGGTTGACGAATTGGTTTAGTTCTTCCTCCATATATATGTGATGTGTACAAACCAAAGGACTGATTCCTTTCAAGTCAGATATTTACCATCCTATTGCTTTCTTTCATCTCTTAAGAACTTCAAGTAGAGAAATTTCCTGATGATCGGTAAGAGATGAAGATATAACAACAGGACATTGGTTGTTTTCTTCCAAGTATGTATATTTTAACTCCATGGGCAGAGGTTTCAAATTGAGCTTCGGGAATTCTTCCGTTACAACATCTTGTCCCTCCTCCTTATTGAATAAATGTAGGATCTCTTCTTTCCTCCTCCAGTCTTGTAGAGTAGTAAGCACATTAGCGGGTTCGGACAACCCTTCTTCAAGATCCTCAAGACTTTCATTCAACTCGTCTTGCATATTCTGATCACAATGCTACTCCACGAGAGTGTCAATAATGCATACCTCTTCTGGACCTTCTTCTTCTTCTAGAGTAATCAGCTTCTTTGACATATGAAAGATATTAAGCTCAAGTGTCATGTTGCCAAAAGTGAGTTGCATCAGTCCATTCCTACAATTTATGATTGCATTTGAAGTAGCAAGAAATGACCTTCCAAGGTTGATAGGAACAGAATTAACTTCCTTAACTAAAGGATCAGTATCAAGAACAACAAAATCTACTGGATAGTAGAAAGTATCAATTTGAACTAAAACATCCTCAATTATCCTCCTTGGAATTTTCACTGACCTATCAGCTAAAGATAGGGTGATTGATGTTGGCTTTAATTCACCAAGTCCCAATTGCTTATAAACAGAGTATGGTAGCAAATTCACACTTGCTCCCAAATCTAGCAAAGCTTTTTCCACTACCTTTCCTCCAATCATAACTGAAATGGTAGGACATCCCGGATCTATGTACTTCAAAGGAGATTTGCATTGTATGATGACACTTACTTGTTCAGTCAAGAAGGCTTTCTTATTTACAATCAACTCTCGTTTGATAGTACATAGGTCCTTTAGGAACTTTGCATATGTTGGAACTTGCTTAATCATGTCCAGCAATGGAATGTTGACCTTCACTTGGCTCAATACTTCAAGGATTTCTGACGCATTCTTGATCCCCTTTTTCCCATGCAAAACTTGAGGAAAAGGTGGAGATGTACGTTTCTTCATCAATTCTTCCTTAATAAGCTCTTTCTTCAGATTTGCATTCACTGTTGAATCACGGTCCTTCTTCTCTTCACTGTTATCTTTCTTCTTTCCTTTCATTTCCTCCCTCTTCCTTGTCTCTTTTTCTTCCTTCTCTTCAGCATATGGCTTGGGTGTTGGTGACTCAACGTTTTTACCACTCCTTAGAGTGATCAAGGCTTTAACATCTCTCACATGTGAAGATTCTCCCTTATGAGTTTCCATTTCTTGGATACCTTTGGGGTTTTGGTGAGGTTGAGAAGGAAATCTACCCTTCTCCTGCACTGTGTTCAAATTAGTGAGCCTTGAGATTGAGTATTGGAGATTGTCTATCTTCTGAGATAAATCATTTTGTAGCCCATCAATCCTTTTGTTCAAAGTATTCTCTACATTGTCAATTCTTTGACTGAGCTGAGCATTGATGGATTTCTGTTCTCCAACAAAATCTCCCACAACCTTGCTGAGATTCACTATTGCTTGTTCAAGACTTGAAGTTTGTTGAGATGGTTGAGTCAGCTGTTGGTACTAAGGTGCTCTTGGCTTCCATGAAAATTTGGATGATTCCTCCAACTTGAGTTGTAAGTATTTCCATACAAAGCATTGCTATTGGGCTTGAATTGTCCAATGACATTTGCTTGTTCTCCAAACATTTCTTTAGCAACTGGAATTGTAGGGCACTCCTTCACCAAGTGTTCATAAGATTGACAAATCGAACATGGCTTTGTTTGCACTGGTGTTTCAGCAACAGCTTGCACTTCATTCATCTTTTTCAGTTCTAGCTCCTCCACTCTTCTTGTCATAGCTGCAAATTTTGCTTTCATATCAACATCCTCATTCAAGGTGTACATCCCAGCCTTAGCATGAAGAGCATTTGGTTGAAACTTCATCTTTCCCACTTTTCCTCTGTTCGGTTCATCCCATCCCCTTGAGACTTCAGCTACATAGCTCAAGAAATCCATAGCTTCCTCAGGATTCTTACTCATGAAATCCCCTCCACACATTGTTTCGAGGAGTTGCTTCATTGAGGAAGACATCCCATTATAAAAATAGCTCACCAACAGCCATGTATCAAAGCCATGGTGAGGACAAGCATTAATGGCTTCCATGTATCTTTCCCAACACTCATAGAATTTCTCATTCTCTTTAGCTAAGAAGTTTGAAATTTGCCTTTTCAAGCTATTTGTTCTGTGAGTAGGAAAAAACTTCTTGAGGAATTCAGCTTGTAAATCAGTCCAAGAACAGATACTCCTTGGCCTTAAAGAATTAAGCCAAATCTTGACCTTATCCTTTAAAGTAAAAGGAAATAGTTTAAGCCTCATCAGATCGATGGAAGCTCCTCCCTCTCGGAATGTATTACAAACATCTTCAAATTCCTTGATATGGGCATAGGGATTCTCACTTTCCATTCCATGGAAAGTTGGTAGAAGTGGCACAATATGGTGTCTGATCACTAGCTGCTCTGTAGGGGGCACTATACATGATGGTGCACTCATACGAGGTGGATGCATACGGTCCCTCATTGATCTGAATTCATTGGGATTGTCCTGATGATCATGGTGACTATGCTGATCCTCAGGTGTAGTTTCCATGATGTTCAAGATTACTTCCAACTCATTGTTATGAGGTGTTTCAAGTTTAACAAGCCTTCCTCCACAATCTCGTATCCACTTTGGCATACACAACTAGTATCAACTGTAACTAAGAAAAAAAAAACAAAAAATGAGGAAAACAAAAACAAAACTACCAAAAAGAGTTCGATTAACTAAAACTAAATTAAAAACTATGCTAGAATATAAATAAGTAAAAGAAAAAAAAACTAAAAGAGTTAGAAAAAATGAAGGAAAATTCACCAAACTTGTGATGAAAACCACAAGTATCCTGAAATAATATCACTATGAAGTTGGCACCTTCCTTGGCAACGGCGCCATTTGATTCGTTCCCAATTGGTGTCTCAGCTGATGCATATCCAGCTGGTGCTCTTTGATTAAGAGAGTAATCAACAAAATTTATAACCTATATCACCATGCATTAGGATAGCCTAGCTAATATAGCATAGTGGCTTTAGGATCGTTCACTGGGAAGGGTTTTCAACTCTCAACTGATACCAATTCAAAGTAAATTGGTGCCTTTTCATTTCAAGGTTAGCTTTAAAAGAAAACATAAAGATGTTTGAGTGAAAAGGGTTTGGTTTAAACTAACCAAAAAGAAAGTAATGGAAATTACTTATGAAGAAAAACATTCCTTGGAGGTTTAGGTTCACAGGGGAGGTTCCTTAAGCAAAAACAGAGCTATGGTCATTTGGTTCATTTCCTCGCATTAGAGAATTAACATATAGTCAATTCTCTAACCGGTGCTATACAAATGTATTCTTTAAATGGATTTCAGCTCTAATTCCCTCTCACTGATGCAACTTGCAACTTCTCGTGCCTCTCACCTAGCATTTGCCATTCAAGGTGATCTTTAACTTTGGACTTCCCTTCTCAAGCTCGCAAGAGATAACTAATGGATGTCTCCTTAGAGTCCAAAAGCTTACTAAGTGTTGGCAATTCTAGAAAATCCTACCTCCAAGTCACTTCCCAAAAGCTCGCAAGAGATAAACAACTGCATCTCCATGGATGGAGATCACGTGCCTTACCAAGTGTTGGCTCAAGTGACTTGAAGGTGTTTTAAGTTAACTAAAAACATAGAAATCATTAAAGGATGACACTTTCTCTTCATTAATGATTGAAACCACAAAACTACTAATTCATGCACTTGGAACTTTTCCCGGCTACCTTAACTCCAAGGAACTAAAAGTCTAGCCATTCCTCAGAGCTTGTTTGGCTAGAAAGAAAACTAACGAGAAAACAAATATATATCCAGGAAAAACAGAGCAAGTGCTCTGTGTAATATATTTCTTCCTTCACCGATTACATAATAGAATGATAGATGATCGATCCCTTGTAAAGAAATTTACAAACTATATATATAAGGTTATTCACCTTTTTTCTTGCTTAAAGACTAAGGAATCCTACGATAGGTGGATTACAAGGAGACTTTGGGAATTTAGACAACAAATATCTAAAGCAAAATATCCCAAAATATCTCAACATGTCAGTCGGAAATATCTCAAGATGTCGATCGGAAATATCAGGAAGCTTCAGGAGAACACCATAGCTATGCATGTCTAACCGGGTAGGCGCTACCAGTGGGTTTGGATATGTCTGATCGGAGAAGTTGAAACATCCTCCTCTCCCATCCGGCTATGAGACTTCCGGATGTAAAATATCAGCGCACGGAATTCCTCTCCGGGTGGACTGAGCTATGCTGCGCAAGGGGGACCGTCAGCGTGTGTAAGGTGTAGGGACCCTTCTCCCGGATGACACGGAGTGCGCATGGCTATCCGGATCAAATCCATTCGGATTCCCCCAGCGGAAAGGCGGCGCAATGTTATCCAGATTCCCTCGAGTTGAAGCACACAACACTAGTGAAATATCACGCCCGAACGATAGCATATCCTGTCCGGACATCTTTTACTTCTTGCATTCTGGATTTGCTTATGGAAAATGACTTCAAAGCTTCAGTTCTACATGTTTCTTAGCTTTCCATTGCTTTGCCAAGGACTCCAAAGAACTCTCCATAATCTCTGATTGCTTTGATGATCATAAAGCTATCAAAACACCAAAACTTAACACAATTTGATTAGAATTGATTGCAAGGGTCTTTAATATGTTAATTGGGTTAAAAGGTGATAACTACTACTCAAAAGTGTTTAAAAGAGTTTATTACAAGCTATGAAATAGTACTTTTTGAGTAGTAATCAATAAACACCCAAAAGCTCGTAACTTATCATAGTTTGGTAATTGTTGAAAGAGAGACTCAAAAGGTGTTTGATGTTTAAGAACTGGAGTGGGCAAACGATTGATTAAGTATGCAGCAGCAAGGAAAGCATGAGACCAATATTTTAAAGGTAGAGAAGCTTTGTGGAGCATGGCCAAACCCGTTTCAACAACGTGACGATGTTTCCTTTCAGCAGAGCCTACATGTTCGGGTGTGTAAGGGGGAGACACTTGATGTTGAATACCTTGTGATACAAAGTAGGATTTAAGACTTTTATATTCAGTGCCACCATCTGTGTAAAGAGTTACCAATGATGCTTTAAAGTATTTTTCGACCATAGACTTGAATTTGGGAAAAACTGTGTAAACATCAAACTTGTAAGCCATAGGAAATAACCAAACAT